>NC_080069.1:32974145-33319347 GCF_949987535.1 Balaenoptera acutorostrata
AACTCTGAACAGGAATCTCACCTTTTCTTATGCAAGTAAGGTTCCCCAATTTTCTCTCAAACACTGTTTCTTGCCTTCAAATCATTTTGAGATTCAAAAAAACTTGTTCATGTGTTTTTTAAAATTTTGCTTTCCTAGGCTATCTTACCCAGGAGTTGATAACTACATGGGGACAGAAACTCTAGAAAAGAGATAATTTAATGATGAGCTTTCTTTATTCGTCATATTTTATACTGTTAGAAGAATGAGGCTATCAACTGAATTCTGTCCCCCCAAAATTCATATATTCAAGCTCTAACAAAGTGATGGTATTTGGAGATGAGGCCTTGGGCAGGTAATTAGATTAAATGATGTCATGAGGATTAGGCTCTATTAGTGCCCCTGTAAGAGGAAACCAGAGAGTTTTTTCTGTCTCTCTCCACCATGTGAGGACACAGTGAACAGACAGTTGTCTGCAAGCCAGGAAGAGAGCCCTCACCAGGCACTGAATTGGCCAGCACCGTGATCTTAGACTTCCAAGCCTCTAGAACTGTGAGTTGTTAAAGTCACCAAGCCTATAGTATTATGTTATGGCAGCTTGAGCTATAAGAGTACTAAATGGAAGAGACATGGAGGAACCCTAAACACATATTGCTAAATGAAAGAGGCCAAACTGAAATGGAAACATACTGTATGATTTCAGCTATATGACATCCTGGAAAAGGTAGGGCACTTAAACTATTCTGTATGATACTGTAATGGTCAATGCTTGTCATACATTCGTCAAAACCCATAGGATATGCAACAGAGTAAACTGTAATGTAAACTATGGATATTAGTTAATAGGAATGTATGAACTTTGGCTCATCACTTGTAAAAAATGCCCCACACTATTGCAAGACGTTAATAATAGGGGAAACTTTGGTTTGGGGAATAGATGTGAGGGGGTGTATGGGAACTCTATACTCTGCTCAAATTCTCTTTAAACTTAAAACTACTCTAAATATAGGCTACCAATTTATTTAAACAAAATAAATCTAAGTTGCCTCATCATATTGTGAGGTTATTACCATCTTACAGTTTTTCTATTTGACCTACTTCTTTTTTTTTTTTTTTTTTAAAGGATTTTCTTTTCTTTTTTATTTATTTATTTATTTATTTATTTATTTATTTATTTATTTATTTATCTATTTTTGGCTGTGTTGGGTCTTCGGTTCGTGCGAGGGCTTTCTCCAGTTGCGGCAAGCGGGGGCCACTCTTCATCGCGGTGCGGGGACCGCTCTTCATCGCGGTGCGCGGGCCTTTCTCTATCGCGGCCCCTCCCATCGCGGGGCACAGGCTCCAGACGCGCAGGCTCAGCAATTGTGGCTCACGGGCCCAGCTGCTCCGTGGCATGTGGGATCTTCCCAGACCAGGGCTCGAACCCGTGTCCCCTGCATTAGCAGGCAGATTCTCAACCACTGCGCCACCAGGGAAGCCCCTGACCTACTTCTTTAATGTTCATTTCTATCTTCTTTTATCCTTGTAAAAAATATATCAAATGTTTTGTACTATTTCACCTCCCAGCCTATTATCTTTTTAGTTATATGTCTTTCACAAACTTTCATTGGAAACTACATTAGATATCCTTGACTTATTACACTCTATGCCCATTACTATTTTCACCACCTCCCTAGTAATGCTTGAACCTTGGCTATGACCCATTGTCACCTCTGGACAAATAGTTTCTGCTCTCTTTTCTGTCTTCTGTCCTTCTGGGCCACTTCTATCTACCATCATTACCCAAAGAACTGACTTTACAGATTCTATATGCCAGTGTGTAAGACTTGCAGTGTTTTAAGAAGTATCCCAACTTCATGATGATGATTTGGGGTCATTACCAAAGCACTCGGGATCATACATATTATTTTAAGGTAGTTTTATAGGACAACACACATTGGTATTTTCCTCCTATTAACAGAGTAGGAAACTGTGGGTTGATCTGCAGCTATTTTGATTAAGAAAGCAGGATATGAACTCTGCTTCTTTGCTGGGGTACTTGGCACTGCTCCTTCTCTTGCTGGGACATATTTTGCGCCTTTACAGCCTGGTATCTAGGCGTCCTGATCAGACTAATGTTTGGCTTTATTGGATACGTTGACCAGTCTGATTGATATTCTGGTACATACAGGGTACTTGGTCATGGTTGCTCACCTCTGAACCTCAGCTTCATCACCTGCAAAGTGCAACTAATAGCACATCCGCTTTGTGGGGTTTTTATGGATTTGGCAAGCATCATAGTGCCTGGCACGTGCTAGAGACTCAGGTGATGCAGTAATTACCCAAATTTGCATTTTCAGTGGATCCTTCCCACGTGGAGAAGGTGACTCACGGCCTTGGGGGAGGAAGAGCAGGAAAAACAGCAAGGGCAGCATGGGCCAAGGCAAGGAGGTGAGAACTGACATGCAGGGGGTCTCATGCTGGTATCACCAGAGGGCCCAGAGTGAGCCAGGATGTGGGGAGAGACTGGCCGGTCAGTAAGACCAGGCCAAGAAGGGCCGTGTGAGGGGGCTTAGCTTTTACCTTGTGGTAGAGGCCATCCAAAGGAGAAAGTGGAAGATGGGTAGGTATAGACTTCTCCCTTAGGAATTGTCCTCGGGGTCTGTTTATCTCTTGGCAGGGTCCGTTCAATGAGTTGGCCCCTCCAGCACATTCTAGAGAGGACTGGTCATGTCTGACCCTCTGGAGATACAGCCCTGACCTCCTGGCCACCTCACTGAGGAGAGGGCTCATGGGGGAATGGGAATCAGCCTCACTCTGCATCTGTCCACCAGTCCTGCACCCTGGACTCCAGGACCACTCACTTGCAAGAGACACATCCAGCTGCCAGAGGAAGTGACATTTCCTGACTCATCTGGCTAAGAATGAGCAGAGTATTGCTGACCATTCCAGGGGAGTAGCTGCCACAGAAGATCAGGATGGGTACAAGCCATAGAAGATCAGAAGGAACAAAGGTCAGTCCACGTGGGAGTTCACATGGGCGCCTCACAGTCACCAACATGCCCTCGGGTTTCCCTTCCAGCCCAACACACACTCCACCTGCCCACAGTCGCCTGTGCCACCATCACACAGCCCCACAGAGCTCCAAACATCCTCAAACACACACACTCCCTACCTATAAGCAGATGCCTGTGTGCCCAGAACCCTCCTGCTCCAGTATACATGCACTACAAACCCCAATACAATCACAGCCACAGTCTTGAATACAAAAACACACCCCCAACGGCCCCCGATAATCAAACACCTAAATCCTCATATCCCACAAAAATCCACCCAACCCCATATAACCCCCCAATGCAAACACACAAACCCTTCAACAATAGCCAAATACATTCAAACCAAACTCACATACTTCTTAATATAAGACACAACCCTCAAAATCCAAATAGAACACATACAGTCCCCCCACAGCTGTGAACATCCACGTATGTACAAATGCCTCAGAAGCTGAGACAAACACAAAATACCATCAGAGAGACACAATGTTTCCAACCTTCTCCTAAATACTCCCCCCACAACACATGATGAACTCACACCCCCAATACAAACATACACCCATCTCCCTCTTGAGATACTATAAACAGCCTCTGTCACATCCCCTGATTATACACACACAGCTAGCAACCCCAATTTACACTGACAACCCCAGTCTCTGCAAATTCCTCCACACCAAAAATACACTCCCTAAACTCTTACCCTACAGGATGAGCATATGTATAACCCCTATACTCTGAATACACACAGATCCAACACACAAAACATTAAAAAGCATACCCTTACCTCTTCTCAAATGCCTGCACACAGAGCCTCAAAACACCCAGAACCAGCCCCACCACCCAGCCGCACCGTGCTACACCAACCGTACACTCATAAAGGCACTCAGGCCCCTCATCTCTCCCCAGATCACACATACACAGTCTCTACACAGCTTTACTATTACCCCAAACCGTCCTATACCCCAAACATACATCCATGAGTTCCCCACACAGCCCTAACCCATGACAGAGGCAGCTCTACCAGGGGCATCATGGCACCCCGAGCGGGCAAATGCCGCTGAGGTAAGTGCCTCCTATGTTGCTGCAATTCTTGCTGCTGTTGCAAATCATCCCTTGACCCCACCGAGGCTGACTGGGACACCCTAAACGGGAAGTGGCAGCATATGAGTCAGGGAAGAGGAAAACTCCCTTCCAGGTATTCCCTGTCACCATCCACTGCACCAAAACATCGGATGACCAGCATGAACAAGAAACAGAGACATGTAACTATACCATGATAGAAATGCAAATTTTTCCAGAAAAAATTTCTCCAAGGGAAGGGGGAGAACTGTGTTCCCCCTAATTATAAAGCCATGCTGTTACAATTCAAAGAAACGTCAGATACAGTACAACAGGCATTGGACTGCATCCATGTTGTAGCTAGATATGAGAAAGATAATTTTTCTGAAGCCCCAAATCTCGCTTGCCAGTAAAGGCACATGGGCCCCGCTGCCCCATCGGCCAGGAACCCAACAGAGGACCCTTAAGGGAGAGAGGGATTTCTGGGACCCTTACTGGTCTCCACCAAGGGGTGGTGCTTCACACAGCTCCATCCTTCATGGGATGACTAACAGACCTCCCTGTATTGGCAGCTCTGGAGATCGGGGTCCCTAATGACGTAACCTTGGGACAGCCCAAGCACAAGGTAGAAATTTTTGCTCAGGCGTTACAGACTCTTCAGCAGACTGGAGTGATGGGCAGCTGTCACCTCTCCGAATCCTGTACCCTGACCTCTGCCAAGGCCTCTGCCTTAGGGACCTGGCAGATCCCTGGAGCGTGGCCCTCCTCTGGGACAACTGCCCATATACTTCTCTAATTATCCTTGGGACACACATAAACAACTTTTCTTATGGCTCTCATTGACAACTGGAGCTCAAATTACAGTGCTTCCTGGGAAACCCTTCAATTATAAGCAAGGGCCACACGTTAGATTACAACGCATAATAGTCAGGGGAGTGGAAAGCATTCAGCTTCCATTGAATGTCACTACTGAAACAATCTTTATTAAAAATCTTGTAGTGGTGGTAGCCCCTTTGGCCCTACCCTTTCCCGTTACAGCTATGGATGCCTTGATGTACCGCAACGCCATTTGGAACAAACCCAAATCCCTGGTCTTCCTGGTGGAAGCTGAATATTGGGAGCCCATAAGACTGCCACCTAAGACAGCAAATATCCCCCAATAACATGTATGACAGGGGGCTGTGGGATTGCAGCCCAAAATTCAAAATTTATGACAAGAAGAAGTCATTAAACACACCATTTCTCCTTTTCAATTCCCCCATTTGGCTGCTATTAAAGCCTGCTATTAATGAGTGGCGCCTTATAAGCAACTACGGAAATATCAATGCTGATCCCCACTATTAAGGCTCCCATTTCCAACACTGTCCAGTTAATTAAGGATATCCAAAGGGCTCCAGGGAGTTACTTTGCTGTGACAATCTAGCTATTATGTTCTATTCAGTACCAGTTATTGAGGAGTCCCAGCTGCAGCCTACTTTTACTGCAGAAGGCACCCAGTATGTTCTAACCTGTCGGCCTACTGGCTATCTTAACAGCCCAGCTATTGCCCACAGTCTTTGCTGGCAAGACCTGGTGTCCCCTTGCACCGTCTGGCACTATACTGATGTTCTAATCCAGAGCCCCTCAGGAGATTGGTGCACGAGGCCCTAACATGGTTGGTGACCCATCTATAACATCCAGGTGGGCTACTGCCCCACAGAAAATTCAAGGGCTCTCCACAACTATTACATTTCTGGGCATTAACTGATCCTCTAAAAGCCAGGAAATTCCTCTTGCAGCTAAACCTCAGCTGTTAACTATTCAGCCCCCCAACACACTATAGCAAGCCCAACTCGTCTTACTTAGGTCTCTTCACACTCCGGAGGCAACAAATACCACACTTGTCCATCATTCGTAGACCCATTTATGCAGCCACGTACAAACCCTCCATATTTTACTGGCGAAGAGCTAAACAATAAGCTTTATAGCAGGCACAAAGGTCAGTTAGTCAAGCCCTCCCACTGGTTCCCCCTGGCTGCTCCTTCTGGGCTGAGAGTGGACTATGTGTCCCGGAGCCTTTGCACTAACACAGCTCCTCCTAGCTGCCTGTGGGCTTCTGGACCAGACGGCTGCTCTCTACACCACTACACCCCCTCAGAACCGATTTGGGAACTGGTTCGTTGGTTTTGGTCTTGGTTTGGTGTGCACTGATGCCAGAGTTTGCTTGCGTCTTTTGCGTTTTGGTGTACACAATGGGAAATACTCCATCTACCCTGAAGGAGAGCCCTTTGGGGCCTATATTAGATAAATGGGTGAAACATAGCCCTGAGCCTATGACTAAGAAACACATGATATACTATTGTAATAGGGTGCGGACCCAAAATATAGGATCAGAAGGGCGGTAGCCCCTGAATGGCTCACTCAACTTTTATAGGATCTCGCAGTTACAAGTGTTTTGCAAAACAGCAAGCTGCACCGGCAGTTGTTCCAACTGCCCACCCTCCCCCCATGCCGCCATCATATTCACCACCTCCTGTTTCCCCTACCCACGGGGATCAAATAGAAGTTTCTGTGTTAACCCCCAGAGCACAGGAGCCGGATTTAGTATCACCATCTAAGACTCCACAGGCCACCCAATTTGGACCGGGAGCCACTTCCACAGCAGGGCAATTTCCCTTGTGCTGATAACCTATGAGAGGCCAGGCGACGCCCTTGGACTTGAGGCGCCCCATTCTAATTTCCCCACAGGAGCCCCAGGGAACTTTGACAGTGGGGAACGAGTTGATTGACTCTCCAATAGATACCACTCCCCAAACCCTCCCTGTTTATCTTAAGAGGCTTGTAAATATTAAACAAAGGGGAAACAAAGTCATCCTAGGAAAAACTTGCCTGTATCTTTGAGATGCAAACGTCCTTTCTGGTCTTCTCCGGAACCCTCATCTCTGCCATCTTTTTAAAATGCATCATTTTAAAAGAGGGTAAAGTAATTTAGAAATTGACTTATCAAGGATAAATAAAAAACCTAAGTGTCTTTTCTGTAAAAATTCAGCCATCTAGACAAGTGAGTTTGATTTTTTCCATCTGTCAGAAACCTAATTTGAATCCAACCTCTTTTTGTAAACTGAGGGGTTTCACGTGGCTGTACCTGACTCCCTGCTGAAATTTGGAAATGACAACTATGACGTCTCTGTATGTTTGTGTCCTCGTATGTGTCTTTGTCTTTGGATAACATTGCTGAGGTTGATTTGTGGATGAGCTCTATTTAATTGGCTTAAAGAAAAGTGAGCACTTACAAACCAAACTATTCTAAATACAAGAGAAATTGAGCTAAATGAGCTTCAGGTTCATGTGAACTGGGAAATAGTCAGTATTAATTAGACCTGGTACTAACGTTCGTTTGTTGATCTAATTAATATAGACATGCTGTCCGAGTCATCAACATTAAGTATAATACTTTTATTGTGCCTAGGTTTAATATAAGCTAAATAAAATCTTGTTATATCTATTGCAAATTTGTCAGCAAGGAAATAACCTGATGTGAAGAAACTTTTAAGGAAAGAAAATGCAAATGAAATAAGAGCTTTAGGTGAACTTTTTAAAATACTTATCTTTTAGGAAGGTCTATCTAAAATTAGTCTCTCCAGATATTTGACCACTTGAAAGTCAGAATTGTGCTAAAATAAGTGACAGAAGGTTTATGGAACGTGGACCCTGAAAAAAAGAGTTCTGTACGTGGTCAGGATTGACTAAGTTTAAAATAAGTTTAATTGAGTAAATAAATTTTAAAAGTAAGCTGGTGCAAAACTTGAATTTCACTTTTCTCTCTGTTAAGAAGACAAGGTTTCTTAAGATTTTGGACTGCCTTTGATACCAGATTTTAAGTTTTTCTACCTTTTAAGAGATCTGTTCTGTACTTGCCTTTGAAATCCTTTATTGTTACTTTGGCTAACTGAATAACTATTGTTTCCCAGTGACATGTGATCCTATCTGACTGTTTTAAACCCTTTTCTTATTTTTCGGACAAAACTTCCCAAATCAAATTATAATGAAGTTCCTTTGAGCCCTAGCTAACTTTGGGGTGCTTCAAAGGGCCCCTGAAACATCCCAAAGAGAGATATTAACTAATTCGGTTGACTTGGTATGTTGAATTACACGGGAAGTGTTGTCAAATAAGCAATAAATCTTCTTAGGTTACATTGTATGCCAAATGATACAGGTATTCTACAGATTATATGGAGTTCCTAAAATTTGGTATGTCCTGGTAAAATGTTACCAGTCAGAATTCTCTTTATTATCGGAAAGTGTTGCATGTCACCGCAGTAACCACGTTACTTTGTCAATTGCATCGTAATCAGATTTAAACGTGCCTTCTCTTTGTTTCTTTTCAAGTAGCCAAATGTATGTCTCAGCCCACTCATCTTTGTAAAAATAGACATAGAAGTCTTTCAAATGCTGTTTTAGCAGGAAGTTACTGATGTGTCTGTGCCGTTTACAGTGATTCTGTATATACTCCCCAGCTTCAAAAACACTTCGAACTGCTGCTGTGGTTTCTGGAAGAGTCAGTTGTTGGTTCCTCAATTACACCTGTGCAGCTCGGGTCTGAGTTTTTAAAGAATAGTTAACTTTTAAAGAAGTTTCTTTATCAAAAGAGCAGTTTGAGTTATAGCCATGGTTTTTGCTGGGTTAACATTGGCTTCAGTTAAATCGTTTCAATTATAAAGTAAGTATAACTATGGTGAAGAAGCTTGTCTCATTTTTAAATGCTGAATCACATTTTATTTCTTGAATTAATGCGATAGAAACGTCAAAATTCCGGACCACTGGAATATGCCAACTTTTTTGTTTTGGGGTTGTGTGTATAGATTTTGTTGTGCTGATTTGTTTGCTTGTTTTTTTAAAGAAACTGAAACTGCTATGTCTGCTAGTGGAAGAAAATGCTTTGTTTTGCTCTGAAGATTCTGAAATTATTCAGGCATATCGTGGTTCATAGATTACAAGGAATAATGCTAGTTAAATGCCAATGAACTATTTTTACTCTTTTTATACGAAATGTACAAATTTCGGGGGGGGGATGATGGTGGCAGCGGTGCCGCTTAACTACCTTATGTAAAACACTTGAACATTTTCATCAATATTGCCATCATCTGTTTAATACTCCCAGTATATTTTCTCAACGTGTTTACCTAAAGTTGTATGGAATGACATAATACGCAATAAAATCTGAATTACACCCCCCCCCAAAAAAAAGTGCCTCCTTAAGTCTTTCGTCATTGTACACAGTTATGGTTTCACTCTGATGCCTTTGCAAAAATGCTTCCTCTTCAAGAAGATTTATAGAAGGGACCTTCGGATAAATACAAGTTTCTGGTTTTCAGACCATAAAGGTGAACTGGGTAAGATCTTGAAGAATTCTAATGGGAAAACTGATGGCTTCATAAAGCTGTTAACAAAAACGATTAGTTGCACATAACTGGGTAAACTGGTGACTATGGTTATAATTTGTATGGTTTCTATCTGAAAAATGGCTGTTTTAAATCTGTGTTTTCCAGGTGTAAGCAAAAGTCTCCCCTTAAACTAATTATGACTTACAGTAATTTGTTAAATTATACCCTTGTAAGCAGAATTGAAACATTTATCTTTTTCTCTCCACCTGGTTGATCCTGCCAGTAGCGTATGCCTGTCTCAACGATTAAGCCGTGCATGTCTAAGTATGCACTGCTGGTACACTGAAACAGCGGATGACTCACTAACTCAGTTATGGTACCTCTGGTCGCTCGCTATTGCAATTGGATTACAAGTAGTTATACTGATCATTGTTCTTTGTTTCCAGATTGTTTGCTCTTTGTGTCTCCCTGCTGCACTGTGTCTTTGTTAACGTTACTAGCTGCATTACTTATATCCTGTCTATTTTATAAGATTGGTGTCTCTTACAGTACCCAGTATGTAACCAGGCATCCAACAATACTTCTATGGCTAAACATCTTGAGGAAATGGATCACATTTATAACATAAAATAATTGTAATAGTGTGATTCTAGGTATGGGAGGAAGCAACAAGGGAAAATGTCTCCTGGGTCATAATTAGATAGAGGATCCAGAGGATCTTTAATTATCAATAGGGCCTAGTCCAAAAACTAGCACCTGGAGTGGTATATCAAGAATTCTCCCCTGACCTGGGATAAGCCTCCCAGCACCGTGGGACAAAATTTGATCCTGAAATGTCTCCCAAATATTGGTCAAAATCCTGACCAAGAGGAGAGGATCTGAGAAATGGAATATTGCCTGACACATCAGTCATTAGCGATTGCAGCCCTCCAACGTGAGCCGGTGAGCCCTGACGAAACTCAGGATATGAGAATATAGGATACAGGCCCCGGGTAGCTGAGGTACATATCCAATGAATGATTTCAGTGAGCCCAGACTCTTGCATCTTCCCATACATAGAAAACTGCCAAATTCCTTAACTTGAGATGCTGCTTCCCAGGCTTGGAGCTCTCAAAATTCCCGTCAAATAGATCATAACTCTCAACTTTTAGGCTGAGAATATTTTTTTAAGGCTACAGGTGTAAAGGAGACACTTTCCAGAGAGGAACAACAACAACAACAAAAAAACAACGTTTGGAACACTGGCACCGATGGTGGACACTCCCGGAAAGTTCCATCTGACGAAGCAATTAGAAGGGCCGTCACCCCTTTTTCCACAAGACTGTGGAATGGACATTGACAGTAGGGAATTGGAACAGGGAGGAGCCAAATCTGACTACACGTTGGATCTGTTTCTTTGACTTTAACCTTTGCCTTCTGCTGCTTTTGTTCACTAAAAGGATACTGTCTGTACATAATGGCCTGCCTCGGGGAACCCTGTTCCTCTGCCTGAATGTTAAACCAAAGTGCCTTTGTTCAGGGAAACATACGGACTCTGTCCACCTGTGGATGGCTGCAATTAAGAAGAAATTAACACATCCCCTCCCTGAGGCTGGCCATTCCAGGGGATATTCGCAAAACTTATGGCCCTTTTACTTTACCTCCTCATCTCCTCCCCATCTCTGTGCTATAAAACAAACTGGCATCCAAACCCCGATAAGATGGTTATTTTGAGACTTTAGTCCGCCATCTTCTCGGTCTGCTGGCTTTCCGAATAAAGTCATATTCCTTGCCTCAACACCTCATCTCCGACTTATTGGCCTGTCGTGCGGCAAGCATAGCAAGCTTGGACTTGGTAACATCTTTACTCAGGACACGGTGTCACAAAATGGGACATTGTTTTCTGTTTGTTTGTTTTGTTTTTGTGTTTTGTGTTTGTTTTTGTTTTGGGCTGCACCACGTGGCTTGTGGGATCTTAGTTCCTCGACCAGAGATCGAACCCGCACTCCCTGCAGTGGAAGCTCAGAGTCCTAAGCAATGGCCTACCAGGGAATTCCCATGGGACACTGTTACCTTGCAGTCATGGTCCTCACCTTTGTGAGACAGAGGTAGTAGTGTAGCAGGATTGAGAACGTTGTAAAGTTTAAGATAAAGATTAGGTGGTGAAAGCAGGATTTCACAGGAAGTGAATCTAGTGACACTTGCAGTGAAACGTTGTCAATTCAGAGTTAAGAAGACTGTGGACAATGTGTGGAGTTTGCAAATAAACTTCATTTTCTAGAGTCAAATCTGCCAAGGCTTCCACTAAATTTGCAGTTGTGGCTATAACCTTAAGACAACTGAGATAGGCATAAGCAACTGACTCAAGTTGCATGCTATAAGAGGCAAAAGGCCTATGTTTACTACCATGCTCACATAGTTCCGCGGGGCCTGATTATGCCATTCATGCACAAATCAAGTAAAAGGTTTTGAATAACCTAAAGTTAATCTATTAGGTAGAGATCTCTTTGCTAACTTAAAAGGGCTAATATATTTTGCCTCCAGTGGAGATCTCACCTTAAAGTTTCCGGATCAACCTGAACCTGATCATTTGGGTAACCCTAAGGCAGGCAGCTCTTGCAGTGCTTGTTTTAGCCTTGTAAAAGCCTGCTTATGTTTATTTTCCCAAGCAAAGGATTCAGGAACTAAATCTTTAATAAGTTCATAGAGTGGAAGAGGTAACAGAGAAAAATTTGGAACCCAGAGCTTGCAATAACCAGCTAAACCTAGAAATCCACAATGCTAGCACTTAGTTGTGAGTCTAGGAAGTTCCTGTATCAGCCTAATTCTCTCTGGAGATAGCTGAATTCCTTCAGTGCTTAGATTATGTCCTAGGTAATGAACAGTGTCTAGAGATAATTGTAATTTTTCCTTTGTGTTCTTTCTCAGCTAACTGTTGCAGCAAATCAATGGAATCTTTTATGCATGCCTTATGGAATCTTTACAGTAGCTGAGTACAGCAGGAGGTTATCTCCATATGGTAAAAAGGTTGATTTCTCAGGGAACTAGAGGGTACTTAAATCTTGGTGAGGTACTTGGGAGATAAAAGAAGGGGTCCCAGTGGACCCTTGAGGCATAAAAGTGCAGGTATATTGTTGATTGTTCCAAGTAAAGGCATATAGATATTGGCTGTTGGGTCTCCGGGATGCTGAAGAAAGGTGAACAAAGGTCTCCAACAGTACACCATTCCAAGTCAGTTGAAACTTGTGACAGAAGGGTGGCTAGGTTTGGAACAACAGGAAAACAGGGAATAACTTTTTATTAACAGCTCCCAAGTCCTGGACAAATCGCCATCCTGCCAGGTTTCCAACCAGGCAAGATTGGCATGCTGCAGGGACGAGTACAGGAATGACTACCTCCCGGGAAATTAAGTTTTCTACAATAGGTGTGACACCTTGTATGACCGCAGGTTTTAATAGTTGTTGAGGAAACCTAGGGAGAGGTTTAGCTACATCTATCTGAATCTTTATAGGTTTGCATTTTTTTTATTCTTCTGATGTTAACACTGTCAGAAGTAGCCCCCAAATTTGCAGGCATCTCCACCAAATTAGAGAACTTTTGCTGAACTTCCTCTTTTATGTCCAGGACAGATTGTAAGGAACATAAATAATCAGGTTCAGGTTGATCAGGAAATTTTAAGGTGAGACCTCCACTGGAGGCAAAATGTACTGGCCCTTTTAAGTTAGAAAAGAGATCTCTACCGAATAGATTAACTGGGGCTATATTGCATAGCAAAAAGGAATCTTGGTTGAGACAAAAATTCTCTCTGAACTTTATTAGGTACTCCCACTATGGAAACATCCTCTTGACTCAGAGGGACCTGTTGTTCTTTGAGGGTGGGATTTAGAGTAGAAAGCACAGCTCTGGTTCAGGCTAGGGATAGGGTGTTAAAGGGTTAGAAAATTATGTTTACAGTTAGGGTTAGGGTTTAATGCAGATTTCAAAGTAAAATATGAGAGTGGGGTTTAAAGTAGAAAGCATAGCTCCAGTATCAACTAAAATTTGGCAGTTTTTCATCAATTTTCTTTCTATTTTCCTCTGGGCTGTTTAAGGTAATTGCTGGTAATAGTTTACCAGAGAACCTCTGGAGTTCTGCCAACTAGGGGAGAGGGTCATGGGGGGGGCCCTCCCTTTAAGACAGATATGAGAGCATTTGTGAAGAGTTTGCATAGGACCTTTGAGGACACCTTTTTTTCTAGTGTCCTCACTGATTACAAATGAAACATCAACTTTGGGTCATCGAATTGATCATGGACCCCTAGGAGGTTGTAATGGGGGGAGGCCTAGGTGTTATTTTGTGTCTCTTGCCTTAGAGCTGATGTAACTGTAAGGCTATGAGCTTGGTGGATTTCTGTTTGTGATCTTGCTCCAAGGTCCTTTCAAAATGCTCAGCTACAGTCAGGAGTTCAGTCAGGCCTACAGCCTCCCAGCCTATTTTCTGCCCTTTTATCAATCCACTAATCTCAGAAGATAATCCATTTACAAAGAGGGCAGTTAAAGTAGGCTGAGTGGCCTTTTTATTGCTTGCAACCCCAAATGCTGTAAAAAGAGAGCCTACAAACTGGCTCTAAAGTCTTCCACAGATTCACCCCTCTTTTGTTTGTATGAGTGAATAACAGGCCAATCATTATTAGGTCAATTAATAATAGACCAAGTGTGAGCAGGGAAGATTTTAGGAATAGCTTATAAAAGGTTAGTTGTTATTCTGCAAGCCTTTTTAGGTTGAGGATCTTGAATATCATCCTAGGGATTATGTCATTTTGCTTCCCGCGTCCATTCTGGGGCTTCCCCCAGTCCTACCAACATGTGTACAAGCGGATAAAGATCTAGCAGTTTGGGGACATAGGCCGTGACAGTGACTCTAAATTCTTCAAAAAATGTTGGGAGTTCCTCCCTAGGTTTAGAGAATTCTTTGACTATAGCTCTCAGTTCAGTCTTTGACCAAGGGGTAAAGGACACCTGAGGGGGCACACCTGCAACCTCAGCTAGTTTTACTTTAAATGGCAATTGTTAAATATTCTCTTGGGAATAGAAAAGTATTTCAGACAGAAAATGAGTAAAACAAGAGTACTCAGGTGAAAAAGGAAAGGGGGGGACAGTAGGAGTTAAATCTGCAGTCACATCCCTCCTATGGTCTTTTGTTTCAGGTACCTTTTGTCTCTTTAATTTTTCATTAGCTTTCTGTTCTAAGTCTCTAAACGAAGCTATGTTGGAATCTTGAAACCTTCTGTAAACTTTTACATACCAATTAAAGCAGGCATCTCATTCTCCCTGTCCAATTTGGGAACCCTTGCTCTCCAGTGTTTTCCTCAAATGAACAATCTTGTCTAACTGGAACATTCCCCACAATGACCATTGTAATTCTAGATCAATATTAGTATAATTTTGCCATCTTTCTAAATATCTACAGCCTCCAGGACCATAGTTCTCAAATATAAAATAAGCAGGTGTGCCAGAAGCTGGCATTCTCAACTCTTTGGGGATAAAGGATCTCATTTCCTTAGCTAGCCTTTGTCAACCCAAAAGAACACACAAAAGAACTGCGCCTTAATATATCAGCAGTAACAAAGAGATGTTACTATGTCCTGGCCAAAAGAAGGCCTGGTATGCACCACCACCAATTCCCAGGGATCCTTGGACTGCGGAAAAAGATCCAACCAGCAAATCCCAAGGAGTGGAGACTGCAAACTGATGCCTAACCAAATGGAGAACTATAGCCGCCACCAACAGTTCCAAGCATGGAAACTGAGGGCTGATGCCAAACAGATGGGGAAGTGCAGACTACACTGTCAGCAGTGCCCAATGTGGAATCCAGGGACCAAAATTAGGGGCTAGGGTTTACCACTCAAAAATATACTGGCAATAACCAAGAGATGTTACTGTGTCCTGGGAATTTCCATCTGAAAGGCTAGGGGTTTGGCCTCAGGGAGAATCCTCTACCAGCCAAACTGACCTGCCCTGTAAAGGAAAGCCAATTAGATTGCCAGCACAAACTCAATCAAAGAGAATGGAGCTCAAACCAAGAGGAGCTTAGCAACAACCTTCAGGAATGGCAAGAAAGACAGTGAACTCAAAGCAGTTGTGGGCACCACACCTGTTTCTCCTTGTCCCAAATGTTATCAGAAATTTGCTTCAGATCCCATCACTGCCACCAATATATTTATCTTTTTCTTTTTAAAAAGATAAGCATTTAATCATAAAATCATCCTGTTAGCAAGAGGAATCATAAGAGTGGATCTTAGAAAAGTGCACATACATATTTTTATACAGAACATTTCTGGAGGGATACATATTCAACTGTTAGTGGCCACCTCTGAATGCCACCAATGTATTAAAAAACAAAATTTAACTGAGTAAATTTGAAGATTTACTTTGAAGTTTGAATAAATTGTCTTTATTAAACGATTCATGAATCAGGCAGCATCTCATCTGATAGAAAGGGAGATACTCCAACGGGTTACACAACATGGAAGGCTTTTTGTTTTTTGGCCACGCCACATGGCATGTGGAAATCTTAGTTCCCCGACCAGGGATCGAACCCATGCCCCGTGCATTGGAAGAGCAGAGTCTTAGCCCCTGGACCACCAGGAAAGTCCCAGAAGGCTTTTAAAGTAAAGAGGCTGGGACAAGGAAAGAAAGTCATCATCAAGGGAAAAAATGAAAGTTCACTGGAGGAAAGTGAAACTTCAGGTGACAATGGCTTCTCATTGGCTAAACTGCGGAATTTTCTATTAGCTATTTCTATTTTCTATTTCTTGTTGCTGGCCAGGAAGGAAGTCTTCACTCCTCCAGCTGGGGTAGTAAAGTGGTTGCACTTCCTGTTTGGGGTCAGTGAATGACCTCTTCCTCTTGGGGTAATTGATGATGAGTGACACGGCATGAGAGCTCCCTCTACGGGCCTTCCAGACTCCAATTCTAGTTGAGGTTTCCTTTTATTAACATTCACAGCATGTTTTATTGGCAGGAGGATTCACAATGAGGGAGAAAAGGCCACAAGACTCACCATAAAGAAGGCTCAGAAATTCCTGGGTGGGTCCAAGGGAGGCACAAGGTGGCTGTGGGGTCAGCTGCTGGCCACAATGATCACATGGTTCCATCTGATGGGTTTGCAGCTCGATGTGGAATAGTGAATAAAAGGGTCAGTTCATCCTATCAGAGAAACATGAAACTGAGATAAGCTTCCCACTGCTAGAAGCATCATGAGCCTTCAGAAAAGAACAGAGAACATGTCTAAAGGGTTTGGGAACATCAGAGCCATATCTCCTCAGAGTGGGACTCCCCAGGCTCTCCAGGTCTCAGTCCCCAACTCTCCCTCAGGGACAAAGCCTCCTCACCTCTGTCCTTGTGAGCTCACTGATCCCTAGAGGTCCTGCCTATCCCTGAGGACTTAGGTTTCCATGGAGACAGGTTGGTTGAGACCTAGTGATACAGTTGACCAGCCTGATATGCAACAGTTCCCACCACCCTGGGGCAGTTGGGCTCAGGGACACGTGGCTCTGGACCCCATGTGGAGGGTGTCCTTGCACGTCAGCTGTGCCCCAGAAGAGCCAGTAACGCCTGTAGCTGTCCAACTGATTCTCAGGGTATTTTCCTGGGAGAGCCCTTGGTCATCTGACCGCCTATCCAGGAAGCCCCGTGACTTTCTGACTGCTACCTGTCACGCCAACAACACACCTGTGAAGGTTCTGCTCTGCATGGCCATCTGTCCACCAGGCCCCCCCTTCTAGGGACCCAGATGCTAGGACCACACAAATGCTGAAGGAGTGTCCACCTGCCTAAGGTACAGACACCCCTGTATCCATCTGCATGATTTCTACTGGGAATCAACAACATTTATGGGGATTCTTTGGCCCTAAAGAACAGACCAACCTGATAGGAGCAATGCAATGATTCACAATTACCAGGGTCAATGCACATATACAGGGGCCCATAGCCCCAGATGCCCCACTCACAATTCACATGGGTGTCCCATACGTACCCACCGATGCCCAAATATTCTTGCTTCATACATACATACATCCAAACACGCACATCAGTGGTGTGCTGGTAAGTGCTAAAAAACTCTCCGAGAAAGGTGGGAAAGACTTCACCTATGCTATCTACGTGGTACAAATATTCCCAGCATGACCAATTTCAAGCTACCCACCTGACATCACTGAACACAGAGCTGGGAAGAGATATGCACCATTGACTATCCCAGGATAGTATGAACCAGTTCCAGCACATCCCATACCTTTTCCTATGAATTTGTGCACACAATCCACTTACACCCCAAGTAGAACCCTCAACTCCCATCACAGATATATAACCAAAAGGATACCACATACACATATGTGTTTGTACATATACATATATATATATATATATATATATATATATATATATCCTGAACACACACGTACATTTCTACCCTCACCCTGAATAAATACACAGACTACCTCTTACTACCTAAATTTTTACAGACAAAACCTTACTCACCCTGAATATTCACATTCCACTCTCACAACTATATATACACACTCAACATGGGCCTGAAAACAAACACGTGCAACCAATATGCCATCCAGATGTACACACTGAGTACCTAAACACACAGGCTCACCAAGTACACAACTGTCTCATGGGCAACCCAAAAAAGACCCATATGCAATCCCACAGCCCTAAAATACATATACTCCAGGATTCCTGCACACACACATAACCTACACCGTCTACTGGTTTCCAAACACACAAACTAAACTCTCACATCCCCCAGAATACATACCCCAGAAGCCCCAGGAACTCAAAAACACACACAGCCACAAATAACCTATTCTTATCAAATACAGCTGACCCTTGAACAACTTGGGGGTTAGGGCGCCAACCCTCCATGCAGTGGTTCTGCATCCATGGATCGTGTAGTAGTCCTGTAGTATTTACTGGAAAAAAAATCCACTAGAAGTGGACCCGTGTGGTTCAAACGTGTGTTGTTCAAGGGTCAACTGTACATATAAGTCCACCTCACTAATACTGAGAACACACATACAAGCAACACCGCTAAATTCTTCAGGCATTACATTTGGAAATAGACACATAGAGGACTCTAAGCCTCCTGATATACTCACAAATCACAAATACACACACCCACAAACTACTCATGAGTATACACCCCAAATGCTCAGACACACTCAAAACAGAAAAACACCAACAACCTCTGCAGTCTTACTAATATACATACACAATTCTCACACACCTATGGACACACACGTGCAAATATTCCCAAGCCCTGAACATACAGATCCCCTCCCAAACACTATACATTATGCTACCTCTCCAGAATACAAGCTCCCCATCACTACCCCAACATATAAACTGTATATGTGTGGGGGGGTGTTTATATATATATATATATTTCTACCCTCACCCTGAATATATAGACAGACCACCTCTTACTCCTACCAAACACATGTATAAACACCCTAGCATTCTCCAAAGAAATACACTTTGAATACTCCTAACAACTCCATACCTTATGAACAAACTTTGATAATGCATGAACCTGATGATGGACACACACACAGATTAGAATACACAAGTAAGATACATGGAAGTGTCTCCAGCAAACCATTTATGAAACAACTTCCATATATCAAATTATCCCTAGCTATTAGGAGCCAGCTCACACATATGCAAGTACTAACAAATACCCATATCACGTATTTCTAATACATAGAAATGCAATTGTCCAACTTCCCTGTAGAAACATAGAACCCCACCTCTTTATCAGATACACATATACTCACTTCCCAAAATACATAAGCTTCAGAGGCTCCTACTGAAAATTACAAATGCACAGCCTCAGCAAATATTCTTCCAAGTGGCCATGCCCCTTGAATACACACACAAACTCATTTAACACATAACTCTCCACAAGTCCCAAATGCAACCACAATTACCCAGAACACTACAAATATGCAATAATATCATCCTATATGCCCTTTGTTCCAAATACACATACAGTACCACACTACTGGCATATACATAACCCCACATTCCCAACCTCTCACACAGAATTAACTCTGCCATCTTGCAGAATACAGAATCATACAAACACAACATACCTACATATACAACATCCACCAGTCCCATAAAATAGTCACAGACTTGCCCTCTACACAGCCAAATATACATAGACAGCTCCTGAAAATGCACACACACAAACACCCCATAACCATACAACATGCCCTGAATACACAAATGATCATCCTACATTCCCCAAATATACAAAATAAACAGACTGGACACCCAAAGTAATATACACCACTACTTTTCCTGACATTGCCCTTATGCATATGCAGATAATCCTTCCAAATCCACCATTAGACACACATAAATCCCCAAATTCATGGGTGAAAAAAACACATGTAAACATATTCCCCAAACACCTAATTACAAACACCTAACCACCAACTCCTTGAGTATGCCTGCGTCACATCTCAACACCCTCCAAGTACAACACTCATTCTTACACACTCTCACAAAAACACAGGCTGACCTCCCTTCAGACACAAACATCCACAGACAAAACCAACCCACACATTTGACTACATATCAGATTCCCACCAACAAATTAAATATGTACAGACCCCATCTATGCTTGCAAATCAATCATGATTTGACATCAGACTACAAATACATGTTTATTACCACATTCAGCAAAGTTGCTCCCATCACTGACAAAAGAATGCAGTTTGAACATAAGTGGTGATTGATGTTTTTATGATAAGAAGGAAGACACTAGTGAAACCATGAGTGTGTTCCTTCGATCTTCACTCATTTTCCAATCACCTGAGCTACACCTTTGGAACCAGATGAGGGTTTTCAACTCGCAAGAACGTCCCTCTAGCTTCTGTACTCTTCAGAACGCGCAGCCTAGAACGGCACCTGGGCACCTGTTTAATAGCTCACACACACTATTCCCCCCCCACTGTAGGCCCCGCAATCACTGAACCCTTCATGCAGCCGGCTCCCCAGTGGTGCCAATAACCCTGGGGTAAACCCCTCAAGGGAATCGAGCTCTATGGGGGCGTGAATCCACACTGTGGGGAGTCTCCTTACACGGACAAGGGCACAAACAACCCACAGGGTGAACAACAGCGCAGAGCGGTGACACCTGAGGGGTGAAAAGTCCCCGTACCCCTTACCTCAGGGTTCCTGGAATTGACTCTCGAGGCCGCCATGACAGGCCCCGCCCCCGCCGGACGGCCGTTGGGGCCCCACCCTCCGCGCTCGCGCATGCGCTCCTGTCCTCCGGAGCCGAACCAACTGCCCCAACAGACGCCAGGAGCCGTGGGAGGATGGCGGTCCGCGTGCCTGAGAGCCCCGCCCCAGTGGGCGTGCGCAGGCGTGCAGGCGCGGGGCACGCGGGCATCTGGTCCTGCAGCTCTCTGTCAGAGAGGAGAGAGGTGGAGTGTCGGGCACGCTGCGGAGCGTCTCTGGCGACGCTCCTCGCCGGGAACTTTTGTGCTGGTCTCTTCTTAAAACCAGCTCTTGTGAGATGTGCACTCGTGATTTTTCTATTGCACACGTGAAACCCATGCACTTAGCTACAAAGAGTTCTGGAGAGCTCCGCTCTAAGCACAGTAGCCTCAAATTGGGGCAAGTGCTTTCATGCCCTTTGGACTGCAGTTCCTTGGTTCTTGTCTTTCAAAAAACGTAGGTCCTTTTTCCTAGCAAGCCTGAAGTTTCCGCTAAAGAACAATTCTAGCAAAGAATTCAGACCTGGGAAACACTCTTAAGATACTGTCTCCTGACTCCGTTCCTAGAGTTTTCCCAAACGCATTTACTCTACTAGAATATTTTTTCTCAGTGTATTTAATACATGGAGGTTTTTCAATAAATGTTGATTCACAGGTGTTTCCTTTGTACGTTTTTTTTTTTTTTTTTTTTAATAACTTTGAGAGAGAGTGGCCAATCTGGGCCAATTTCAACACAGCAGGTAGTATGGGAACAATTTTACTTTCCCTCCCTCCTTTTTTGTAATATCTTGCAGACTTTCAGTTGGCATTAAAAATAACAACAACAACAAAAATAGTAGCGGGATCAACTTACTGACCTGACTTTGTAATACTTCCCAAAGAAACTTCAATCATCAGATCCTCTTTCTGGTCAATTGCAAGATTAGAGCATTTCTCACTCAACAGGATGCCTCTGAAGACCCCTCACATCTAACAGCACTAAGCGCCTCCAAGTGCCCAGACATGAAAACTCCATAAGACACAAACATGGTATCTCTTCGTTTCTTTAATGTTTCGTGATTGAGTGGAAGATGAACTGTCTTCTGAGGCTTGTGATGCATGTCCAGAGTTGTTTTTTCTCAGTAGTCAATGCCTGCCCGCAGCCTCTGTGCAGGAATAGTCAGAGATCATGATCCAAAGGACTTTTAGATACTCCCTTCTGTGACTGGTCTTCCCAAATTACACTTGGGCTAATTTGATTATCTCTGTCCCTGGGGTGTAGGATTTTGAAGTATTACAAAAGTGATTGCAGAATTGGGACTGGCTAATTTTTGCACATTGCAATTTTTGTATCAGTGGCCTTGAGAAGAGTCCTTCAAATACTGTATCAGAATTATGAGTGAGAATCTTGTAAATAACTGGTTGAATGACTGAACAAAGGGAGGAAGCAACAAGGAAGCCTGCCTTTCTCGAGTGCCTGGGTACAATATTTTGCCTCACCATCCCTCTAGTATGAAGTTATTGGTTGAAAATCATATGAGTTTTCCTTCATTGTAAAAGCTCCAGTACTGAGCGATATTCCCAAACTGTTTATTTTTTTCAGTCCCCGACAGGAGTTTCTTTAGATATAAAGTTCATTTAGAAACTTTATGTCTAAAGTTTCTTTAGACATAAAGTTTCACCATGCTGTTGCTTGAAATATTCTCACCTTATCTTCTCATCTTCTTCTGAGTCAGTTTTTCCTGACAAGAGGCAAGGAACTTCTTAAGCACCAACAGGAGTCTTTTTCACACTGTGGAACAGTCCTTCTAAACCTCTGTTTCCTTCCCCAACACCCCACAATCAGTTGGAGTTCTACTGCAGCTACAGCAGTGAGAGAATCTCGTCTCGCAAGAGATTTGGTTGCCATCCTCTGAGGTTTTCAGCCTTCATCTCCCTTGACAAGTTTCCTAACAGTCCTCTCTTCTCACAACACAAAACACGAATACTCTTTCATATCATTTTGATAGTGGTTAACTGACTGACATGGATTCTCAATATGAAAATAATAATCAAACAAGTTTTGTAAAAGGAATGCTACCATGATTCCCATGCAGATGGGGCCATATGCAACGATGAGCCTAGATTGTAAAGAGCAAGTGTATGTAATGCAGACAGGAAATTAACAAACTTGTAAGCAGGGCTTGCAGGCTAGGATTTAGATGGAAGTGGGCTTGTCTGAATGGGGATTGGACACTGGTGGATAAATTCTTGGCATTGTGTCAAGGTGCACATCCATCTCATGGGTAGTGGACTTTTAACACCTAGAAAAACCAGGGCTCTAGGATGTTTAGTCCCTTTAACATAAGGAAAGAGAAGAAGATTTTCTGCCTTCTTGTTCCTTACTTCTGTCCTTACCCCAACTAAGCCAAGATGTTCAGTGCTATATGATTGCTCTTCCAAATCCATTTCATCCAAAGAGCCTGCAGATTTTGTGTATGTTTACAGTTGTGTTTTCTGTTGGAGCCAAGGTGCACACTTGAGTCTCGTCACTCCAAGGTCTCTTTCTCATAAGGATGAGTAACTGATAATAGCTTACTATGTTCTGATTTTTTGGTAGTGTTGCAAGATAAAATACAGATTTCAAGTTAAATGTAAATTTCAGATAAACAGGGAAAGAATTTGCAGTAAAACTATGTCCAAAATGTTGCATGGGACAAAGTTGTACTAAAAATGAATTCCTCGTTTATGTGAAATTCAAAAGTCAAATTCAGTTAGGCATTTATTACTTTTCTTTACTAGATCGAGCCACCCTATTCTTTCAGGTGCTTTGAAATGTAAGAGACTAGAAATTGTTGTTCTAGGAATCTAGTGCAGAAACAGAGGAGCCACGATACCCGTAGAAAGACAATCATTGAAAATCTCCTCAGATATATTGGAACATATATGAATTGTCATCTAGAAAAAAAATGAAGGCATTTTAAAAACTGAAAACAGATTGCCTTCGTTTTTAGTTGCATGACGTATCTCTGGGAAGATTTTAGTGAAAGAGATAACACTGGTTTCCTCCGGGAAAGAGGATTGGGTTGACAGGGGAAAGAGGTGGGAGGAGGACTCGCCACTGCATATTCCATTTTGCACAATTTAATTTTGAACCATGAGAAGGTGTTGCTCGCTTAAAATATTATACTAAAATCATTTAAAAGGTAAAAAACTAAATCTTTTACAACCATGGAATACTATGAGAAAGACATTTAGTGAATTCTGGTCTTGGACATGGGGGCTGCATGACGGTTTTTTGATGGACGGGGGCTTTCCAGCACAAAGGATCATTAGTAAGGCTGGTCCTGCTGGATGTTGGTTGGAGCACAAGGACCACTCCCTTAGGAGTGATGTACATACAGCAGTCAAAGACACTGGATCTGCTGAGACAATCCTAATTTCAAATACTCAGTTCCATGTGGCCATAAATACCCAAGTGTTTATCAGACTAACCGTTCTGAATTTTGTTCAGAAAGTCTAGTCTCTGTTGAAGTAAGTCAAGAGCCAGGTAGGAAGCAGAGTGTGTTGAGGGACACAAAACTAGGTTGATGGAAAAAGAAGTGAAAGGAAGGGACCGTCAAGTCCAACCTCGGTGCCGTGAATCAAAAAAACAGTCTATAAACTGCGTAAAGAGGCACACGCCAATTGTGTTGCCACTGTGTGAGGTGGAAGGAACTTCCGGTTCTTGCCTACCTGCCAGAGCCCTCGTGGAATGTCTCCCCACCCCCACCCTACCCAGACCCACGTGCCCTCTGCCCCTCCCGCACTGCAGAATGTTTCAGCCACATTCTACTGTTATGACTCAAACCGGCCCCTCCTTCAGTTGGACCCTGAGCGTCTGTTGAAGCAGGTCACTCTCTGGGTCCTGGTCTTGACTTTTCTCATTGAGGCTACCAGGCAGCAGTAGTCCGTGCCCAAGCCTGCAGGACGGCTTCAGAAGGAGGTAAGCCTATAGGCTGGGGGTGTGTTCTCAGAGACCCTGCCATCCCTCACATCCTTCGGGTTCACACGTGACACTTCACGGTGGGCACACAGTTGGACTGAAGTAGAGGGAGAAGAGAGCACTGGACACACGAGGACATTTCACCTGGGGAGACTGGGGAGCCTGAAGAAACCTGAGACTGCACTGGGGAGGAGGGGTCATTGGAGGTGGATCAAGAGGAATTGCCCTGGCTATGGAGAAAGGATGGCAGCAGGCAGGTTGATTCTTTCTAGAAGGGAGACAAGCCACTTTGAAACGTGTGTGTAAGGATGTGTGTGATGTCCTGGTGGTGACACAGGGAGGGTCATGAGGAAAGCCTAGACGTGTCTTGGGTTCCTGAGGCACCTGAAGCTTGCCTCACCATATCTTTCTAAGGGATTGGAACAGGAGCATACTGTATCTAAGGGGGCCGTGGGGAGAGATGGTCTTGGTGAGAAAACTATTCAGTGGGGCTGTGTGTGGCCACACCTGCAGTGAAGTGTCCTCTCCGAGAGCTAGGCAGGAGGTTACTCTAACTGCCGCAGCCCACACCCCGTCCACTCCTCCCAGCCCAGAGCTCACTTCTCAGTTCAGGCAACTGTTGCTTTGGATTCAACAGGGGATGGGCAACCGTGTAACTTCAGCCAAGAGAGGGCTCAGGTTCCTGAGTTGCTCTGAATTGTTCTTCCTTTTGTGGAATCGCAGTACTTCAGACCTACTTCATCTCGTCCAGTATCTCATGGCGGACCCTCAGGCTGCCTTGAGAGAAAGAGTTTGTTCATATTTCCTGTCACTCCTTCATGGACAGGAGACAGATGTGGAGTGGGGTTGTTTCGGGTGGAATGTCAGTGAAGGCTGCTTCCTCTTTTAAAGGGGGAAGGAGTGTAGCCCAGGGGCAGGAAGACGATCTTCTGTGTTATTATTAAACGTCCTATGACACCTGTTCTGGTTAATTAGGTGCACCGTGGTGTGTACCTTGTTCTCCTGAACAGGGATGTGATCCAGACAACTTGATCGCCATGGCAACTGGCTTCTGCCTGCTTCTCACATTGTCTTTCCGTTATTGGGAGCTGGAGGGGGAAGGACCACAGGCGGTCTGTACTCCCATGACCAATGTAACATGACAATTCCCTGGCCCTTGTTTAATCCTCTGCAGCCATCACTGGCTGTGAAATGACAGAATCTAAGGGACACGCGCCTACTTCTCACACACCACTCCCCCCACCCCCGCCTCCTAGGAACAGAACTCCTGAGTGATGACAGCGACTCTGGGCACTGGGGAGGGGGTGGCAGGACCTGGCCCATGTTACGTGTCTGCTGTGGGTTGTTCTGAGATGCAGGTGCATTCTGGGCCAGTGTTATGGGTTTGTATCAGGATTCCATTAGAGAGATATTTTCCAGCATTTTGTTTCGTTTTGTGAGGCTAGGAAAGAAAGAGGGGATTTCTACTGAGCATCAGGAAAAGGAGGACTGAGGAGGAGGTGGGGCCCTAATATTTTACACAATACCTGTCCACAAAGGGCTTTTGGGTGCCTAGAACTTACCTTGGAGAAGGTCCCTAGCTGCTAGTACGCCGGCTGAGGGGCATTTCTCACAGAGCGGATGTCCACACAGTTCCAGATCTTGGGAGACAGCCTGTGAGGCTTAGGTGCCAGGGGGTGCCTTAGGGAGGCTCTCCAAGTCAGTGCTTGCTGAGGCGATTTCTTCTCGGCAGACAGGGGTCAGGGACCTTGGTGGATGGGCGCGGGGTCACCAGTGGAATAATTCTCAAGTGGAGGTCAGGGCATGAAAATCACTTGAAGACATTTGCATGCTGCACAGTTTCCCTTGTCCAAGTGTCCCTCACCTGTGGAGATTTACACTCTGATGCCACAGAAAGCCTCAGTCCCACTTGCCCATTCTCCTCCTCCATTCACTCCTTTCCTTTGCCTCAACAGCATGTCCAGTGCTGGGAACGGATGTGACCATGAACCCTGGTGCCTCCTTGTCTACTTTCACGGCAGTGCCCTTCCCTCCACCCATTCCTGGCGCCCAGCACCGGCCACCCTGGCAGCAGCACCTGCCACGTCCCATCACCCCAGCATTCCCTCCTGGCAGCAGCCTGCTGCTGCCAGCTTTCCCCAGGACGCCTATGGTGGCTAATGGTGGCCTTGGCCCCAGTGCCCCTGGGGCTTGCAACCTCACTGTCCAAGTCAGGTCACAAGGGAGGACAGTGGAGGCCCCCCAGACTCAGACCTCTGTCGTTACTCAGGCCCCCCTCAACTGGAGCGCTCCAGGGGCCCTCAGCAGGAGTGCTGCATGTCCTGCACCCGAATTCATAGCAACCCCTGTGATGGGGACCGTTGTGACTGCTTCAGCTGTTGGAGTTAGTCAGGCTGGCAAGGGAGGCTGGACCCCAGGCTTTCCTCCTCAAGCTCCACCACCAGCTGCCCAGCTGGCCCCTATCATTCGCCCAGTGAACTCTGGGCCATGGCCACATGACACTTCCAGGGAGGGCCGCCTGGCCACCAACCAGTCCAACGCCTCGCAGGATGGCTCCTCTAACACCCAGAGAGAGTACAGTAACTTCCGACGTTGGCAGCACATCAAGCCCCTGGCCCGGAGACACTTTCACCTGAGTCCTGATGCAGAAGCTTTTTCCTGCTTTCTCATGTGAGTGAACGCTCAGCGGGTCCTGAGCTTATGGGAGCTTTTAGATAAAGAGGAACTGGGGATGGACTCGCACGTTAGGTTTCTAGGGCTACTGGAAGGAAGGTGTGAGGGCGATGTCCATGCTATGAGAAGGCACACTGTCGGTCACATGGGTGGGCCTGCCAGTCCGTGACATCAGGACTGAAATGTGCCCCATCTCAACGGGCCCCACCACCCTGTGAGTCTGGCCAGCTTGCTCTTCCATGATTCTCATGGTAATACGGACTGCAGACTTGCAGTCAGAGAGGGTCGTGGTGTAAGGTGAGGAGCCAAGGAGTGGAGGCCGCCCTCTCCTGTGGTGCCGTGTCCTTCATACAGGACGTGAGCGCACATGGCCAGGGGAGGCCACTTCAGAGGAGGGGGAGGAGCGCGGGGCCCAGGAGAGCGCTTTATGCATGCCTCCACTTCGTTGTGGAGAATTCCACTAGGAACAGGGTGATGGGAGAGCTCTCCTAAGGCCGTGGGCTCTCTCCCACTAGAGTTGTGAGCCTGGCAGGCATTTCCATCCTAAACCTCCGGTCCCTCGTAAAAAGGGGACAGTTACACTTCACTCAGAGGACTGTGCAGAAGACGCCTTGGGCTAATCTATGAAATGTTAGCAGATTGCTTGGCACATGCCACGCCTCATTGATGATGATGATTTTTATTATGAAAATGCAGCCTTGAGGAGGAAAAGAGCTCCCCAAGGCACAATGTTCCAGCTCTAGCCTGGGAGTGGATGGTCATCCTTGAGTGAGTGTGAGGCGGTGACAGCAGTGGCCGGGAAGGCTTGTCTTTGCCCTCCCAGACGCCCGCCTCTCACCCTCCTGTTGCTCAGTCATTCTGGGTTGAGTGATGTGTGGTCCACATGGGCGGGTGGGGTCAGGCAGGTGGGGGCTGGGCTGGGCCCGGAGACTGACCCCGAGGGCTTACAGCCCAGTGCTTCGATCCGTGGCCCGCCTGAATCCCAACATGCCGCTGGAGGAGGGACTGTGGAGGGCCGTGCAGGAATGGCGGTGCAGAAGCAACCCTGACCGGGTGATCTACTACGAGAGGGCGGAAAAGTGAGTCAGCGTCCTGGGCCCAGGGGCTGCGTGGAGGGTGAGGCCAGTGGGTGAGGGCAGGGTCTGGCCGTGGGGGTGCTCATCAGAGAGGACAGAGGAGAAGGGCTGTCACCCAGCACAGGGTCCCCGCAGCCCAGGGGCCCTACTCTCCCCCAGAAACCCATCCCTCACCTTGAGAGTTTGAGACTTCTGTCCTTCCTCCACCAGGAGCTCTGCCCTCCCCTGATTTTGACCTACCCTTGCCTTGACATGAAGGTCTCAGGACGGGGCAGGGTGAAGCTGTGAGTCCAGTAGGGGTCCAACTCCGGCCATATGGGCTGGGCCGGGGAAAGAGCTCCACCCGCCAGCCTGCTGCTTCCTTAGTGGTGGGTGGCTGGCGGCCACTAACATAGATTTGGGACCACCTCTCCTCATGAAAAGTGCCCTGAGTGGGTACCCTGGCATCCCTGAAGAGGCTGGGGAAGCCAGCTGTCGTCGGCCCAAGGGTCTCCGGCCCTTCCAGTGTTTGCTCCATGGTAATCCCCTTGGTTTAAGAAACAAAAGCAAACAAACGAGCGCCTCTCAGAGGAAGGGAAGGCCTCTCCTCTAAGCTCAGCATCCACATCGTCCAGCCTCTCCTGGGCCCTGTCTCCAGGTCTATGTTCCAGGAGTCTCAGTCCTAGCCCAGGGTCCTGGATTCGGGCAAGGACCCCTGTGGGGAACACATGCCTGTTCCAGCCTCTGGCTGTCAGCCCTTCATGTGGTTCTGGATGGGGACGGGGGCATGAGGAGGGTGCCCCCTGGGTCAGCCATGTGTCCCGTTGACCTGGTTCAATTCAGCGACCTGGGTCTATGCTGTTGAATGCCCTCCAGTGCTGGTGAGGCAGGAAGGGTCCCAGATCTTGTTATCGCTTCCAGGAGCAGCTCTCTGCTGCGGACAGCACCTCACAGGGCCTTGACGGCCCCAAGGCACATCCTCTCCCACTGCCTCATTCTTGGCTGCCTTTGTTGGGCTCCAGAGCCCAGGCCTTTTTCTCAGGGTGGCCTGTGCCTCCGTCACCCCCCAGGTTCATGGAATTTGCGGCCGAGGAGGAGATGCACATTCAGCATTTGCAGTGGATGCAGTGCGCGCAGGACCTGGCTCCTCCAGCCCCACTGAAGCTGGATCCTCGGGGGCCCCCAGCCCCGAAAGTGGGCCTTCAGCCAGGCACCCAGCTTCCCACTGGAGCTGAAGGCACAGGTAACAGGGGCCTTGGATTGGCCAACGTCCCCATGTGGATCCTTTTCTTTCAAAACAGGGGCATTGGTCTTTCAACGAAAAGAGCCACCGAGGCGGGGGGTGGGGGGGTGGGGTCTCAGCTGCCCTTTGTCACTACGGGGTATTGACTTGGTCAGTTTTGTAACTCCTCTCACACCTCCCTGTCAAAGGACCCCACACGAAGTCTGCCTAAGAAGTAGGCTTGATGGGGAGACCCCTAGAAAATTGGAGGTTCCCCACTTCCTTACTTGTGACTCTCTTAGATGACCCCCTAACCTCCCCTCTCCAACTGTGCATGAGGCTTCAGATGGTCCTGACCCTTCCCACACCCACATCAACGTCCCCCAAACAATGCCCTCACCAACGTGCGCTCGGGTCAGGAGGTGGACCGGGAGTCCCTCACCTTCCTTCCCTTCCTCCTGCTCTGCCTCAGCCTGTGCTCCCAGGATGTCCGGCCCCAGGGCCCAGCCCTCGCACCCGAAGCCACACAGATCCCAGCGGACCCCGGAGCCCAAGGCGCCCAAGGTGATTCCCCCTGAGACTGTGAGGGAGTATGTGGACAGGATGGAGGCGCTGGTGGGACCCGTCCACTCAGCCAGCGGCAAGTCACATGCAGAATGTGGAAAGGACGGAAATGAGCTGAAGCAGGAAGAGGACGACACCTACTTGGACCCGTGTCTCTTGAGCTACACTGACGAGCTGCGTTCCCGGGAAGACTCTGTAACCAAGGTAGGCTGGGCCTGGAGCCTGGGGTCTACAAGATGCCAGGGCATGGAACTCTCAGCACCCAAGATCTGGGTTCTGCTCAGGCCGATGGGACTTAAGCTCAGCTCCTTGTTCCTGAGCCTGGTGTTAGGGGAGGTTTACGCAGATGTATGTGCGTATATGTTTGTGTCTGTGTGTATGCCTTTGTGTGTCTGTGTATGTGCATCTGTATATGTGCTCTTTTGTGTGTGACTGTGTATGTGCATGTTTGTGTGTGTGTGTGTGTGTGTGTGTGTGCTGACCATCCCCGCCTTGTGGAGGAGAGTGGGGGTGGGTCTCTGCTTTTCACTTTCCCTCCTGGTCTTCTTGTGTCACAGGCCACTCCTGGCCAAGGATGCTCACAGCCTCTTCTTTCTGTCCGAGGTGGAGGCAGTCATTCATCCTCGATTCCCGGCAGAATTGTTTTCCCCGGACCCACAGCTGGATGTCTTGGCCCTTGCTGAGGAGCTGAAGCAGGAGGAAGGACTCACCCCTGAAGAAGTGAGCCAGGGGAGGGAGAGGGACACTTAGGGAGCCAGGGGACTCCAGGGGAGGGGGGACCCCAGGTGATCCAGGGGACAGGGGAAACCAGGTGGCCCAGGGGAGCCAGAGGAGGGAGGGATCGCAGGTAGAACAGGGGCGACAAGGGACACCCAGGAAGACCAGGGCACGGAGGGACCCCAGTGAGCAGGGGAGAGGTAGGGCCCCAGAGCAGGAGGCCCACATGGCTCTGTCCGTCCCTTCCCTGCCTCGGAGGCCTGGCATGGGGAAGGGCCCTCTCTGGGGTGGGTGCAGCGCAGGGTGATAGGAAGGAGAGGATGGGGAGCCGGGAGCGGAGGGAAGGACACACAGCTGGGAATAAGGTGCAGGAGGATGGCAGGAATGCCACCGTGTCTGTATTTGGAGTCTAGTCCTGGGGTCACCCGTCCCCTCCTCCCCCCCAGGGCCATTGTCCCACTGCCCAGTGCTCCTCCTCTCACACGTGCGCGTGGAGCCGTCACTGTCCTCCTCCCTCCTACCAGCTGGTGCAGAAACAACTCCTGGCCTTGAAAGAGGACAAGGGTGGGCCGGCAGCCCCGAGCCACAGTGCACCCGGAATGGGCTCAAGTCCATCTGAGTCTCACGCCGGCCAAGGTGCCCAGAGGCACGACAAAGACCGCCATCGAGGGGTCAGTGATGAAGCCTGCCCACCAGAGATTGATTTTGAGGCTCTTCATAGGCCCATCCGAACAGACAGTAGCCCGTTCGTGCTCAGAGTCTTTGTTCCCTTTCGAGGACGTCAGGCTGGCAAGGGAGGCTGGACCCCAGGCTTTCCTCCTCAAGCTCCACCACCAGCTGCCCAGCTGGCCCCTATCATTCGCCCCGTGAACTCTGGGCCATGGCCACATGGCACTTCCAGGGAGGGCCGCCTGGCCACCAACCAGTCCAACGCCTCGCAGGATGGCTCCTCTAACACCCAGAGAGAGTACAGTAACTTCCGACGTTGGCAGCACATCAAGCCCCTGGCCCGGAGACACTTTCACCTGAGTCCTGATGCAGAAGCTTTTTCCTGCTTTCTCATGTGAGTGAACGCTCAGCGGGTCCTGAGCTTATGGGAGCTTTTAGATAAAGAGGAACTGGGGATGGACTCGCACGTTAGGTTTCTAGGGCTACTGGAAGGAAGGTGTGAGGGCGATGTCCATGCTATGAGAAGGCACATTGTCGGTCACATGGGTGGGCCTGCCAGTCCGTGACATCAGGACTGAAATGTGCCCCATCTCAACGGGCCCCACCACCCTGTGAGTCTGGCCAGCTTGCTCTTCCATGATTCTCATGGTAATACGGACTGCAGACTTGCAGTCAGAGAGGGTCGTGGTGTAAGGTGAGGAGCCAAGGAGTGGAGGCCGCCCTCTCCTGTGGTGCCGTGTCCTTCATACAGGACGTGAGCGCACATGGCCAGGGGAGGCCACTTCAGAGGAGGGGGAGGAGCGCGGGGCCCAGGAGAGTGCTTTATGCATGCCTCTACTTCGTTGTGGAGAATTCCACTAGGAACAGGGTGATGGGAGAGCTCTCCTAAGGCCGTGGGCTCTCTCCCACTAGAGTTGTGAGCCTGGCAGGCATTTCCATCCTAAACCTCCGGTCCCTCGTAAAAAGGGGACAATTACACTTCACTCAGAGAACTGTGCAGAAGACGCCTTGGGCTAATCTATGAAGTGTTACCAGATTGCTTGGCACATGCCACGCCTCATTGATGATGGTGATTTTTATTATGAAAATGCAGCCTTGAGGAGGAAAAGAGCTCCCCAAGGCACAATGTCCCAGCTCTAGCCTGGGAGTGGATGGTCATCCTTGAGTGAGTGTGAGGCGGTGACAGCAGTGGCCGGGAAGGCTTGTCTTTGCCCTCCCAGACGCCCGCCTCTCACCCTCCTGTTGCTCAGTCATTCTGGGTTGAGTGATGTGTGGTCCACATGGGCGGGTGGGGTCAGGCAGGTGGGGGCTGGGCTGGGCCCGGAGACTGACCCCGAGGGCTTACAGCCCAGTGCTTCGATCCCTGGCCCGCCTGAATCCCAACATGCCGCTGGAGGAGGGACTGTGGAGGGCCGTGCAGGAATGGCGGCGCTTGAGCAACCTTGACCGGATGATCTACTACGAGAGGGCGGAAAAGTGAGTCAGCGTCCTGGGCCCAGGGGCTGCGTGGAGGGTGAGGCCAGTGGGTGAGGGCAGGGTCTGGCCGTGGGGGTGCTCATCAGAGAGGACAGAGGAGAAGGGCTGTCACCCAGCACAGGGTCCCCGCAGCCCAGGGGCCCTACTCTCCCCCAGAAACCCATCCCTCACCTTGAGAGTTTGAGACTTCTGTCCTTCCTCCACCAGGAGCTCTGCCCTCCCCTGATTTTGACCTACCCTTGCCTTGACATGAAGGTCTCAGGACGGGGCAGGGTGAAGCTGTGAGTCCAGTAGGGGTCCAACTCCGGCCATATGGGCTGGGCCGGGGAAAGAGCTCCACCCGCCAGCCTGCTGCTTCCTTAGTGGTGGGTGGCTGGCGGCCACTAACATAGATTTAGGACCACCTCTTCTCATGAAAAGTGCCCTGAGTGGGTACCCTGGCATCCCTGAAGAGGCTGGGGAAGCCAGCTGTCGTCGGCCCAAGGGTCTCCGGCCCTTCCAGTGTTTGCTCCATGGTAATCCCCTTGGTTTAAGAAACAAAAGCAAACAAACGAGCGCCTCTCAGAGGAAGGGAAGGCCTCTCCTCTAAGCTCAGCATCCACATCGTCCAGCCTCTCCTGGGCCCTGTCTCCAGGTCTATGTTCCAGGAGTCTCAGTCCTAGCCCAGGGTCCTGGATTCGGGCAAGGACCCCTGTGGGGAACACATGCCTGTTCCAGCCTCTGGCTGTCAGCCCTTCATGTGGTTCTGGATGGAGACGGGGGCATGAGGAGGGTGCCCCCTGGGTCAGCCATGTGTCCCGTTGACCTGGTTCAATTCAGCGACCTGGGTCTGTGCTGTTGAATGCCCTCCAGTGCTGGTGAGGCAGGAAGGGTCCCAGATCTTGTTATCGCTTCCAGGAGCAGCTCTCTGCTGCGGACAGCACCTCACAGGGCCTTGACGGCCCCAAGGCACGTCCTCTCCCACTGCCTCAGTCTTGGCTGCCTTTGTTGGGCTCCAGAACCCAGGCCTTTTTCTCAGGGTGGCCTGTGCCTCCGTCACCCCCCAGGTTCATGGAATTTGCGGCCGAGGAGGAGATGCACATTCAGCATTTGCAGTGGATGCAGTGCGCGCAGGATCTGCCTCCTCCAGCCCCACCGAAGCTGGATCCTCGGGGGCCCCCAACCCCGAAAGTGGGCCTTCAGCCAGGCACCCAGGTTCCCACTGGAGCTGAAGGCACAGGTAACAGGGGCCTTGGGTTGGCCAACGTCCCCATGTGGATCCTTTTCTTTCAAAACAGGGGCATTGGTCTTTCAACGAAAAGAGCCACCGAGGCGGGGGGTGGGGGGGGTGGGGTCTCAGCTGCCCTTTGTCACTACGGGGTATTGACTTGGTCAGTTTTGTAACTCCTCTCACACCTCCCTGTCAAAGGACCCCACACGAAGTCTGCCTGAGAAGTGGGCTTGATGGGGAGACCCCTAGAAAATTGGAGGTTCCCCACTTCCTTACTTGTGACTCTCTTAGATGACCCCCTAACCTCCCCTCTCCAACTGTGCATGAGGCTTCAGATGGTCCTGACCCCTCCCACACCCACATCAACGTCCCCCAAACAATGCTCTCACCAACGTGCGCTCGGTGGTCAGGAGGTGGACCGGGAGTCCCTCACCTTCCTTCCCTTCCTCCTGCTCTGCCTCAGCCTGTGCTCCCAGGATGTCCGGCCCCAGGGCCCAGCCCTCGCACCCGAAGCCACACAGATCCCAGGGGAACCCGGAGCCCAAGGCGCCGAAGGAGATTCCCCCTGAGGCTGTGAGGGAGGATGTGGAGAGGATGGAGGCGCTGGTGGGACCCGTCCACTCAGCCAGCGGCAAGTCACATGCAGAATGTGGAAAGGACGGAAATGAGCTGAAGCAGGAAGAGGACGACACCTACTTGGACCCGTGTCTCTTGAGCTACACTGACGAGCTGCGTTCCCGGGAACACTCTGTCACCAAGGTAGGCTGGGCCTGGAGCCTGGGTTCTACAAGATGCCAGGGCATGGAACTCTCAGCACCCAAGATCTGGGTTCTGCTCAGGCCGATGGGATTTAAGCTCAGCTCCTTGTTCCTGAGCCTGGTGTTAGGGGAGGTTTACGCAGGTGTATGTGTGTATATGTCTGTGTCTGTGTGTATGCCTTTGTGTGTCTGTGTATGTGCATCTGTATATGTGCTCTTTTGTGTGTGACTGTGTATGTGCATGTTTGTGTGTGTGTGTGTGTGTGTGTGTGCTGACCATCCCCGCCTTGTGGAGGAGAGTGGGGGTGGGTCTCTGCTTTTCACTTTCCCTCCTGGTCTTCTTGTGTCACAGGCCACTCCTGGCCAAGGATGCTCACAGCCTCTTCTTTCTGTCCGAGGTGGAGGCAGTCATTCATCCTCGATTCCCGGCAGAATTGTTTTCCCCAGACCCACAGCTGGATGTCTTGGCCCTTGCTGAGGAGCTGAAGCAGGAGGAAGGACTCACCCCTGAAGAAGTGAGCCAGGGGAGGGAGAGGGACACTTAGGGAGCCAGGGGACTCCAGGGGAGGGGGGACCCCAGGTGATCCAGGGGACAGGGGAAACCAGGTGGCCCAGGGGAGCCAGAGGAGGGAGGGATCGCAGGTAGAACAGGGGCGACAAGGGACACCCAGGAAGACCAGGGCACGGAGGGACCCCAGTGAGCAGGGGAGAGGTAGGGCCCCAGAGCAGGAGGCCCACATGGCTCTGTCCGTCCCTTCCCTGCCTCGGAGGCCTGGCATGGGGAAGGGCCCTCTCTGGGGTGGGTGCAGCGCAGGGTGATAGGAAGGAGAGGATGGGGAGCCGGGAGCGGAGGGAAGGACACACAGCTGGGAATAAGGTGCAGGAGGATGGCAGGAATGCCACCGTGTCTGTATTTGGAGTCTAGTCCTGGGGTCACCCGTCCCCTCCTCCCCCCCAGGGCCATTGTCCCACTGCCCAGTGCTCCTCCTCTCACACGTGCGCGTGGAGCCGTCACTGTCCTCCTCCCTCCTACCAGCTGGTGCAGAAACAACTCCTGGACTTGAAAGAGGAGGAAGGTGGGCCGGCAGCCCCGAGCCACAGTGCACCCGGAATGGGCTCAAGTCCATCTGAGTCCCACGCCGGCCAAGGTGCCCAGAGGCACGACCAAGACCGCCATCGAGGGGTCAGTGATGAAGCCTGCCCACCAGAGATTGATTTTGAGGCTCTTCATAGGCCCATCCGAGCAGACACTGGCCCATTCGGGCCCAAAGTCTTTGTTCCCTCTCGAGGACGTCAGGAGGTCTCTCCATTCCGGGCCGGACGGCCCTCCCCTCCCCAGGGTCAAAGGCGCACTGGCCCTCTACTGGGACCCAGGGATGCGTCTCTTCTCAGAGAGGCGTCTCCTGTTCCGGAGGCCCGAGGGCCCAGGGACGCGTCCAGTGAGCACGAGGAGGCGCTCCACAGCCTGGCCTCCCTCTTGGCCTCTCCGCAGAGCCTGCCGCCTTGCCGGCTGTCCCAGAGTCCTGCCCCTGCCTCAGGCCTGGCCTCCCCTGGAGGTTGGGGGGCCAGGAGTGCTCCCCAGGCCCCCTCCCCTCAGAGAAGAGGCCCCAGCCCAGCTCCACCAGCCGCTCCCAAGTCGAGGAAGCGGGCTCTGTGTGGGCGCCCAGCCGCTGCTGAGAAGCTGCCCATCCCCGGGGCTGGCCACGGGGTCTCTGTGAGGCCAGCCTTTGCTCTGGGGCTGGTTCGCCCCTCACAGCCGAGAAAGAGAAAGCGTGACCCGTTTGTCACAGGGAAGAGGAGGAAGAAGCAGAGGAAGCACTGCAGCCAGTAGGGAACAGCCGGGCCGGCCCTCCAGGGCGAGCCCCCCAGGGCGGCCCCCAGGGGAGCCTAGGGGCTCCTCCTCACCCCAGAGCTGATCCTGGGATTGTGGGGGATTAGGGAGGTGGGGGAGGTGGGTGTGGGCAGGACCTTTGGAGTGATGTATGAAAATTGTGAATAAAGATAGTTTTGGTGGGAAATGCTCTCAGGCCACTGTCATCTTCTTCGTGTGGAGCTGCTCCACAGAGAGCGATCCTGAGAGGAAGGAAGGGTGAGGGAGGTCACAGGAGCTATGGATCTACAGGTGGCCAAACCTTTCCTCCACATAGACAAGGACTCCTCAGGCTGCCCCTGGGAACGCACAGCTCTCACTTTCCCCAGGGACCCCCTCATCATCCCCTTCTCTAAAGCCTGCTTGGCTAGGGGCCTTCTGGGGCATCTGTAGCATCTTCTGCATCCCTGAACCGTCTGGGGAGGGAGAGCTGCTTTTGTGCCTCTCAGCCCTCTGGACACTAACCAGTTTCTAGGACGGAGCCTGGAGACGGCCCTTGTCTTTATGGAGCTTCTCTCTGCTTCCCTGAAGTGGCCAGGCGATGGCGCTGGGGTGACCCTCCGCTCATCCAGGGTTTCCTGTGTGGGTGGCCTGACCAGACAGGAAAAGTCTTGGCCATGGGGACAGGACTGTCTGCCTCGTCATAGCGGGAGCGTTCTCTAGTCCCACTGGGATTATTGCAATGTGGAGAGTGGTTGAGGCAGCTACCTCTTAATCCCAGTGAGGATGCAACAAGGGGAATGGGCGCGGGGAAATTCATGGGGCACCTGTTACAGGTGTGTCTAAGGGAAACGACAGTTGGGCCCCTTTGTGGAACTTGTGGGATTTCTGTGCAGCAGCATCTCTTTCAACTGAGGGAGGAGGACCCATCTGGCTGTGGCTGTGGGGACTGGCCTTAGGGGCCTAGGGGTGTGCAAAGACACCCCAGAACTACTGTCCCTTCCCTTTCCACCCATGGCTGGACATGTGTGTGTATTGGTATCAACACTGATTTGTATTCCCATAGAAAACAGTTCATCCTGACAAACGATGACCGTGTTTCACAAGAACAGCTTACTCACAGGGGCAGCAGGGGTGGGGGAGAGGTGTCTGCGGCCCCAGATCTGGGTGGGAGCTGGGATCCATGCTGAGGAGTGTGGAGGCCTCAGTCACCGTCCTGTGGGTGCCGGCAGAGACTTCGAATCATCAGAGCAGGGGAAATGACCCGCTCATAAGGGTGAGACGAGCAACCAATGAGGGTAGGGAGCAGACCCCTGCTATCTCCCCGAACTGCCCCCCCTCCCAGTCTGCTTAGCTTCCGTCACAGCCTGTGCTGGCCCACCTCTGAAGCCCCTTCCTCCTAAAGCACTCAGATGCTCTGATCTTTTGTAGACCTGTCCCGGGCCTCACCCCCCCTTCCCTGCTGGCCAAAGGCTCTTCTCCCGGTTCTGAGTTCTGATTCCTTCCCCAGGACCCAGGCAGGGGTTAGGACAACAGGGACTCCCTGAACATGACCCCTACACCATCAGCATGCAAAACTGGGGCCGCAGGCTTCCGCAGGTGGCATGGCTCTCTGCTGGACCCTGCAAAGAGCTTGGAGAAGAAAGGGGCTCATGTCTCTCCACCTCCACTAATCTGTAGGTCAGCCTCACAGGTCCTCCTCTGTCCAGGTGGGCAGCACATATGTGCTCCCAGCCCTCCTTGACCCTTTGTAAAAGAAAGTTTTTGCAGCTCAGTAGTCTATTAGTCAAGGTGTCTCCGGGCTTGTTCCTTTTGAAGCCCTACAGGAGAATCTGTTTCCTTTCCCTTTCTGTCTTCTAGAGTCTGCCTGCATTCCTTGGAATTAGTCCTTTCTTCCATCTTCAAAGTGCATCACTTTAATCTCTGCTTCCCTCATCACATGGTCTCTCCAACTCTGACTCTTCCTGTGTCCCTCCTATACAAATCTTTGTGTTTATATATAGCCCACCCAGAACATTTATGATAATCTCTTCATCTCAAGATTTTTTACTTGGTCACAGCTGCAAAGTCCTTTTTTCCATACAAGGTGACATTCACATATTGTCATAGGAGGGGTTAAACACGGACCTTTTTGGGGAACCGTAATTTACCCTATTAGAAGAAATCCACAAGAATACTTACCATCAGAATCCACATGAATAACAGACTATGACCAAGTGGAATTTATTCCAGGGATGCAAGCCTGGTTCAATGGTAAAAAACCATCAATGTAATCTACCATATTGAGTCTAAAGGAACACATACTGTCACACCAATTAATACAGAAAAGGCATTTAACGAAATTCAACACCCATTCATATTAAAAATGCTCAGAAAACTAGGAATAGAAGGTCACTACCTCAACCTAATAAAGAACATCTACAAAAAACCTACTTCTAACATCACATGAAATGGTGAAAGAATGAATGTTTTTCCCTGAGTTCAAAAACAAGATTAGAATGTCCACTCTCATCTCTTAGTTTTCAATGTAGTACTTTAGATTCTAGTTAGTGTAGTACAGCAAGAAAAGGAAAAAAGAGGCATACATATTAGAAAAGAAGAAATATAATTGTCATTATTTACAGATGACATAATTGTCTACATAGAAAATTCCAAGGAATGTATAAGAAAACTCATAATAAATTATCATAAATTGCTGTAGCAGGATCTCAGAATATAAGATCTATACGTAAACATTAATACACAACATTGATCATATTTCCATATACTAGTAACAAACTGAACAATTGAAAACCAAAATTTAAAACATAGTAAATAGGTTCCAGTTCAAGGTGGCAACATAGGAAGATCCTGAACCCACCTCCTCCCACAAACGCACCAAATCTACAGCTACATATGGAAAACTTTCCTCTGAAAAAAACTAAAAGATGGTGGAGCAACCCCTTCACATCAGGAAAACCAGAGGGAAACCACATCAAAACAGGTAGGAAAGGCTGAGACACAATTTTTCCATAAATCCCATCCCTGGTGTGGAGACACACAATCAGGAAGGAGCTCAAAACCTGGAGCTTCTCCCTGAGAGGTGAAGGGTTTGGACCCCACTTTGGGCACTCCAACTTTCAAGGCTGGCACCTGAGAGATAGACCCCCAGAACATCTGACTTTGAAGACCAACAAGGCACATCCCATGAGACCCACAGGGCTGTGGTGGACTGAGGAACAGCTCTTAAAGGGCCTGTGCACAGACTCACCTGCCCCAGGGCCAAGTGCAGAAGCAGCCCTTTGAAAAGCACTCTGACTTTTTGTGAAAGAGACTCACTTCCCAATTTTAAAGCATTAATCTGAGGAACAGGGGCCTGCTGCAATACTCCCCAGGGACAGAGGCTGGCGGGTGCTCTCTCTCTGCCTTGATAAAGCTGAAAGGTGCCATCTTTCCCCCCCTTTTTCCTTTCCTGCAGGTGACAACTTTGTGCTCCAGCCAGCTGGCTCCTTCTTCCCTGCTCTTCCTCTGTCTTGCTATATATATATATATATTTTTTTTTTTCTTCTTCTTCTTTTTCTTTTTTTCTTTTCCCTTTTCCCCTTTATTCAGATGGTGTCATCTTTGCACTCTTCCCACCGCCTCACTCCAGCCAGTAAGCATCATCTTCACACTTTCCTTCTGATGTGCTCCAGAGAGCCAGAATCTCCAAGACGGGAGATCCCACTTTTGTGGCCTCCACTCAGGGGATGCTCCTTGATCACCTGGCTCTGGAGGCCAGGAGGGATCTCTTTTCTGCATCCCATGGAACTGTAACAATTGGAGAGACAGTTCTTGGCAGGATACCACCCCCAGGATGTACCACTACACATCAGACTGAGACACAGTCCCAGCCTTTACATGAAAAAGGCCTATTTGCTAGTAGGGACAAGACTTAAGAGCAGGCTTCAGGTTCAGCACACATCTAGAGGCTACGGATGTGCTCTCAAGGAAGGTAGGCTGGGGGTACCATCTTTCCACCCTCACTCTGCCGTACTACAGTTCACTGGTATCTCCCAGAATGGAGCTTGTACACTTATCTGAAGCCCTGTTTTCTTGTGACTGCTCCCCAGGGAATATCTTCAGATTGCTTGCTTCTGGGGCCCAGCAAGGCTTACACTTGCAATCTCACAGGACTGAATATATTTGCATTCTTTAAAAGCTGTTACCAAATTGTCTGGCTTCCTATCAACCTGAATCTAGGTGCTGACTGAGATCCTCCAGTTTGGGATGCTCACTGGTCTTGGCACACCCTCAACTGCTGGGAGGGTGTGCCAAGTCTATTAAAAATAAACTGCTTAGACAATCACAAAGGTTTGAGAGGCAACCAAGAGTAGACGGCGTTAAATGACAAGGTTCATCTGTCATACAGCTCTTCAAGACTGGGAGATGTGACTATTTCACTTAATGCGTAGAAACCAACACAGAGAGTCAAGCAAAATGAAGAAAGAGAGGACTATACTCCAAAAAAAGAACAAGATAAAACCTCAGGAAAAAATCTTAATGAAATGAACATAAGTAATTTACTTGATAAAGAGTTCAAAGTTATGGTCATAAAAGTGCTCACTGAACTCAGAAGGAAAATGGATGAAAACAGTGAGAACTTCAACAAAGAAATAGAAGATATAAGAAAGTTCCCAATAGAAGTCACAGAACTGGAGAACGCAATAATTGAACTTAGAAATACAGTAGATGAAGCACAAGAAAGAATAGGTGAACTCAAAGACAGGTCAGAGGAACTCATCCAATCAGAGAATAAGGAAGAAAAAAGAATGAAAATAATTAATATAGCTTCAGGGATTGATGGCACATCCAATGGAATAACATGCGCCTTATAGGAACTCCAGAAGGAGAAGAGAAAAAGGGGCAGAAAACATTGGTAGAAATAATATCTGAAAACTTTTCCTAACCTGGGGAAAGAAACAGACATCCAGATACAGGAAGCCCAGAGAGCTCCAAAGCAGATCAACCTAAAGAGATCCATACCAAGAAATATTAAAATTAAAATGTCAAAGTTAACGATAACAAGGGAATCTTAAAATCACCAAGAGAAATACAACTTGTTACATACAAAAGAACTTCCATAAGACTATCATCAGATTTTTTAGCAGATATGTTACAACTCAGAAGGGAGTGGCACAATATATTCAAAGTGCTGAAAGAAAAATCTTTCCAACCAAGAATACTTCACCCAGCAAATACTTCACCCAGTTATATTCAGAACTGAAGGAGAGAGAAAAGAGTTTTCCAGATGACTAAACGTTAAAGGAGTTCATCACCACTAACTCAGCCTTACAAGAATTGTTAAAAGAACTTCTTTAAGCTGAAAAGAAAGGGCGCTAATTAGTAACAAGAAAACACATGAAAGTATAAATCTCACCAGTAAAGGTAAGTGTGTATAGTAAAGGTAGTGGATTAATGAATTATAAAGCTGTATGAAGGTTAAAAGACAAAACTCGTAAAAAGCCTTAGAATTAAAATAATTAGTTAAGGGATATACAACATAAAAACATGTAAAATATGTCATCAAAAACATAAAATGTGAGGAGGGAGGAGTAAAATCTTTGACCTATAGAATGCATTCAAACTTAAGTTGTTATCAACTTAATATAGACTGTTAAAAATATAAGTTGTTATATGTGAGCTTCATGGTAACCACCAAGCAAAAACCTAGAGTAGATGCACAAAAGATAACAAGAAAGGAATCTAAACATACAACTAAAGAAAGTCATTAAGCCGCTAAGGAAGAGAGCAAGAGAAGAAAGGAACAGAGAAATCACAAAATAGCCAGGAAACAATTAACAAGATGGCAATAAATACATACTTATCAATAATTATTTTAAATGTAAATGGACTAAAGGCTTCAATCAAAAGACATAGGGTGGCTGAATGGATTCAAAAAGAAGACCCATCTATATGTGGCCTATAAGAAACTCACTTCAGAGCTAAAGACACACACAGACTGAAATTGAAGGGATGGAAAAAGATATTCCATGCAAATGGAAACCAAAAGAAAGCTGGGGTAGCTATCTATAATTATATCAGAAAAAATAGACTTTAAAACAAAGACTGTAACAAGAGACAAAGAAGGACATTACATATGGATAAAAGGGTCAATCCAATAAGAGTATATAACATTTGTAAATATTTATGCATCCAACATAGGAGCACCTAAATAAATAAAGCAAATATGAATAGGCCTCAAAGGAAAAATAGCAATACCATAATAGTACGGGACTTGAGTATCGTACTTACATCAACAGATATATCATCCACACAGAAAATCAATAAAGAAAGATTGGCTTTAAATGACATGTTAGATCAGATGGATTTAACATATATATATAACATTCCATCCAAAAGCAACAGAATATACATTCTTCTCAAGTACACATGGAACATTCTCCAGGATAGATCATATGTAAAGCTAAAACCAAATCTTAACAAATTGAAGAAGATTTAAATTATATCAAGCTCCTTTTCTGACTACAATGGTATGAAACTAGAAATTGATTACAAAAAGAAAACTGGAAAATTCACAAACATGTGGAGAGTAAACAACAAATTCCACAATACAGTAAAATGGTCATATAACATGATCCAGTGAGATTTATTCCTAGGATGCAAGGATGGTTCAGTATCTGCAAATCAATCAATGTGATATGCCACATTAACAACTTGAAGAATGAAAATCATATGCTCCTCTCAATAGATGCAGAAAGACTTTTGAGAAAACTCAACATCAACTTATTATAAAAACTCTCAATGAAGTGGGTATAGAGGGAGCATACCTCAACATAATAAAGACCATATATGACAAGCCCACAAATAACATCATATTCAACAGTGAAAAGCTGAAAGCTTTTCCTCTAAGATCAGAAACAAGACAAAGACGACCACTAAAGTCCTAGCCAGGGCAATTATGCAAGGAAAAGAAATAAAAGGCATCCAAACTGGGAAGAAAGAAGTAAAACTGTTACTATTTGCAGATGACATGACACAATATATAGAAAACCCTAAAGACTCCATCGAAAAACTGTCAGAACTAATAAATGAATTTAGTAAATTTGCAGGATATAAAATCATTATACAGAAGTATGTCACATTTCTACACACTAATAACAAACTAACCAAAAGAGAAGTTAAGAAAACAATCCCATTTACAATTGTATCATAAAGAATAAAATAAGAATAAATTTAACCAAGGAAGTGAAAGACCTGTACACTGAAACTATAAGACATTGATGAAATAAATTGAAGAAGACGCAAAGATACCCCATGCTCATGTATTGGAAGAATTGATATTATTAAAATGTCCATACTCCCCAAACAATCTACAGATTCAATAAAACTCAATCAAAATTCCAGTGACATTTTTCACAGAAACAGAACAAACAATTCTAAAATTTGTATGGAACTACAAAAGGCCCTGAAAATCTTGAGAAAGAAGAAGAAAGCTGGAAAATGCATGCCCCCTGATTTCAAACTATATTACAAAGCTATAGTAATCAAAACAGTATAGTATTGGTATAAAGGGAGACACATATCAATGAAAAAGATAGAGAGCCCAGAAATAAACCCATTCATATATGGTCAATGAATTTACAACAAAGGAGCCAAGAGTATACAATAGATAAAGGACAGTCTCTTCAATAAATGGTGTTAGGAAAACTGGACAGCCTCATACAAAAAATGAAACTGGGCCAGTATCTTACACCATACACAAATTCAACTCAAAATGGATTAAAGACTTGAATGTAAGACCTGAAACCATAAAAACTCCTAGAATAAAACATAGGCAGGGGCTTCCCTGGTGGCGCAGTGGTTGAGAACCCTCCTGCCAATGCAGAGGACACGGGTTCGAGCCCTGGTCTGGGAAGATCCCACATGCCACAGAGCGGCTGGGCCCGTGAGCCACAATTACTGAGCCTGCGCGTCTGGAACCTGTGCTCCACAACAAGAGAGGCCGCAATAGTGAGAGGCCTGCGCACTGTGATGAAGAGTGGCCCCCGCTTGCCACAACTAGAGAAAGCCCTCGCACAGAAACGAAGACCCAACACAGCCATAAATAAATAAAAATTAAAAAAAAAAAAAAACATAGGCAGTAAGCTCCTTAACATCAATCTTGTCAATGATTTTTTTTTTTTTCTTTCTGGGATTTGACACCAAAAGCAAAGGCAACTAAAGCAAAAATAAACAAGTGGAAGTACATCAAACTAAATAGCTTCTGCACAGCAAAGGAAACCATCAATAGAGTGAAAAGGCAACCTAGTGAATAGGAGAAAATATTTGCAAATCATCTATCCAATAAGGGGTTAATATCCAAAGCATGTAAAGAATTCATACAACTCAAAAACAAACAAAAAAATTCCAATTAAAAAATAGGCAGAGGATCTGAAAAGACATTGTCCAGAGACGATATACAATTGGCTAACAGGTACACAAAAAGATGCTCAACATCATTAGTCATCAAGAAATTGCAAATCAAAACCACAATGAGGTATCACCTTATACCTGTTAGAATGGCTATTATCAAAAGCAAAGAAATAATAAGTGTTAGCAAGGATAGGGAGAAAAGGGAAACTTTGTGCACTGCTTGTGGGAATGTAAATTTGTGTAGCCATTATGGAAAACAGCATGGAGTTTCCTCAAAAATTAAAAATAGAACTACCATATAATTCAGCAATTCCACTTCTGGATATTTAGCCAAAGAAAATAAAAACGCTAACTTGAAAAGATATATGCAACCCTATGTTCATTGCAGCATTATTTACAATAGTCGAACTATGGAAACAACCAAAATGTCCAGTGATGAATAAATGGATAAAGAAAATGTGAGATATATATATATATATGTGTGTGTGTGTGTGTGTGTGTGTGTGTATATGTGTGTGTGTATATATATATATATATATATATATATAATGGAATATTATTCAGTCATAAAGAAGAATAAAATCTTGCCACTTGTGACAGCATGGATAGACCTTGAGGGTGTTATGCTAAGCAAAATAAGTCACACACAGAAAAACAAATACTGTATGATCTCACATATATGGAATAATGAAAAACAAACAAAACAGACTCACAGATACAGGGAACAGTTTGGTGGTTGCTGGAAGTGGGGCGTGAGGAAGGTGGGCAAAAAGGCTGAAGGTAGTCAAAACATACAAACTTCCAGTTATAAAATAAATATTATAAATCATGTGGATGTAATGTAAAACACGGCAACTCTAGTTAAAAATACTGTACTGCATATTTGAAAGTTTCTAAGAGAATAGATCTTAAAAGTTCTTATCACAAGAAAAAAATTGTAACAATATATGATGGTGGATGTTAACTAGACTTATTGTGGTCGTAATTTTGCAACATATAGAAATATTGAATCATTATGTTGTCCACTTGAAACTAATATAATGTTGTATGTCAGTTATACCTCAGTTTCAGAAAAATAAAAAGTGCTACAAGTAAATATAAATAAATAAATGTATACAATAACTGCCTTCAAAATGAGATGTTTAATATAAATGTTTAAAAAATGTAGATCTGTATAATGAAACCTACAAAACTCTGATGAAAACAATTAAACAAGTGGTAAAAAGAAAAGTACAGAGGCATATTATTTTCATGGATTGGAAGACTCAATATGGTAAAATATTAATTCTTCCCAAATTGATCTGTAGGTTTAAATGCAATTCCTATCAACTCCCAACAGGTTTTTTTTTGTCACAATAGACAAGCTTATTCTAAAACTTATATCAAAAGTTAAAGGAAGAAAGATGGCAGCAAAATGATGGTCTAGGAAGTTTCAAACTCTCGTTTCCCTACAGAAACATTCAAAACAAAAACCGATCAGAAGCTTCTAAACCAACTCTGTAAGAGCTCTGGAAAATCATCAAAGGTTTCCACAACCAAGCAAATGCCCAATTGGAGAAAATCATCGCCAAAGAGATAGGAAAGTTTTGTGGCCATTTACCTACTCTTGTTCCACTCCTCCCAACATAACAGTGGTCTTAGTCTTGAGCCAGCAGCAGCCTGGTTTCCAGTTCTCCAATTCCAACTGGTTGGAGCAGAGTAGACCTTATTTACAAATTATTGTGTACCACTATTCCAACCTGTCAGGGGGAAAACTGAAAGCCTGAAAGCCTGAAGCAAGATGCTCTTGTCTGTTTTGTATAACACAGAACACAGAAAAATGGCAGGTGCTACTTGTAAAGCTACAAGGCAACTGTAAATGAACAGATGCCTGGGTCAAGAGATTCTGGGTGGAGAAATATAATAGACCATTTAAAGCCCAAGGTAGAAGCTGGAAGTGAGACTATTTGGGAAATTAGGACTTTCAAAGCAGCCTGTATGCAGGGGAATGTAGAAAGCCACATGCAGGGCCAGGCATGACATGCTCAGAAAAGTCCTGAGAAGACCTCAAGCTTTCACCTCAGGCTAATCCCTAGGCTCAGAGCAAGCCTAGCTAAGTGGTGAACAAGGACCCCAGCACAGAGCCAATTTGCCGTAATTGGTGGTGGCTGTTCCCTCTTTTTACATGTTTTTATTTATTATTTCAGCTCCTAGACTTCAAGGAAATCTCCATCAGAAAAAAAGCTGGGGGGCTGGAGTCAAGGTGGCAGAGTAGGAGGATGCAGAGTTGGCGTCTCCTCACAACTAGGACACCTACCAGGTGTTGGTGGGGGACCTCGGACACCTAAGAGGACTGGAGGAACCCCTGAGTGACCCAGTAGGACATGGGGGGAGGGAAGGGGAAGGAGAAGTGGAGGCCAGATGGGACTGGCGCCCCTGAGGGGCAGCTGGAGGAGGGGAGGGATTCCCATGCACAGAGGGGCCCATTCACAACGAGGGGAACAACAGGGACAGGGAGAGACCCTCAGGGGATTGGAGGACCAGAAGGAAATGCGGCCTGCATTTCCCCCCACCCAGTGGGCCTCGGGGAGCCTGCAGATCCCAGGCCTGATGCTCCACACGACAAGGCCCCTTCTGGTCGCACTGAGCCTAGGCCCAGCACACCGCCCCCCCCCCCCCCCCCACCCAGGGCCTTTTCCTTTCCCATGTTAGGGAAGTTTTCAACTATAATCTCTGCAATATTTTCTCAGACCCTTTCCTTTTCTCTTCTTCTTCTGGGACCAGTATAATTAGAATGTTGGTACGTTTAGTGTTGTCCCAGATGTCTCTGAGATTGTCTTCAATTCTTTTCATCCTTTTTTCTTTATTCTGCTCCTCAGGAGTTATTTCCACCATTTTGTCTTCCAGATCACTTATTCGTTCTTCTGCCTCAGTTATTCTGTTACTGATTCCTTCTAGTGTATTTTTCATTTCAGTTATTGTGTTGTTCATCTCTGTTTGTTTGTTCTTTAGTTCTTCTAGATCTTTGTTAAACATTTCTTGTATCTTCTCAATCCATACCTCTAGTCTATTTCCACGATTCTGGATCATCTTTACTATCATTACTCTGAATTCTTTTTCAGGTAGATTGCCTATTTCCTCTTCATTTATTTGGTCTTGTAAGTTTTTACCTTGCTCCTTCTTCTGTGACATATTTTGTTGCTGTCACTTTTTTTTTTTTTTAATGAGTGGGATTTTGTTCCTCTGTTATTGATTGTTTGGCCTGAGGCTTCCAACACTGGAGTTTGTAAACTGTTGGGTAGAGCTGGGTCTTGGTGCTGAGATGAGGACCTCTGTGAGACCGCACTCTGATGAATATTCCACGGGGTCTGAGCTTCTCTGTTAGTCCAGTGGTTTGGACTCAGAGCTCCCACTGCAGGAGCTTTGGCCTGACCCCCGGCTCGTGAACAAAGATCCCACCTTTGTGGTTCTTTTGTGAATAAGGACACTCCAAACCTAAAAGGTCATTATTTTCTGCTGGGTTCTGCCTCCACTGGGTTCCACCTCTGCTGGGTTCTGCTGGAGCAAACTATCTTTTAACAGTTTTGGTGAATTTAGCATATGACTTCAATTCCTCTCCATTCCCCAAACACAGACTCACTCCCTCTGCTCATCTCTAGAGAAGTCTGCAGACCTTTTGTGCTGCCCATCAGGTCTGGCCCCACCCCCTGTCCCTTTGGACTCACCACACCACACATGGGCCCATGCTCCAGGAACCTAGGGTGGCCTGCTCTCTGCTCCTTTTGTTTTAATTTGCATCAGATGTCAGAGGATGGTGCTTTTGGTTGCCCTACAACTCTCTTGGGGGGTGCTTCCTTGTCTAATTTCATTTAATCTTTACAATAAGCCCACAAGTTTAGAAATCACTTGATTGCAAGTGACCACAATCTCATGCACACTATCTGAAGCCAAAAGCAGAGGGGTTTCCTAGGAGACAAAGTGACAGAGATCGCCTCCCCATGCTTGGAGTAGCAGAATGATGTCTCAGACCTAAAGGTACCCTCTCTGTACCTTCAGAGCTGCCTGAAGCACCATCTCTACTTCTCAGAGCAGCTGTCACATCCTCCTGGTTCCACGTGTTCCCTTTACTTGCTCATGACCCCAGCAGGACAGTCCCTAAAATGCAGCCTTCACTCCAGGAGTCCCCTAACCTTCTGGTTCTGACCATCTCGGTCCTGGTATCTCTGGTTCTTGATTTTGGTGTCTGTAATGTGTTCAGCCTAAATAAGGTCACACTTCCTCTGAATACATGTGCCCTGATCAAGTCATCTGTGTCTGGAGTAGAGGGAGAAGTGTTTCATGTTAAGAATAGGGACTGTGTTAGTGACAGCTGAATTTTCTAAGGAATGAGAAGCACCAAGATGTAAGTGTGTAGGAGGAAAATATAAGTTCTGTTCAGCCAGTGAGGTAGATAGTGCATTTATTCTTAGTTTATAGGTACAGAAACAGACTTAGAAGGTTCAGTAGCCAACCCAAAGCCACTACACAATGGCTTAGCCTTCATAGAGACCAAGAATGTATGCGTATACGTGTGATTTAGGGAAATGGAGATTTAGGTGTGTTTAGTGTACAATACATATATATGATATATATCTATATATGTATTCTATCTCTAAGGCTTTCTTTGGTCTACCTGGATATGCAGATAGGCAGAAGGGCTCAGGGGCTGCAGAGAACTGAGTGCTCCATGCAAGTACAGGGAGAGAATTTCATGGATATGTTTCTTCTTGAAGGGAAAGTATGTTCAATGCATTTGACATTGGCAGATTGCATGTGGTTCTAGAAAGGAAAACAGGCTGGACAGCATAGTGACTATGAGCCTGGGTTGGAAGCCTGATACTGCCCTGGGCCAGCTCTGTGACTTCAGAAAATAATACCTAATGTCTGTGTGCATCTATTTCCTCAAGTGAGCATGAGTAACATAATGCCTAGACCCCAAAGATTGTTAATGCAGACTAAACAAAGTAATATTTGCAAAGTACTTAGAACCTTGCCCAGCCCATAGTAAGCACCATAAGTGTATGCTGAAGAAAACCAGAGCAAAAGATATCTTTCCTTCTCTCTTTGTCTCAGGAGAGATTCATCTTCTCTTTCTGTCTCATTTAATGTTTGAAGTTCATCCTACAATCTTACAAATAACTTTTTAACCTGAATCCCTCTTCCTAGTCACAATAACCCTTTGATTTAACATTCTTACTGGGAACTATAATAGAAAACGTTTTTGCATTGGGATAGGTATATTATTTTTCGTGTACTACCTCTTTATTACATTTTGTTTCTATTATTCAGAAGTCAACATGAGTAGACTGAGAAAGAAAGTTCTTGTCTACTATCCAAAAGTAGCTTAGAACTGAATTATGTTCCATGTCTAGTTAACATCTCAATAACTCAATAGCCTTATTAAGCCAATCTTTTGGGTTTTTTTGTTTTGTTTTGTTTTTAAACATCTTTATTGGAGTATAATTGTTTTCACTGTTGTGTTAGTTGCTGTTGTATAACAAAATGAATCAGCTATACTTATACATATATCCCCATATATCCTCCCTCTTGTGTCTCCTTCCCACCCTTCCTATCCCACCCCTCTATGTGGTCACAAAGCACGGAGCTGATCTCCCTGTGCTATGCAGCTGCTTCCCACTAGCTATCTATTTTACGTTTCGTAGTGTATATAAGTCCATGCCACTCTCTCACTTCGTCCCAGCTTACCCTTCCCACTCCCCGTGTCCTCAAGTCCATTCTCTACATCTGCGTCTTTATTCCTGTCCTGCTCCTAGGTTGTTCAGAACCATTTTTTTAAAATTAGATTCCATATATATGTGTTAGCATACGGTATTTGTTTTTCTCCTTCTGACTTACTTCACTCTGTATGACAGACTCTAGGTCCATACACCTCACTATAAATAACTCAATTTCATTTCTTTTTATGGCTGAGTAATATTCCATTGTATATATGTGCCACATCTTCTTTGTCCATTCATCTGTCGATGGACACTTAGGATGCTTCCATGTCCTGGCTATTGTAAATAGAGCTTCAGTGAACACTGTGGTACATGAATCTTTTTGAATTATGGTTTTCTCAGGGTATATGCCCAGCAGTGGGATTGCTGAGTCGTATGGTAGTTCTATTTTTAGTTTTGTTTTTTTTTAACATCTTTATCGGCGTATAATTGCTTTACAATGGTGTGTTAGTTTCTGCTTTATAACAAAGTGAATCAGTTATACATAAACATATGTTCCCATATCTCTTCCCTCTTGCATTTCCCTCCCTCCCACCCTCCCTATCCCGCCCCTCTAGATGGTCACAAACCACCTAGCTGATCTCCCTGTGCTATGCAGCTACTTCCCACTAGCTATCTATTTTACGTTTGGTAGTGTATATATGTCCATGCCACTCTCTCACTTTGTCACAGCTTACCCTTCCCCCTCCCCATATCCTTATGTCCATGCTCTAGTAGGTCTGTGTCTTTATTCCCGTCTTACTCCTAGGTTCTTCATGACCTTTTTTTTTTTTTCCCTTAGATTCCATATATATATGTTAGCATACAGTATTTGTTTTTCTCTTTCTGACTTACTTCACTCTGTATGACAGACTCTAGGTCTATCCACCTCACCACAAATAACTCAATTTTGTTTCTTTTTATGGCTGAGTAATATTCCATTGTGTAAATGTGCCACATCTTCTTTATCCATTCATCTGTTGATGGACACTTAGGTTGCTTCCATGTCCTGGCTATTGTAAATAGAGCTGCAATGAACATTTTGGTACATGACCCTTTTTGAATTGTGGTTTTCTCAAGGTATATGCCCAGTAGTGGGATTGCTGGGTCGTATGGTAGTTCTATTTGTAGTTTTTTAAGGAACCTCCATACTGTTCTCCATAGTGGCTGTATCAATTTATATTCCCACCAACAGTGCAAGAGGGTTCCCTTTTCTCCACACCCCCTCCAGCATTTATTGTTTCTAGATTTTTTGATGATGGCCATTCTGACTGGTGTGAAATGATATCTCATTGTAGTTTTGATATGCATTTCTCTAATGATTAATGATGTTGAGCATTCTTTCATGTGTCTGTTGGCAATCTGTATATCTTCTTTGGAGAAATGTCTATTTAGGTTTTCTGCCCATTTTTGGATTGGGTTGTTTGTTTTTTTGTTATTGAGCTGCATGAGCTGCTTGTAAATTTTGGAGATTAATCCTTTGTCAGTTGCTTCATTTGCAAATATTTTCTCCCATTCTGAGGGTTGTCTTTGGGTCTTGTTTATGGTTTCCTTTGCTGTGCAAAAGCTTTTAACTTTCATTAGGTCCCGTTTGTTTATTTGTGTTTTTATTTCCACTTCTCTAGGGGCTGGGTCAAAAAGGATCTTGTTGTCGTTTATGTCATAGAGTGTTCTGCCTATGTTTTCCTCTAAGAGTTTGATAGTGTCTGGCCTTACATTTAGGTCTTTAATCCATTTTGAGTTTATTTTTGTGTATGGTGCTAGGGAGTGTTGGCATTTCATACTTTTACATGTACCTGTCCAGTTTTCCCAGCACCACTTATTGAAGAGGCTGTCTTTTCTCCACTGTATATGCTTGCCTCCTTTATCAAAGATAAGGTGACCATATGTGCGTGGGTTTATCTCTGGGCTTTCTATCCTGTTCCATTGATCTATGTTTCTGTTTTTGTGCCAGTACCATACTGTCTTGATTACTGTAGCTTTGTAGTATAGTCTGAAGTTAGGGAGCCTGAATCCTCCAGCTCCATTTTTCGTTCTCAAGATTGCTTTGGCTATTCGGGGTCTTTTGTGTTTCCATACAAATTGTGAAATTTTTTCTTCTAGTTCTGTGAAAAGTGCCAGTGGTAGTTTGATAGGGATTGCATTGAATCTGTAGATTGCTTTGGGTAGTAGAGTCATTTTCACAATGTTGATTCTTCCAATCCAAGAACATGGTATATCTCTCCATCTATTTGTATCATCTTTAATTTCTTTCAGCAGTGTCTTGTAATTTTCTGCATACAGGTCTTTTGTCTCCTTAGGTAGGTTTATTCCTAGATACTTTATTCTTTTTGTTGCAATGGTAAATGGGAGTGTTTTCTTAATTTCACTTTCAGATTTTTCATCACTAGTGTATAAGAATGCCACAGATTTCTGTGCATTAATTTTGTATCCTGCTACTTTACCAAATTCATTGATTAGCTCTTGTAGTTTTCTGGGAGCATCTTTAGGATTCTCTCTGTATAGTATCATGTCATCTGCAATCAGTGACAGGTTTACTTCTTCTTTTCTGATTTGGATTTCTTTTTCTTCTCTGATTGCTGTGGCTAAAACTTCCAAAGCTATGTTGAATAATAGTGGTGAGAGTGGGCAAACTTGTCTTGTTCCTGATCTTAGTGGAAATGGTTTCAGTTTTTCACCATTGAGGACGATGTTGGCTGTGGGTTTGTCATATATGGCCTTTATTATGTTGAAAAAAGTTCCCTCTATGGCTACTTTCTGCAGGGTTTTTATCGTAAATGGGTGTTGAATTTTGTCAAAAGCTTTCTCTGCATCTATTGAGATGATCATATGGTTTTTCTCCTTCAATTTGTTAGTATGGTGTATCACGTCGATTGATTTGCATATATTGAGGAATCCTTGCATTCCTGAAATAAACCCCACTTGATCATGGTGTATGATCCTTTTAATGTGCTGTTGGGTTCTGTTTGCTAGTATTTTGCTGAGGATTTTGCATCTATGTTCATCACTGATATTGACCTGTAGTTTTCTTTCTTTGTGACATCTTTGTCTGGTTTTGGTATCAGGGTGATGGTGGCCTCGTAGAATGAGTTTGGGAGTGTTCCTCCCTATGCTATATTTTGGAAGAATTTGAGAAGGATAGGCGTTAACTCTTCTCTAAATGTTTGATAAAATTTGCCTGTGAAGCCACCTGGTCCTGGGCTTTTGTTTGTTGGAAGATTTTTAATCACAGTTTCAATTTCAGTGCCTGTGATTGGTCTGTTCATATTTTCTATTTCTTCCTGGTTCGGTCTCGGCAGGTTGTGCATTTCTAAGAATTTGTCCATTTCTTCCAGGTTGTCCATTTTATTGGCATAGAGTTGCTTGTAGTAATCTCTCATGATCCTTTGTATTTTTGCAGTGTCAGTTGTTACTTCTCCTTTTTCATTTCTAATTCTATTGATTTGAGTCTTCTCCCTTTTTCTCTGATGCGTCTGGCTAATGGTTTATCAATTTTGTTTATCTTCTCAAAGAACCAGCTTTTTGTTTTATTGATCTTTGCTATCGTTTCCTTCATTTCTTTTTCATTTATTTCTGATCTGATCTTTATGATTTCTTTCCTTCTGCTAACTTGCGGTTTTTTTTTTTTTGTTCTTCTTTCTCTAATTGCTTTAGGTGCAAGGTTAGGTTGTTCATTTGAGATGTTTCCTGTTTCTTAAGGTAGGATTGTATTGCTGTCAACTTCCCATTAGAACTGCTTTTGCTGCATCCCATAGGTTTTGGGTCGTCGTGTCTCCATTGTCATTTGTTTCTAGGTATTTTTTGATTTCTTCAGTGATCACTTCGTTATTAAGTAGTGTATTGTTTATCCTCCATTTGTTTGTATTTTTTACATATCTTTTCCTGTAATTGATATCTAGTCTCATAGCGTTGTGGTCAGAAAAGATACTTGATACGATTTCAATTTTCTTAAATTTACCAAGGCTTGATTTGTGACCCAAGATATGATCTATCCTGGAGAATGTTCCATGAGCACTTGAGAAAAATGTGTATTTTGTTGTTTTTGGATGGAATGTCCTATAAATATCAATTAAGTCCATCTTGTTTAATGTATGATTTAAAGCTTGTGTTTCCTTATTTATTTTCATTTTGGATGACCTTTCCATTGGTGAAAGTGGGGTGTTAAAGTCCCCTACTATGATTTTGTTACTGTCGATTTCCCCTTTTATGGCTGTTAGTATTTGCCTTATGTATTGAGGTGCTCCTATGTTGGGTGCATAAATATTTACAATTATTATATCTTCTTGGATCAATCCCTTGATCATTATGTAGTGTCCTTCTTTGTCTCTTGTAATAATCTTTATTTTAACGTTTATTTTGTCTGATATGAGTATTGCTACTCCAGCTTTCTTCTGATTTCCATTTGCATGGAGTATCTTTTTGCATCCCCTGACTTTCAGTCCGTATGTGTCCCTAGGTCTGAAGTGGGTCTCTTGTAGACAGCATATATACGGGTTTTGTTTTTGTATCCATTCAGCCAGTCTGTGTCTTTTGGTGGGAGCATTTAATCCATTTACATTTAAGGTGATTATCGATATGTATGTTCCTATTCCCATTTTCTTAATTGCTTTGGGTTTGTTATTGTAGGTGTTTTCCTTCTCTTGTGTTTCTTTTTTTTTTTTTTTTTTTGTTTTGTTTTGTTTTTTTAATGAGGATCTTGAATCAGATGCGTATGTTTGATTGATTGATTGATTGATTGATTTTGGCTGTGTTGGGTCTTCGTTTCTGTGCGAGGGCTTTCTCCAGTTGTGGCAAGCGGGGGCCACTCTTCATCGCGATGCGCGGGCCTCTCTCGTTGCGGAGCACAGGCTCCAGACGCGCAGGCTCAGCAGTTGTGGCTCACGGGCCCAGCCGCTCTGCAGCATGTGGGATCTTCCCAGGCCAGGGCTCGAACCCGTGTCCCCTGCATTAGCAGGCAGATTCTCAACCACTGCGCCACCAGGGAAGCCCTCTTGTGTTTCTTGCCTAGAGAAGTTCCTTTAGCATTTGTTGTAAAGCTGGTTTGGTGGTGCTGAACTCTCTCAGCTTTTGCTTGTCTGTAAAGGTTTTAATTTCTCCATCAAATCTGAATGAGATACTTGCTGGGTAATCTTGGTTGTAGGTTTTTCTCCTTCATCACTTTAAATATGTCCTGCCACTCCCTTCTGGCTTGCAGAGTTTCTGCTGAAAAATCAGCTGTTAACCTTATGGGGATTCCCTTGTGTGTTATTTGTTGTTTTTCCCTTGCTGCTTTTAATATGTTTTCTTTGTATTTAATTTTTGATAGTTTGATTAATATGTGTCTTGGAGTGTTTCTCCTTGGATTTATCCTGTTTGGGACTCTCTGTGCTTCCTGGATGTGATTAACTATTTCCTTTCCTATATTAGGGAAGTTTTCAAATATAATCTCTTCAAATATTTTCTCAGTGCCTTTCTTCTTCTCTTCTTCTTCTGGGACCCCTGTAATTCGAATGTTGGTGCGTTTAAAGTTGTCCCAGAGGTCTCTGAGACTGTCCTCAGGTCTTTTCATTCTTTTTTCTTTATGCTGCTCTGCAGTAGTTATTTCCACTATTTTATCTTCCAGGTCACTTATTTGTTCTTCTGCCTCAGCTATTCTGCTATTGATCCCTTCTAGCGTATTTTTAATTTCATTTATTGTGTTGTTCATCATTGCTTGTTTCCTCTTTAGTCCTTCTAGGTCCTTGTTAAATGTTTCTTACATTTTCTGTATTCTATTTCCAAGATTTTGGATCATCTTTACTATCATTATTCTGAATTCTTTTTCAGGTAGCCTGCCTATGTCCTCTTCATTTGTTAGGTCTGGTGTGTTTTTACCTTGCTCCTTCATCTGCTGTGTGTTTTTCTGTCTTTTCATTTTGCTGATCTTACTGTGTTTGGGGACTCCTTTTCCCAGGTTGCAGGTTCCTAGTTCCCGTTTTTTTTGGTGTCTGTCCCCAGTGGCTAAGGTTGATTCAGTGGGTTTTGTAGGTTTCCTGGTGGAGGGGAGTAGTGCCTGTGTTCTGGTGGATGAGGCTGGATCTTGTCTTTCTGGTGGGCAGGTCCATATCTGGTGGTGTTTTGGGGTGTCTGTGGCCTTATTATGGTTTTAGACAGCCTCTCTGCTCATGGATGGGGCTGTGTTCCTGTCTTGCTAGTATTTTGGCATAGGGTGTCCAGCACTGTAGCTTGCTGGTCGTTGAGTGAAGCTGGGTCTTGGTGTTGAGATGGAGATCTCTGGGAGATTTTCATCGTTTGTTATTACATGGAGCTGGAAGGTCTCTTGTGGATCAGTGTCCTGAAGTTGGCTTTCCCACCTCAGTGGCACAGCCCTGACACCTGGCTGGAGCACCAAGAGCCTGTCCTCCACATGGCTCAGAATAAAAGGGAGAAAAAAATAGAAAGAAAGAAAGAAAGAGGATAAAATAAAATAAAGTAAGATAAAATAAAATAAAGTTATTAAAATAAAAAAATATTATTAAAACAAATTTTTTAAAGTAAAAAAAAAAAAAAACCAAAAAAAAAAAAAAAAACCGGATGGACAGAACCCTAGGACAAATGGTTAAAGCAAAGCTATACAGACAAAATCTAACACAGAAGCATACACATACACACTCACAAAAAGAGGAAAAGGGGAGAAAATAATCTATCTTGCTCCCAAAGTCCACCACCTCAATTTGGGATGATTCGTTGTCTATTCAGGTATTCCACAGATGCAGGGTACATCAAGTTGACTGTGGAGATTTCATCCGCTTCTCCTGAGGCTGCTGGGAGAGATTTCCCCTTCTCTTCTTTGTTCACACAGCTCCTGGGATTCAGCTTTGGATTTGGACCCGCCTCTGTGTGTAGGTCGCCTGAGGACGTCTGTTCTTCGCTCAGACCGGACAGGGTTAAAGGAGCAGCTGATTTGGTGGCTCTGGCTCACTCAGGCCCGGGGGGAGGGAGGGGTACAGATGCGGGCGAACCTGCGGCGGCAGAGGCCAGCGTGACGTTGCTCCAGCCTGCAGCGCGCCGTGCGTTCTCCCGGGGAAGTTGTCGCTGGATCACGGGACCCTGGCAGTGGCGAGCTGCACAGGCTCCCGGGAGGGGAGGTGGGGATAGTGACCTGTGCCCACACACAGGCTTCTTGGTGGCGGCAGCAGCAGCCTTAGTGTCTCATGCCCGTCTCTGGGGTCCGCGCTGATAGCCGCGGCTCGCGCCCGTCTCTGGAGCTCCTTTAAGCAGCGCTCTTAATCCCCTCTCCTCGCGCACCAGGAAACAAAGGGGCAAGAAAAAGTCTCTTGTCTCTTCGGCAGCTCCAGACTTTTCCCGGACTCCCTCCCGGCTAGCTGTGGTGCGCTAACCCCTTCAGGCTGTGTTCACGCTGCCAACCCCAGTCCTCTCCCTGGGATCCCACCGAAGCCCGAGCCTCAGCTCCCAGCCCCCGCCCGCCCCGGCAGGTGAACAGACAAGCCTCTCGGGCTGGTGAGTGCTGGTCGGCACCGATCCTCTGTGCGGGAATCTCTCCACTTTGCCCTCTGCACCCCTGTTGCTGTGCTCTCCTCCGTGGCTCTGAAGCTTCCCCCCTCCAACACCCGCAGTCTCCGCCCGCGAAGGGGCTTCTAGTGTGTGGAAACCTTTCCTCCTTCACAGCTCCCTCCCACTGGTGCAGGTCCCGTCCCTATTCTTTTGTCTCTGTTTTTTCTTTTTTTCTTTTGCCCTACCCAGGTACGTGGGGAGTTTCTTGCCTTTGGGGAGGTCTGAGGTCTTCTGCCAGCGTTCAGTGGGTGTTCTATAGGAGCAGTTCCACGTGTAGATGTATTTCTGATGTATCTGTGGGGAGGAAGGTGATCTCTGCATCTTACTCTTCCACCATCTTCTCAAAAATCTCCAATCTTTTGTTGATGGGCACTTGAGTTGCTTCTATGTCTTGGTTACTGTAAATAGTGCTGCTATGAACATTGGGGTGCATGTGTCTTTTTGAATTAGAATTTTCATTTTTTCTGGATATATACCTAGGAGTTGAATTGCTGGATCGTTTGTAGTTCTATTTTTAGTTTTTAAGGAAACTCCATACTCTTTTCTATAGTGGCTGCACCAATTTACATTCCCATCTACAGTGTACAATTCCCTTTTCTCCCCATCCTCTCTAGCATTTATTATTTATAGACTTTTTGATGATATCCATTATCTTTGGCCACTTCTTAAAAAGGTATCAGGTAATATATCTTTATGCTTCTTGGAGTAATGAGATTTCTCAGCCAATTTCCTGCACATAGGTGGTTGGGGCACAAGGATTGTTTTATGTCTCAGAATAAATGCTTTTTAATTTTTTTAGCACAGGTTGATGACCTCTTTTAATAATATGACTCTGACAAAAATCTTACTCAATTTAACTTTCTTTCCAACTTGATTCCAGTCAGCTCCATGTGTCAACAGACATGCCCATGGTAACTAGAAATAAATTTCCTCCCATACACTTACCTTTCTCTCATCTTATGTCATTCAGAATATAATCAGGAGACAAAACCACACCATTAATTTAAACATATATATATATGTTGTTATGTAAGAAAAAGAGAGTTAAATACTGAAAGGGTAAAAGAGTGCTAGAGCAAGGAGTGTGGTGCACAAAAATAGGACTGTGCTGTAGTGATCAGATGGTGTCCTCCTCAGAGCATCTTACTTTCAATGAACTTATTCAGACAAATAATTGGTTATGGTTGCAGTGATTTCTTTTTGTGTTGGCTGAGGTAAACTGGCCAGATCATGCCCACACAAGTTATATTTAAAGGATGGAAATTAATTGGAATTGCGTACAGAAGACTTTAATTATTCCAGGAAGTAAAAAGCACTGTATTTGGGTATGTAAACATATTCACTCTTGATAGTTTTTTGTTTTGTTTATTGGAAAGAAATATTGGTGATATTTCTAGAATAATGGCATGCGGAGCTTATCAAATCCTCTTCCTGAAAAGCAATGATAAAACTGGACAAAATTATCAAAAGCAACAATTCCAGGACTCTAAAAACTGACTATGGTATCAGTAAATTGAGAAGTGCTTATTGAAGTAAAACAAAAATAACCAAAAAAACCCCTACTAAACCTTGAGCAATAACAGTGGGAGTCTGTGGCATTATTGCCTGTGTCAGTTCTTACCAACACCCCCTTCCCTGGTTCCATGAGCAACAGTAGTTCTGCCAGGGTGGGGCAAGCTGTGAAAATCAGAAGTTTACTGCTGAAGAGGTCTGACTTGATTTGGAACAGAACTCTAGATACCCAATACCTTTGGTCATTGTCAGAAAGCAATTTTGGTGGAAACCAATGAGGAATGGCAACATTGCAGGTAGTATGAAGTCATGATCTTAGTTGAGGTTAACAGCAGACTGGCAGACTAACCAAAAATTTAACAGAAAAATCCCCAAAATGAGACCACTAGAGTGGGCCATAATAAACTCCCACATGTCCTTGGTGGTCTGGATGTGTGAACACATGTGTCAGGCTGCATACATGCTGGGAAAAAATTGGAGACAACCTTAGCTATCGACACATTCCTGGCTGAATGTAAGCTTATGTGCAGGCATGGGGGAGACAGGGTGGTGTCCAATAGAAAATAAAAGCTAGAAAGACTAGCAAAAGCTAGCAAACTTGAATTCTGAATACATTCTGCAGCCCACATACAGATACATTGGGAAAGGATGGAAACCTTACTGATGGAAAGGGTTTTAGTGTAAACGTTTTCAATTGACTGCTAAGCTATGCTGACACAGGGTTAACCCCTAAAAAGATAGGGTTACCTAAAAATAAGAATTTTAAAAATTAAAAATCTGAACAGAGACATCAGCAGGGAGACAGATATCATATAATTAATTTAGGTATATTTTTGAAAAGAAGAAACAGCCACAAATCTGAGAGGTAGGAGGAGGCATATCAGAATACAGAATTGCTGTAATATTTTTTCTAAAATGCTTAATTTTCAACAGAAAACATTAGGAGACAAGAAATTGAAACCCATAAAATAGAAACTGCATGGGCTCTAGATATTGGATTTAGCAGACTAAAACTTGAAAACATCTATTATAAATATGTCTAAAAAAAGAGAGAAGGGAACCATGTTTAAAAAATTTAAGAAAAGTATGATGGTAATGACCCACTGAATAGAAAATATTAATAAAAGGATAGCAATTATTTTAAAAAAGAACCAAGTAGAAAGTCTGTAGTTGAAGGCTTCAAAAATGAAAATTTTTAAATTCACTAATTTCAACAGAAGATTCAAGATGACAGAAGGAAGAATAAGTGAACTTGAAGATAGATTACTAGGAATTATCCAATCTGAAAAATAGAAAGAGAAATAAATGAACAAAAATGAACAGACTCTCAGAGAGTCATCAGACATATTAATATATGCATAATGGGAATCCCAGAAGGAAAGCAGAGGAAGAAATGGGTAAAAAAAATTTTAAGAAACAATAGCCAAAATTTTTTCAAATTTGATGAAAAATAATAATATAATAAAACCACAATGAGGCATCACCTCACACTGGTCAGAATGGCCATCATCAAAAAATCTACAAACAATAAATGCTGGAGAGGGTGTGGAGAAAAGGGAACCCTCTTGCACTGTTGGTGGGAATGTAAATTGATACAGCCACTATGGAGAACAGTATGGAGATTCCTTAAAAAACTAAAAATAGAACTACCACATGACCCAGCAATTCCACTACTGGGCACATACCCTAAGAAAACTGTAATTCAAAAAGAGACATGTACCACAATGTTCATTGTAGCACTATTTACAATAGCCAGGACATGGAAGCAACCTAATTGTCCATCGACAGGTGAATGCATAAAGAAGATGTGGCACATATACACAATGGAATATTACTCAGCTATAAAAAAGAAATGAAATTGAGTTATTTCTGAGAGGTGAATGGACCTAGAGTCTGTCATACAGAGTGAAGTAAGTCAGAAAGAGAAAAACAAACATTGTATGCTAACACATATATATGGAATCCAAAAAAAAAAAATGGTTCTGATGAACTTACGAGCAGGACAGGAATAATGACACAGACATAGAGAATGGACTTGAGGACACGGGGTGGGAAGGGTACGCTGGGATGAAGTGAGAGAGTAGCACGGACATATATACACTACCAAATGTAAAATAGATAGCTAGTGGGAAGCAGCTGCATAGCACAGGGAGATCAGCTAGGTGCTTTGTGACCACCTAGAGGGGTGAGATAGGGAGAGTGAGAAGGAGGCACAAGAGGGAGGGGATATGGGGATATATGTATACATATAGCTGATTCAATTTTTTATATAGCAGAAACTAACAAAACATTGTAAAGCAATTATGCTCCAATAAAGATGTTAAAAAAATTAATCTAAAATTCAAGAGACCCAATATACACCAAGTAGGGTCAAAGAAATCTGTATCTGGACATATCAAATCAAAGATAAAGACCAAGAGAGAATCTTGAAAGCAGGAGAAAAAGGACTTATCTTACATAAAGGAACAACCTTCCAATTAATAACTGGCTTCTCATTAGAAAAAAAAAAAAAAATGGAGGACAGTGAGATAAAATACTCAAAGTGCTAAAAGGAAAAATCTGTCAACCAAGAATTCCATACCCAGTCAAACTATCCTTCAAAATGAAGTTGAAATAAGGGTATTTTCAGATTAACAAAGACTGAGATAATTCATTGCTAGCAATCTTGCCTTATAAGAAATACTAAAGAGAGTCTTTCCAGATGAAAGAAAAGGATATAGGATGCTAAATCAAATTTACAGGAGGAAATAAAGAGTAAGGAAATGGTAAATATAAGGGTAACTGTAAAAGACTGCATAAATATATTTCCCTATCCTCTACTAACTGAATTAAAAAGGTTAAAGAATGTATAAAGTTTAAATTAAAATATTGTATTGATGATATATCATAGAGATGTAATAAAAATGACAATAACAGCACAAAGGAGGGAAAGTTAATGGAACTATATTGGATGAGTTTCTCTATTACCAAACTTAATAATCTAAAGTAGATTCGGGTAAATTAAGATGCACATTGTAATGATTATAGCAACTATGATGGTTAATCTTTGTGTCAATTTTACTGCACTACAGGGTGCCCAGATTAAACATTATTTCTGGGTGTGTCTGTGAGGGTGTTTCTGCATGAAATCAGCATTTGAATCAGTGGACTCAGTAGACTGCCCTCCCCAGGGTGGGTGAGCATCATCCAACCTGTTGAGGGCCTGAATAGAACAAAAGGCAGAAGAAGGAAGAATTTGCCTTTTTTTCTTTCTTATTTGCCTGGTTGAGTTGGGACATTGGTCTTCTTCTGCCCCTAGACTGGGATTTACACCATTGCCTCCTCTGGTTCTTAGACCTTCAGACTCAGGCTGAAATTATACCACTGGTTTTCCTGGGTCTCCAGCTTGCAGATGGCAGATCATGGGACTTCTCAGTCTCCATAATCATGTGAGTCAACCCCTCATAATAAAAATCAATCTCTCTCTCTCCCTCTTCTCTCCCTCTCTCCTGATTCCTATTGGTTCGGTTTCTCTGGAGAACCCCAACTAATACAGCAACCACTATGTAAGTAACTAAAAATACAGCTACAAAATCAACAAAGGAATTAGTAGGGCACAATAAAAAAATGTATATAGTGGAAAAGAAAGAAGTAGAGAAGTGAAAGTGTTACCGACCAGGGTTCTTGCCCTCCTTAATCAATAGGAAATGATAAGAGGCCAGACAAGAAATTCAAGCAAGGCTTTATTGGAGCCCCTGCTGCAGCAAGGGGGGAGCCAGAACAAACAACAGTTTCCCTTGTTAACCTGCTCCCTGAGGGGGGGGTGAGCTGGTTCCTTATATGGGGGTGAGGGTAAGGGTGTGTCCAGGGGTTGGGCCAGAGGGGTGGCTTAGGTGGTTTGCCCACCCCTTTGTGATGTTGTGTGCAGGGGGCATGCACAGTACCCTGTTTTTGCTCCCAACCCCCTGTTTTTTCTCCTGGCTCTTCAGAAGTGGCATTTGGGCTTTTTTGGTCTTTTTGTATTTTTTGTCCATAATTTGTCCCAACTGAGCATGCACGCAGTTATTTTTAGTCCCTTATAGTTTCTTTGTATTTTTTGGCTTGAGGAAATGTTTGTCCAGATGCAAACACTGCAGCACTGCTGCAAAGGGTCCCAGGTCCCAGCCTGTCTCATTTCCCTCTGAGAGACTCTACACCCTTATTCTTAAGGGGTGAGGGGCCAAAGGTCTCTTCTTTTGAAACTTATTCCTGCTGGCCAGGGTCTGCAGACCCTAGCCTACCCTAGAGGTATAGAAATCCCTTGCTGACTGTTCCAACGACCTGTAGGGAGCTGGGCCACTCTCCACTGGAATGGGCTGAATTCCTTGAGCCCTCATGAGTCTTACTTCAAACTGTTAGAGCCCAGAAGACACAAACTTAACCAAAAAGTTAAACAGACAAGGGCTAGAAAGAACAACAATAGCCACTAAAGGGTCTGGAAAGGGAAGGAACCAGGTTAACTTTGGGAGGGCTTCTTTCTTTCTTCTTCTTCTTTTTTAACTGTTGACCAGACAGTGGAGGCAATATCGCCCCTGTTGAAATTGTGAAGCCACTCTGCCTGGGTGTATATTTCCTTAATATTAACTGTTACCTGTCCTGTCACATTGATCCATGTGTAACAGGAAGTATTAGTTAACCAAGTGCAGCAGGAAGTATTAGTTATCACACAAGCTCCATCTTGTTCTGCAAGACAAAAGCCAGACAATTGTCAAGAACCGCATCAGCCAAGGAAAAAAGAGAGGTTCCAAGTCTTGTTAAGGCTTCAAATAGGAGTCCAACCCACTACATCATTTTACTTACCTGTCGATGGTGCCTATCTTTTGAATAGGTATCTCAGATTTTCCACTGACTCAGAGGTGTATTGTTCTTCGGTTGTGACCTGTGGGGTTTCTGGAGGTAAAACTTTAGTCTGGACAAATATACGCAACTAGATATATATCCCTTGAAGTTTGACAGCAGTAGGGGTGGCTAAAATTACTTTATAAGGGCCCTTTCATCTTGGCAATTGTTGGTCTTTGGGGCACCCCCCTTTCCATGTTTTAAGAAGAACTTAGTCCCCAGGGTTTATTTGTGAAGGAACTGCTCCTTCCTCTATATCTTTAGTGGGAGCTGACAGTGCCTTGTGAGCATAATCCTGGATTGCCTTCTGAACTTGTTCTAGATTAATAATATATCTCAGGGTCTGGTTCACTTCCTCATCTGATAGAACATCAGTAGTAAGAAAAGGCCTCCCATAGGTCATTTCAAATGGGCTAAGCCTCAGACCACTCCTGGGGGCTACACAGACCCTGAAGAGTACAATAGGAAGCAAGTTGGTCCAGGGTTCATGAGTTTCTTGGCAGACCTTTGCTAAGGTTTTCTTTATTTTTTAAAAAAGATTTATTTATTTACTTATTTGTTTACTTATTTATTTGGCTGTGCTGGGTCTTAGTTGCTGCCTATGGGATCTTTGCTGTGGCATGCAGGATCTTGAGTTTTGCGGCATGCGGGAATCTCTTAGATGTGGCATGCGGGATCTAGTTCCCCAACCAGGGATTGAACCCAGGCCTGCTGCATTGGGAGCAAGGAGTCTCAACCACTGGACCACCAGGGAAATGCCACTAAAGTTTTCTTTAAAGTACTGTTCATTTTCTCTACCTTCCCTGAAGACTGAGGGTGCCAAGAAGTGGCTTGTAGTTTATCCCTAGGGCCGTTGTGAGCCCCTGTGTGATTTTGGCTATAAAAGAGGGCCCGTTATCACTCTGGAGGGACTTTGGAAATCCAAACTGAGGAATTATTTCTTTTAAAAGGGACTTACACACTTCCATGGCCTTTTCAGATCGGGTGGGGAAGGCTTCAACCCATCCTGTGAAAGTATCAACAGACACCAGAAGGTATTTATATCCTGATCGTGAGGGCATTTGCGTGAAATCTCACTGCCAGTCTTCCCTCAGGCATGTCCCCCGGCATTGAATTGGCCTGAGTAACGAAGTGGGGAGTAGATAGGTCTGTGGGTTATTAGGGGCACATAAATTCCAGGCAAGCATTACTTGTTTGATTGTTCTTTTAAGCTCCTTCCCTGAAAAAGCCTTTTGCATCAAGTCCCATAGTGCACCCCTCCCATAGTGGGTGGCATCATGTAAGCTCTTAGTGAGTTTCCATTGTTGGGCCTCAGGGATTAGCACCCTATCCTCCTTTCTATACCAGCCTGTGCTTCCTTGCTCATAGCTCCATTTCTCAGAATTTTCTTGTTCCTGTGGGGAATAGTGGGGGAGCTAGGGAGTTCAGGGGGCCAATCACTAGGGCCATAACTTGTTCAGGTTCCTGCAATCGAGCTGTCTGTTTTGCAATTTGATCAGCTTTGCTGTTCCCTTGGCTAACAAAAGGCCCCTCCCTGTGATGGCCCCTACAGTGGACTACTGCTACCTAGGTCGGGAGCTGTGCTGTTTCTAAAAGAGTCAAAATCAAATCTTTATGTTTTGGGGGGAACTTCTAGCGATTACCATTCCTCTTTCTTTCCAAATGGCAGCATAAGCATGGAACACATGGAACCCATACTTAAAGTCAGTAAAAATATTTAATTTCTTATCCTTCCCTAATTGCAAACTCTCGTTAAGGCAATTGCTTCAGCCTTTTGGGCTGATGTCTGGGGTGGCAGGGCCTTGGCTTCTATGACTTCATCTAGGCTAACTATGGCATACACCACCTTTCAGTTTACCATTTCTACAAAACTGCTCCCATCAGTAAACCATTCGACCTCAGGGCTGTCTAGAGGCTCATCTAGAAGATCAGACCTACTGGAGTAAGTTTGTTCTATGGTCTCTATACACTGACGCAATAGGTCTCCACTCTTGACCACTGGAAGCAGAGTTGATGGGTTTGGGGTTTGGCACACCTTTAAGGTAATGTTGGGGGTGTCCATTAGGAGGGCCTGTTATTTTGTTAACCTTCCTCCAGTCAACCAATGTCCTCTGACTTCCAGCACAGATTGTACCTGATGAGAGGTTAACACATCTAAATGTTGTCCCAGGGTGAGCTTGGAAGACCCATTACCTAACAGGGCTGTGGCTGCTCCTGCCCGCAGGCAGCTGGGCCGTCCCAGGGCCACTGAGTCCAGCTGTTCTGAAAAGTAGGCCCCTGTTCTCTGATCTGGTCCCAGCTTTTGGGTCAGGACTCCTAGTGCTATCCCTGACTTCTCGTGAATGTATAGGGTAAAGGGTTGGTCCAAATTTGGAAGCTCCAGTGCTGGTGCTCTACTTAATTCAGTCCTTAGAGTCTCAAAGGCCCACTGGTGGTCCTTATTCCACTGAAGGGGTTCTCTTACTTCTCCCTTTAGAGCCTCATATAGGGGTTTTGCTATAAGGCCATAATTTGGAATCCGGACACAACAGAACACAGCCATCCTGAGAAAGCCTCGAAGTTGCCTCTTTGCGGTTGGAGATGGTAATGCACTAATTGCTGTTTTTTGATCTATGGCCAGGGCTTGTGCCCCTGGGGTCAAAACAAATCCTAAATATTGAACCCACTGCTGTGAGATCTGAGCCTTTGTTGGAGAGACTTTATATCGCCTTTCTGCCAGAAAATTTAGGACCCTAATGGTATTTTGATCTGAATCTTGTTCGGTCTCACTACTTATCAATAAATCATCAACATATTGCAGCAGAGTTCCCTTCTCAAGGCTCAGTTCCCTCAGTTCCCTTGCTAACGTGTTTCCAAAAGATGGGGGCTGTCCCAAATCGCTGAGGAAGCACTGTTCACGTATATTGGGTAGCCTCTAGGGTGTCAGGGTCCCTCCATTCAAAGGCAAAAAGGTATTGAGACTCAGGATGTAGAGGAATACAGAAAAGTGCATCTTTGAGGTCCAAAACAGAGAAATACTGGGTGCTCCCTGGCATTTGGGTGAGGAAGGTGTATGTGTTTGGCACCAATGGGTGAATAGGGATGAGTGCCTCATTCACTGCTTGTAAGTCTTGCACAAACCAAAACTCCCCATTAGGCTTCTGAATGGGGAGGATCGGGGTGTTGCAAGGGGATTGGCAGGGCCTAATGAGTCTGTGTTTTAGGAACTTGCTGAGCAGCAGTTGGATTCCCCTCAGGGCCTCAGGCTTTAAAAGATCTTTTCCTGGGGTATTTTTCCCCAGGCTTTAACTTTATGTTTATTGGGGGAACAGGTTTTGCCCTTCCTGGCACTGAGGTATCCCAAACTGCAGGATCTACTTGTTCCCTAATTTCTTGGGGAATGTCTTGGGGAATATTTTGATGACCAGCAGGTGGGTCGTCTGGGGCTACTAACAGATGCATTCTCTGCTTGAATTCTCTACCTCCTAAGAATATACTAGCTCTTAACTTATTTAGCAAATCTCTTCTGAGGAGGAGGACAGGGCATTCTGGCATATACAAAAAGGAGTGAATAATAATAATGGACCTGACTCTGTGGGCAAGGGGAGATGTAAATCACCTTACCTTTGGCTGTCTATCAACTCCTGTCACAGTACAGTCTCTGTTGGAGAGGCGGGCAGCTGGCCAAGTCAGAACAGAGCAGGTGGCTCCAGTGTCTACAAGAAATTCAGTTCTCCTACCTGCCACGTCGAGGTTGACCCGAGGCTCTGCTGGAGTGGTGAGGATGGATCGAGTGGGATCTGGAGCTGGGAAGGCACTCAGGCCCCATCAGTTGGTGTGCAGGAATCTCTCATTGGAGAGAATTGTAAGGATCTGGGGCCAGTCAAGTTTGCCCCTTGGGTGTCTCACAGGAAAGCGCTCAGGACATTCCCCCTTCCAGCGCCCTGCCTTCCAACAAAAGGCATACTTGTTCGAGCCCAGGCAGCTTCTTGGCAGTCTGTCCAGGCTTCTTGGCCCTCCAGCGTCCCTTCGAGATGGTGGGTGGATCAGAGCAGCCAAAAGTTGTGTTTTCTGTTTTAGCCTCTTATCCTTATTGGACTCCTCCATTAAGTCGCGGTTGTTATAGACCTTGAAAGCCTCCTCTACCAAGGTTGACAGTGGGGTTTGGGGCCCAGACTCAAGTTTTGTAATTTTCTCCTGATAATCAGGAGTAGCCTGGGTGATAAAATTCATGGCCAATAGTGTCCTCCCTTCTGCGGACTCAGGGTCTGTACTGGTGTACTTCCTGAATGCCTCTGTCACTCGGCTCAGGAAGACTGTTGGGTTTTCATCTTTTTCCTTTCCAACTTCTCGGACCTTATCATAATTTACAGGCTTCACCATACACCTTTTCAGTCCTTCTGATAGACAAGTAATGTAATGTCTCATCCTAGCCTGGCCTACATGATCTTCATAGTCCCCGTGTGGGTCATGTTCTGGGACTGGATCCCCACCCACCTGAAAAATTTGGCGGTGTGGATTGGTGACCAATAGGCCATCTGAGTGTTACCTGGCCTTTCTCAGTATACGCTCCCTTTCATCTGGGGTGCAACAGTAGGCCAGAATAACCATGATGTCCTGCCAGGTGAGAGAGAATGTCAACCGCAGCCTGATAAATTCGTCCCTAATCTTGTCAGGGTCCTCTGAGAACCTGTCAAAATTCTCCTTACAAATTCCTAAGTCTCTCATTGAGAGGGGGACATGCACTCCAGTAGTGCTTCAGTTTCCATCAGCTGATTCCTGAAGGGGTAAAGGCCTTGTGGGGCAGAGGTGGGGGCTAACTTTGAACCTGATCCTGGGCGACAGGAAGTTCCACTACGAGTTACCCTGGAGGGACTAGTCTCTCCCTCCTGGGGCGACGGAGGATATAAAGGGACATAAGGAGGCAGAGACTGGGATTGGTCAGAGGGACCCGGAGGAGTAGGTGGCCCCGGGGAAGCAGGTGAAGCTTGGTTTCCCCCCTGAGAGTCGGAGAAAGCTAGAAGGGGATCATTGAAAATGTCGGGAGTGTTTCTGATTCCCCAGGCTTTTGATTACAGGAGACCCATAGAGCGGGGTTTTGGTAAAGGACCATGAAGGTTTATTTTGGGGGGTGGGGGCAGCCCCATGTGGTTTGTGGGATTTTAGTTCCCCGACCAGGGATCGAACACATGCCCTCAGCAGTGACAGCTCAGAATTCTAACCACTGGACCGCCAGGGAATTCCCAGGACCATGAAGGCTTGAACATAGGGAGCCTCAGTCCATTTTCCTGTCCTGCAACAGCAGAGATCCAACTGCAACACGGTATTATAGAGACCCATTTTCAGACCATTTTTCTCCATTCCCCGACTTATACAAGGGCCAGGCAATGTTACAATCGAGTTTAAATGTTTCCCTTTTCAGCCCGTCTATTTTGAAAGTTTCCAATTTTTAAGGATACTCTCCAGAGGTGTTTCTTCTGGCTTAGAAGAGGATCATCCCATGTTGAATAACATGCAACCGAGAAAAAGTGCTCCTAGAAATGAAGTCCAGTGTCCCAGAGACATTTACCAGGAGGCTTTTGTCCTATAACGTTTCCCTATGCTGGGGGTATTCCTCGAGTTTGAGCATCTATAAAACCTAGGATGTGGGCTGCTTGGAAGTGGCCACCCAATAGGTGATCTGTAACAAGGTATGGGCTGCCAAGGCCTTGAGTGAAAGGGGTCCTAGAGGTGCAAAAAAGGAACTCCTGGAGGAATTGGAGTTGGGTGCAATGGAAAATGCCATTGGGGTCAGGACCTAAGGGCCTACGTTGGGAGTATTCCCACAGGGGATTTTTTTTGGACATAGAATAAGGTGAGAGACTAGACAGCAGAAAAACCTAAAACCCTTTCCCCTCTCTGTTTGACAGCTCTGATAAAACTGGGGAGAGCCTGATGATTCCATCTGACACAGGCAACAATGAGTTTAGACAATGTTTCCCATGTAATTTAACACACCAGATGAACCCAATTAGTTTAGGATCTCTCTTTGGGAGGCTCCAGGGGCCCCATGAAGCATCCCAAAGTTAACTGGAAGTCAAAAGAATTTCAATTAGAATTTGATATTTGGGAAATCTGTCAAAAATTTCCAAAAGTTTTCAAACATCCAGTCAAATAGAATCATAGGCTGCTGTGAAACAATTATTCCTTGAGCTAAGGTGAAAAAAAAAAAAAAAAAGGGATTCCAAAAGTAAATGCAGATCACTTAAAGGCACAGAAACTCACACAATCTGTTATCAAAAGGAGCATTCGAGGAAATCTTTGTTCTCTTATGAGAGAAAGAAACCAAATCCAGTCTTATATCAGCCTACTCTTGATAAAATCCGGTTACCTAATTAAATTTAATCCAACCTTAGAAAATTCCAACCACATAAAACATTCTCTTCTCAGTGTTCCTTTTCTGCAAATCTTCTGTAACTTTCTGTAGCCATATTTTGTCCCTTCTTTTTTCCATTCAGAAATAACCAGCTGTAGGACAAAATCACATTTTTCCATTTAACAAAATACATTTCCATTCCACATACCTTCTTTTCTGAAAGCACACATCCTACCTTCCTTATGTCACAATGAAATGTCTTTTCCATTAGCATTCCCTGATTGGAATATCCCATAAACTCTTGGGAAGATCCCATGTATCTTCCCAAAGCACAATTTCTTTCCTTAATGTGATGTAAGATATGTGTCTAATAAACCCAAACATCCTTACTTTCCCTCTCACAAGAAAACAAAAGTAGGTAAATTTAGACCTGTTTAGCAATTGATGTTCCAATATTTCATCTTATTTGAAACGGCCTGGATACTCAATGGATTCCTATCATTTAACTTAATTTAGTTTCAAGTTACCAAAATTTGGAGGGACTGTTCTAGATGGACATTTTGAAAACATGATTATTCCCATTGAGTTTACTAAAAAGCTCTTATCCAGTCATATTTACTTAAAAGTTTAATCATATCAGGTTATTTTCCTTGCTAACAGATTTTATCACAGAAACAATATGCACTTATTGACTTCCAGTAACCCTAGGTACGATAGAAGTATTATACTTAATGTTGATAATACAGACAGGTCTGTATTAATTAAACCCACAAGCTTAAGCCACACAAGTTAATTTTTACAAAATCAGAGATCTCTTAGTTTTCCTGCTTGAATTTAAAAAGGTCTCTTTTTTCCCCTCAGTCTGGGGGACTACAGATGGATCAGGGAGTCTCTGAGAGTCCAGGCAGAATAGTTACATTGCAAAGGCAGAGGAGAGAGGTGCAAGCCCCTCTCTTCTTTTTTTGTTCTTTAAAATCCCACTAAGTAACCCAAGGCTGGAGTCGAGTCTCAGACAATGTGGGAGCCGTTTGTATTTCAGGGTTTAAGAGCTTCACCATGCCCACAATGTTAGCAGAGACTTGTAGGAGCAGTTGGACAGACAAAACTCATAAAACAAAGATACCAATGACAAAAACTTAGACACAAACAAGAAGTTTTCAGGATAAAGGGGATGGGAGTGCAGGTATAAGGACCAAGGGAGAGGTAAAGGGAGGAGGGACAGAAAAGACTGTAAAAGAGAAAGAGAAAGAGAAAGAGAGAGATTGCCATTTCAACCTGACCCTGCAGTTGTCTCTTCAGGCACCAACCTGCAAGCTTTCAGAAAGGGCCACTGAAGGAGGGTGCACCCTGTCCACTGCCCACCGGGGTGATCGAGCCTGGAAACCAGACAGTTGTATTTCATCTGTAGGAACCTAACCCACAGGTGGGACTCTCACCCATGCATACACCAGTTTATAGAAATCTGCTGTAGCACTGCAGCAAAGGGTCCCAGGTCCCAGCCTGTCTCAAAAGTGGGGGGAAAGATAAGAGACATACAGAAAACAAATACCAAAGTGGAAAATGTAATTCCAACCATATCAATAATCACATTGAATGTGAATAGATGAAACAAAGTTAAAGACAAAGATTGATAGACCATATTTGAAAAGCAAGGTCCTTAAAATATAGTCTCTAAGAAGTGGAGGAAAGAAAGGTGGGAAGGAAGGAAGGAAGGAAAGAAGGGAAAAAGAAAAAAAAGAAGGTAGGAGAGAAAGAAGAAATTAAAGGCATCCAACTTTAAATGGCAGAATTAGAACTTTTATTACAGAGGACATGATCCTATGTGTTAGAAAACACCAATGATCCCACCAAAACAAAATACAACAAAACAAAACAGACTAGAATGAATAAACAAGTTTAAGAAGGTCACAGGAAACATTTCTTATAAAAATAAATTTCATTTCTATATACTAAGTACAAAAATATGAAAAGGAAATTAACAAAATGATTTCATTCACAGTAGCATGGAAAAGAATAAAATACTTAGAAATAAATTTCATAAAGAGCTGCAAGAGCTGTACACTGAAAACTACAAAACATTGCTGAGAGAAATTAAAGATCTATATAAACAGAAACATTTCTTGTTCATAGATCAGGAGACTTCATATTATCAAGAAAGCAATTCTTGGACTTCCCTGGTGGTGCAGTGGTTACGAATCCTCCTGCCAATGCAGGGGACACAGGTTCGAGCTCTGGTCCAGGAAGATCCCACATGTCGCAGAGCAACTAAGCCCATGAGGCACAACTACAAGCCAGCGCTCTAAAGACGGTGAGCCACAGCTACTGAGCCGTGTGCCACAACTACTAGAGCCCACGTGCCTAGAGCCCATGCTCCACAACAAGAGAAGCCACCACAATGAGAAGCCTGCACGTTGCAACCAAGAGTAGCCCCCACTCACCACAACTAGAGAAAGCCCACACGCAGCAACGAAGACACAAAGCAACCAAAATTAGATAAATAAATAAATAAATAAATTTTTAAGTAAAAAAAAGAAAGCAATTCTCCTCAGATTGATCTATAAATTCAATGCAGTCCCTGTGAATATTCTAGCAGGCTCTTTTTGTGTAGAATTTGACAGCTGATCCTAAAATTCATATGGAAATGCAAAAGATGCAGAATAGCCTAAACAGTTTGGCAAAAGAATAAAGCTGGAGAACTTTCACCACCTGACGTCAAATTTTACTATAATACGTATTAATCTAGACAGTGGGTTTCAGGCACAAGGAAAGGAATACAGTTCAATGGCACAGAATTAAGAGTCCAGAAATAAAACAATTTTTATTATGAATTGATTTTCAACAGAGGTCCCAAGACAATTCAATACAAGAAAGACTAACCTTTCTTTTTTTAACCAAGGAAAGGTGCAGGGATAAATGGATATCCACAGGAAAAACCCAAAGCAAAGAAACAGAAACTTACATCACACTAGACAAAAATGAACTAAAACTTGATCACAGATCCACATGTAAGAAACAACCCCTAAAACTTCTCAAAGAAAACATAGAAGAAACTCTTCATGATCTATTAGATATAACATCAAAAACATGATCCATACAAGAAAAGATTAGTAAATTAGACTTCATCAAAATTAAAAACTTTTGCTCTTTGAGCACCACTGTTGAAAGAATGAATAAACAAGCTACAGACTTGGAGAAGATCTTGCAAATCACATATCTGATAAAGAACGGGATCTTGCTGTTTGCAACAACATGGATGGACCGTGAGGGTATTATGTTAAGTGAAGTAAGTCAGACAAAGGCAAGTACTGTATGATTACACTTATATATGCAATCTAAAAAGTAAAACAAATGAAGAAACCTAACAAAACAGAGACAGAGTTATAGATACAGAGAACAAACAGGTGCTTGCCAGACAGGAGAGTGTTGGGGGAAAGAAAGCAATAGGTGAGGGAGATGAAGAGGTACAAAATTTCAGTTGCAAAATAAATGAGTATGAAATGTACACTGTGGGGAATATAGTCAATAATTATGTGATATATTTGTATGGTGACATATCATAACTATACTTATCATTTTGAAATGTACAGAAATAACCAATCACTATGTTGTGTAACAGGAACTAACATAGCATTTCATTGTACATCAATTATACTTCAAAAACAAACAAATTCATAGGAAAAGAGATCGGATTTGTGGTTACCAGAGGCCGGAGACTGGGGGAGGGAGAATTGGTTAGCTGCAGTCAAAGGTACAAACTCCCAGTTATGCGATAAATAAGTACTAGGGATGTAACGGACAACATGATAAATATAATTAACACTGCCGTATGTTATACATGACAGTTGATAGAGTAAATCCTAAGAGTTCTCATCACAAGGAAAAATTTTTTTTTCCATTTCTTTAATTTTGTGTCTATGTGGGATGATGGATGTTCACTAAATTTATTCTGATGATCATTTCATGATGCATGGAAGTCAAATCATTATGCTATACACCTTAAGCTTAAAAAAATTTAAAAAAAGAAAGAATGGACCTCAGTTAATATTAATGTCCCAATATTGGCTCACTAGTTGCGACAAATGTGCCATCTTAATATTAGGGGAAAGTGGGTGACGGGGACCTTGGAACTCCTTGTACTGTCTTTGCAACTTTTTCATAAATCTAAAACAAAAAGTTTATTTAAATATAAATAAATAAATAAAATTTAAAAAATGTACAGAAAATCATTGAATTGTCCCTTGTATAATAATAAGTGAACTTCATGGTATATAAATTATATCTTAGTAGAGTTGTTTAAAAGGTTATGAAGAAGGTCAGGGTGGGCTGAGGGCTGGGCTGAGGTGGGGTCAGGGCAAGGTCAGGCGGGGCCAGGCTGGGGTCAGGCGGGAGTCAGCAACCCTGGCAATGGGCACGGAGGCGTGGATCGCCCAAGGCCGAGGCCAGCCTGTGGCCCTTCTCTGGCTGCTGCTGCTGCCCGTGGCCACCCTGGAGCTGCGAGGGTCCCTGGCCACGGCCACGGCCGCCCCCGGCTGGGCTCCAGGCGCGGGCGGGGCGGTGGAGGGCAGCGCTCCGACTCCGGAAGCGCAGCGGCTGGCCCCGGGAGCCACAGGTGCGTCGGGGCCTCTGTTGAGGGCTGAAATGGCCTAAACTGCAGGGCCTGAGGGGGCCGGCTGTGACCAGGGCCTGGGTGCCCTGAGTCACTGAATTTCATCCTTTCCCTGCCCTGGCCAGCAACCAGGCAGCCCAGAGACCCCCTCAACACAGGTGGGTCACCGCCTCCCCACTGTGGAGCCTCTGGGTGGGAAGTGCCTCTGTGGGACTGTGGGACCTCTGTGGGACTGTGCAAGTGGGGACATAGCAGGGTCTGACCCTGAGGCTGGGTGGCTGGGTGGAGGGAAGCACCAGGACTGATGAACGAGTGGCCCTGAGTCCAGGGCCGCGGGTCTCATTCCCCTCCGTGAGGCCCTGGGAGCACAGGCCCTAGACCAAGATGCCTGCTCTCAGGGGGCCTGGGCACGCCCCCTGCCCTCCCAGGTGTGAGTCCTAGAGCCAGGGCTGTCTTCATTAGCCCACTCCCTCTTCTTTTAGAAATGTAGAATCCTGAGTCAGAGAGGGGGAATGACTTTCCCCAGCTCACACAGCACCACAGACTGCAAATCTCCCTCCCTAAGACACTGGGGTGACAGGGAGGAGGCACAGGCCCTTAGAAGCCATGATCTTGAGCAAGTAATGTTGGCAACTTCTGAGACCTTTAGCTCTTTGATCTACAAGAGTAGGCACTGAGGTGTGCTAGTTGAGGGAAATAAGGTCTGTGACGTGCCCAGCCCTTGGCAGCCCCACTCGGGGATGTCCTTCTCCCTGCAGATGCTGCTGTGAGCTGCCGTGGCTACCCTAGGTCCCCCCTTGCCCCATCCCACCAGACCTCTGGGTCCTCATCCCCACAGGGCTTGCTCTGTCCAATTCTCAGGGGCAGCCAGTGAAAGTAGAGTCCAGGTAGCGCTGTCATTTTGGCTAGGCCACTGGACGCTTGGCCTTGGTTTTCCCATCTATGAAGTGGACAGGGCCTTCCTGGTAGTGGCATTTGGGGTACTACTAGTGTCTCTTTCGTAGGTGGCAGGGGAGTCTCCACAGTGTGCGGGAAACCCAAGGTGATGGGGAAGATCTACGGTGGCCAGGACGTGGTGGCTGGCCAGTGGCCATGGCAGGCCAGCTTGCAGTACCAGGGCTCACACGTCTGTGGAGCTGTCCTCATTAACTCTCACTGGGTCGTTTCCACTGCCCACTGCTTTCTGAAGTAAGTCCTCCTTCCAGGGTGCCAGCACAGGCACTGGCAGGGGAGGGGGATATGGGGGAAGAGGAGAAGAGGGGTGATGGGCATCCCACGTCAGCTCCTCTGGGCTTTTCTCTGGGGCAGTCTGTGGCCTTCAGATGCATGTCATTCCTGCCTTTGGCCTGTGTACCCTCCACCTGGACTGTCCTCCTTGCTCACCTGCTCAGATCCGCCTCATGCTCTGCCGTCAGCCCCTGTGCCTGTCCTTCAACACAGATGTGCCTCAGGAGAGTGGCAGTGTCCATCCTGGCTGCCATGCAGTGCGGACCGATCTCAGATCACAGCTTCTTCTTAACGTGCCCACGTTTCCAGCTGTCAGATTCTAGGCAGGGCCCTGGGACCGCATGTCTGGCCAGCAGCTGGGCAATTCTTCTTATTACTCCTGCACAGCTGTGTGCCCAGGAGTAGTCACGGCCGCTGGTGTGCGTTGTGGGGAGCCATGGTGCCAGGCCGCATAGGTGGGAACTGGGGCTCCCTGGGAGAGTGACATGGCTGCTCAGGAGTCTAATTCCCCTGGCTGTCCTGGGCCTGGCTCAGTGCCTAGGTCTGCACAGATGAGGAGGGGTCCCCAGGGAGCTGGGGCATCACAGCCCAGGTCTGGGAGCTGGAACTTTCGGAGATTAGAGTCCTATTGGCGCCTACTCCATACGACGATCCATGCAAGCCCCTTTGTGACATCAGGGGTGGCAAGTCCCCACCTCACCCTGTCTCCATCCTGTCACAAGAGAAGGCCCAACATGGGTGAGAAGGGCAGGTGCATGGGCTGGGGGTTCCGGAGAAGGGCTATGCAGAGCGAGGGGCTTGCTGGAGGGGAAGGGTTTGGGCAAGGGGAGCATGAGTGGGTCTCCAGGTGGATGAGCCGTGCAAACAGTCAGGGAGGTGGGAAGTCTCAGCACCTGCGTTCAGGGAACAAGGCAAGGTTCTGTTTCCTGCACTCATTTGCTCATTTATTTAACAAGTCTGTTGTGAGTCCTTATAACTAGGTGGAGAAGCAGCCCTTGGGCAGGAAGGTGTTTAAAGAAAGGAGAGGTCAGGGAGAGTGTGGGGCCAGAAGGCGGACTGTAGGGGGTCTTGGGAAGGGTAAAGTTAGAGCTGGGATTGAGCCAGAACTCCTCCTGTGTACAGTCAAAGACCTTCATTTGATACGCCACCAGGGATCTTTCCAGCACAAGGATTCAATGCTCCTCTGATTCTAGTGTGTGATGGAGAAGCCGTGTGTCTGAGGTTGTAAGTAGAATAGCAATTAGCCCCAAGAAAGAAGGACTCCTGAACGCTAGAAATGGGGAGATAAAAGCTGTCTAGCATCATGTGGGGTAGAGGCCTGTGGGCAGTTAGATGAGGATGCAGGGAAAGAGCTAGCCCACACGCAGAGATGACGGTGACAATGTGCCCTTCTTCCTCCAGAAAATCTCATGCCCCGGAGAACTACCGGGTTCTGTTAGGAAGCACCCAGCTGCACCAGCACACCCAGCACACCCAAGAGATGTCACTGAGCTGGATTATCATGCACCCAGACTTTGAGAAGTTACATCCCTTCGGGAGTGACATAGCCATGTTGCAGCTGCTCTTTCCTGTGAATTTCACCTCCTACATCATCCCCGCCTGCCTCCCAGTCCCTGGCATGCAGCTACCCAGTAACTCATCCTGCTGGATAACTGGCTGGGGGATGCTCAACGAGGAAAGTGAGAGGGTGTAGGAGAGTCGGGTTGAGGGCAGATGAGGGTGGGGAGGAGGAAGGGGAGAAGGACAAAGGAGGGAAGAAGGGAGGTGTGGCTCCTCCTGAGGGGTCCCCAAGCAAAGAGGCACTGGACCTTGGCCCACTAAGTGTCATTTCTAGAGGAGTGGACCATTCTCGTTCTAGTTCTGAAAGTGTGTGACTGTAAAGCTTCAGTGTTCCCTAAGTGCAAAGGTTTACACTGAAAGTCTGGGAATCTTTGACTTTTGGAATCAAGATTCTGGGTTCTTGAAGTCTTTCTGGTTCTGGATTCCAAGCTTTTAATCAACCATGGATCTGAGATGACTTGATTCAACTCAAAGGTCATGCTTGGGGCCTGGTCCATTGCAGGCCATTGACAAACAAACACCCTGATTTCCCATTGCCACAAGAGGAGCTTGGGAAAAGTGGAAGGAAAACACACGTATGACTTCTGACCTCTGAGCCTGCCTGATGAAGTTAGAATGATTATGACTTAAGAGTGTTTCACTCTCTGAACCTCACTTTGCTCTTCTCCCAACGCAGCTCAGCTATCTACTTTGGAAGCTTTTTAGGTGCACTGCATAACGCAGGAAAAAAATTATGTTTTTTAAGATTGAAGGAGGAGAAATGTAGGCAAAGACTTATGAGCCAGAGTCTTTGTTAAAGAAAGGAGTATTTATGGTTGGGGGAAATGCTTATGGTACAAAATTAAGGGGAAAAAGAATATATATTTTAATTATTTGTAGGGTCATCATTTGGTACCGTGTTTCTCAACAGAGGCGCTACAGGCATTTTGAACAGACCCTGTCTTCCTTGGGTGGGAAGTGCCAGCATCCCTGGCCCTTGCCTACTAGTATGTCATGAACACTCCCTAATCATAGGACAAACAACCAGGTTCCCAGCATTCTCACACCACACACACACCACATACACACCACACATACACCACACTTCTCACGCACACACACACACACACACACACACACACACACACACACACAAACACACAGAGACTGTCCCTCCTTGAGGACAGAAACCCTGTCTTTCTTGTTTTAATATCCCAGCCTGTGGCCCGGGCAGGGCCAGGCGCCTGGTAGGTACCCCACTGCTGCCACCCTGGTCCTATAGACCATAATTGCTTGCCTGTACCTCCAGACTGGTCTCTGAGATCCCACCCTGTGTGCTATACTTTAGTCTCCACATAGCTGTCTGAGTGTTTTCTTTAAAGCAGGAGTCATGCCAGTTCCCTGCTCATTACCCTCAGTGCCTTCTCATTTATACCTAGAAAAAAGTCGTAACTCCCTGCCTTGGCTCTCAGGCCCTGTGTAATGTTGGCCCCAATTCCTCTCTGCTCATCTCCTACTACATCCCTCACCCACACCATCCCAGCCAGCAGGCCTCCTTCCTGCTTGAAAACGCCAAGGCCTTCGCCACCTCAGGCCTTCACCTTGGCTGCCTCCCTGGCCTCGCTCGCTCTCCCTGCTAACCTTGGCATGACTCACTTCTTCACATGTACAACTCAGCTGTTCCTCTGAGGAGTTTTACTTGATCATATGAGCTAAAACAGGCAACCTCTAAGAGCATATGTCCCTGTTTTATTTCCTTTACACCACTTATTAGATCTCAAACAATTCTACTTATTTACTTCATTTACCCTGTTGATACAAAAAGCTCAGCTTCCCTGTACACCAGTGCTAAATAGAATCTTGGAGACAGAGTTTTGGGTGAAGTAGAAAAGGATAGCTTTATTACTTTGCCAGGCAAACGGGGACACAGTGGGCTCCTGCCTCGAAAAACTGTGTCTCTTCTTGGAGAGGATAGTGAGAAGTTTCATAGTAATGGTTCAAAGAGGGCATGATCAGCTCTTGGACGTTCTGCTGATGAGGTGGGGGTGAGGTAAGTAAGAGTCAGCATCATCAACCTTCAGGTTCCAACTGGTCTGGGGTCTACATGCTTGTGGGCAGCATACCATTGTTAATCATTAACTTCTCCCACCTGGAGGGGGTTTCAGTATCTGCAAAACAGCTCAAAGAAATTGTTTTGTATATCCATTGTTGGGGAGCCAGGACCTTGCCCCAGGGCTGCACTGTGTTTCTCTTGACTGTTTCTCACTGGTCTCGCATCCCCTCCCTTCCCTGATTAACAACTGCTTGAATCTGCCCCTTGGAACTCAGAGAAGGTCATGGAGGCTGAATGAAGTCTATTTCCTGTAATCAAAGAAATGGGGGACACAGAAAGCCTTTGTGCCCAGGAGCCCCTCAGGGCCCTGCTCGGTATCCCTGTCTCCCCCAACTAAGAATGTTCCTGTGTATCATTAGTGTCTAAAAGATACTGAACACAAGGACAGAGGAATAAATGAGTGATTGGATGAGAGGGTGGATGGGTGAAGGGTAGGTGGGAGGATGAGTGGGTGGAAGGAAAGATGGATGGGTGGGTGAAAGGATGGTAGGCAGAGATAGTTGGAGTGAGTGGAGATGGATCAAAAGATGGGTAAATGGGCAAATGGATGGAAGCGTGAGTGGATGAATGGGACATGAGGAAAGAGGAAAGATAGGTAGATGGATAGAGGAATTGGTGGATGGATAGAAAGGTTAATGATAGACAAATGGAGAGTGGATTGGATGGTCTGTGAAAGGGTAGGTAGGTTGGTGAATGGTTGCTAAGCACCACTGAGTGGCATGTGTTGGTGGGATTTGCCTTTTTCCTTTGTAGAATAGGAGAGGTGTGGTCTATTGCTATGAGGGAGGTGGAGGGAATAGGATGAGTTTGGAAAAGTTTGAGAAAAGGGGGAGGGCTTACTAGGCATAGGTAGAAGACTGAAACAGTGCTGAAGGCTCAACTGTGCTGAGAAAAGTCCATGTTGAAGTGGTGAACAGTAAGGCAGAGTAGCCTGTAGCTAAGCCACAGCACCCTTCACTGATTTCCTCCTTATCCTCGCAGCGCCTCTGCTCGAACCCTTCCATCTCCAGGAGGGTAAGGTGGGCTTCATTGAGAACAAGTTTTGTAATATATTTTACGGACTTAGAAAAGGCAAGAACTTCTCCGTGCATGAGGACATGCTGTGTGCTGGGGACTTCTCGACAGGAAAGGCCATCTGCCAAGTGAGTAAGGTCATTTCTGTTCTTCCCTTGCCTGTTCTCAGGGCCTCAGTTTCCCTAGGGGAGGGACTGTGTTGCCTCTACTGTCTTTGTGGAGACCCCTGGGACTTCCCATTTCCTCCCTCCACATGTCTTCCTGGGCTCAATTCCTTGGCAGTGTCCCCCAGGATAGCCCCTTCCTAAGCCCCTTGCACATAAGGGCATCTACTGGCAGCACCCTCAAACAGCATCTTTTTATGAGGCATACCTTAAAGTTTTTATTTAAGTATAACATACATACAAAAGAATCTATTCATGCTGTTTTCGTAAGTTGGATGAACCTTCACATACTTACGCAACAGATGACCAATACCCCAGAGGTCCCACTCACACCTCCTTCCTATCACCAACACCCAACAGAAACCGCCATCTTCACTTTTGACAACTTAGATTAGATTCTGAATATTCCATAAATAGAATTTATTTCCAGTTGTCAATCTTTCGTGTCTTTATATTTGTGAGATTCATCCAAACTGTTAAATGTAGTTATAGTTTGTTGAGTCTCATTGCTCTACAGGACTCTATTGTGTGAATTGAATTCTATGATCAGTTCTACTCTTGATGGGTATTTTAGAGGTTTCCAAGTTTTTCATTTCATTTCACTTCCAAATATTTTATCTTCTATTTCACAGAAACCCTTGAGTAGAATTGTTGAATTAAAAGGTATGTGTATATTCAGCTTTGGCAGATATTTCCTAACAACATCTCCAAAGTGGTTGCACTTCATTCCAGCAGTGGATGCGAGTTTAATATTTATTTATTTTATTTATTTATTTTCCTTATTTTTTTTTGGCTGTGTCGTGTCTTAGTTGCACCACAAGGGATCTTTGCTGAGGCATGCGAGATCTTTCATTATGGTGCGCGGTCTCCTCCGGTTTCTCTCTGGTTGTGGTTCTCAGGCTTCTCTCTAGTTGTTGTGTGTGGGTTTTCTCTCTCTAGCTGTTGTGCGTGGGGCTCCGGAGTGCATGGGCTCTGTAGTTGTGGCATGCAGGTTCTCTTGAGGCGCACGACCTCATTAGTTGCGGCACACTGGCTTAGTTGCCCTGTGGCATTTGGGATCTTAGTTCCTCAACCAGGGATTGAACCCACGTCCCCTGCATTGGAAGGCAGATTTTTTACCACTGGATCACCAGGGAAGTCCTGGATGAGAGTTTATATCCTCGCCAACACTTTGCACTTTCCATCTTTTCTCATTTTGATAGCTTATGGTGGTTTGCATGTCCCTGATGACGAGTTAAATGTACTTTCATATGTTTATTGTCATTGGATATCTTCTCTAAAGTTCCCCTTCAAGATTTTCCCCCCTCTCACTTTTCTGTTGGGTTGTCTTCTTTTCCTTTAGGGGCTCTTTGTGTATTTTTACATATTACAGGTATGAGTCCACTGTTGGATATTTGAATTGTAAACATTTCTTTCCTCTCTCTGTAATGCCCAATTTTAGAGGTGGGCAAACAGGTCCGGAGAGGGAAAGTAGCTACCCTAAAATAAGGCAGCACAACCTGGTCCCCCGTATTCTGACTCCAAGCCTAACCTGACCTCCACCATATCCGCCTCAGGGCCCAGCCTCCCAAGCTGGCATCATGTGCGGAGCTCTTGCATAGATGGCATTGTGGAGTGGAGCGGAGAGTATTAGGGTTCTGGATTTAGAGACACTGCTCTGCCCTGAAGGTCTTTTCACTTTCTGAGCCCATGTCCTCATTTATACTGTAGGATTCTGAGGCCTCCTTCATGGGATTGTCGAAAGGATGGTGTAGTGGGTTGGATAGCGTACCCTACATTTGTAACCATTTGGAATCTCAGAAAGTGACCTGATTTGGAAATAGGTCTTTGCAGATGTGATTAGCTAAGAATCTCGAGATGAAACCATTTTGAATTTAGAGTGGGCTGAGGGATAGACAGAGAGGTACTTGATTTCAGACTTCTGGTTTCCAGAACTGTGAGAAGAGAAATTTCTGTTGTTTTTATAGTGACCCAGTTTGTGGTAATATGCTTTGGCACCCCAGGAAATGCACACAGGAGGGATGGGATGCACCTGGTCCTTGAGATGGCCTCACGGACAGCTGTTTTCACGGCAGCCCAGTGGAGCTGCTGAGCCAGAGGGGAGAAGCTTGGCCACCTGCCCTCCTGGTAGGAGGTAGACCCAGCTTTCTTGGTTCCCAGTGCACAACCCATGGCTGTCTGGCTTGGGCCGTTGTTCTCACAGAGTCAGCTGCACCTGCAGGTGAAATAAAGGGCTGAGTCCCCCGAGTCCCCATCTGGCTGTCACCGTAGACCTCCCTTCCAGCCTGCAGAGGTCATGGCCATGGAGTTCAGGGCCGGAGCCCTTTGCCTGCTTGCCTGCTGGACATCCATTCTGCCTCTTGACCCCACCCCCTCTCGTTTCTCCCCAGGCTGAGGACACCATTGAGCTGGCCACCCAGGAGCCCCAGCACATGGCCCCTGCTGCCCCCCTTAGCCTTTCAGTCACCACAGCCTGTCTGAGAGGTTCCATCTAGATTCATCTTCTGTCACATGCCTGCTCTGGTCCCCAGCCTCCAGCTGGGGCTGTCTTCTCTCACTGAAGTGCCCTCCCCCAGCACAGGACACCCAGAAACAAGTCTGAGGAGAGACAGACCCCAGGAGCACTCAGTGCTCAGACTGTGGGGCAGGACAGACCTGGGTCCAGTCTTCAGTCTGTAATGTAGTGATTATGACCTTAGATAACCCGTGAAATGGGGTTGCTAACGGCCTCCACTTAATAAGGTCCTTATAGAAGATTCAGTACTGTGCCAGGCATTCAGTAGGTGCTTAACACCTGCTGGCTTTCAATCTCCTGGCCTGGTTTGCCTCCCTCTATCTGGATTGTACCTGTTCTTCTGGGCCTGTCTTAGACCTGTCCTCTCACCCAAGGTAGAATTCATTGCTCTGGCCCTGCCCAACACACACACACACACACACTGTTTGCTGCGTGTCTTCAGTAGTGCAAAGTGCAGCTCACTTTGCGTGGGATACATTAGTGTTGGGCCTTCCTCTGCCTTCTGAGAACTCCCCAGGGGTAGGAGGCTATTGGAGCCCTTCCCATCTCCCTCGGACTGGCCCAGAATCCATCATAATATAGACAACCACATGGCTCATCTGCATGAATCCCTGAGGCCTGGAGTGGACAGGGACCAGGCCTTCCCCTGGCCTTGAACAGCTTGGGGTGGGTACACTGTGGGGAAGGCCAAGGGCACCCCAGCTAGGGAGCACAGAGGCACATTCCCAATCTCCAAGAAGACCCCATGTATGACTTTCTTGGGTCTGCAGTGACAAATCACCTCAAAGTGGGTGGCTAAAACAACAGAACTTTATTCTCTTACATTTCTGGAAGTCAAAAGTCTAAAGTCAAGGTGTTGGCCGGGCTGGTTCCTTCTGGAGACTCTAGGGGAGAATGTTTTCTTGCTTTTGCTAGCTTTTTCGAGGCCGCCAGCATTCCTTGGCTCATGGCCCCTTCCTCTGTCCCCAAAGCACATTGCTCCTACCTCTGCTTCTGTCATCACATCTCCTCCTCTGACTCTGACCTCCTGCCTCCCTCTTTCCTCATGAGAATCTTTCTGATTACATTGGGTCCACCCAGATAATCCAGGATAGTCTTCCTATTTCAAGATGCTCAACTCCATCACAGCTGCAGAGTCCCTTTTGCCACGTAAGGTAACATAGCCAAAGGGTCCAGTGATGAGGATGGGCATCTTTGAGGGTTATTTTTGGCCAGCTACACCATGTACCCTTCTCTCTCCTTCAAGCCGCCACTTCCCCCACCCCCTCCTCAGCTGGAGATCTTCTCATTTCACTGAGAACGCCAAAGCAATCAATCAGCCTAGAGCCCATTCATCTTGCCAGCCCCACCCTAGCATCTTCCATCTCTCCTGAGCCTCATGGCCCATCCCAGCAGTCTGGCTGAGAAGCAGAGAGACTGGTATGAAATAGTCAACTGCAAATCTAGCAGTATATTATATGCTACATTACTCAGGATTAAAGGTAATCTCCCCTTCTCCACTCTATTTTAATTAGCTCTGTCCTCACCATCTGTTATTATCTCTTAGCACACCTTGCTTATAACCCTCAGAGCATCTATCATAGCCTGTGATTCTATATTTGTATGCTTGCTTATTGCCTGCTACCCCCATTAGATCAGAAGCTCTGAGAGCAGGTGCCTCGTCCCATTGATCCGCTGATATTAACACCCTGTGCTTAGTGGTAAGGGCCAACATCTGTAAATACTGTTGAGTGGATGTCTGTGGACATCTTGGGCCAGGCTGGCCTGGGCCCCTACACAGAAGAGAGCAGTGTCATGTGGGTTTGGGGGGCAGTGAGTTGGGCCCCTTCAGACTGTGGAGAGCGGGAGCATGGGGGTGGGTGAGGAGGGTGCTGGAAGTCGACTCTAGGAGCAGAGGTCTGAGGACTGCCAGCCTGCACCTCAGCTCACAGCCTGGCTTCGGGCCTCCTCTCTCTCTTTCCCACTCACTCTGCTAGACCCGCCACATTCAACAGCCCTCTATGCTGCAGGCTGGAAGCCCCATCCTCAGGGCCTGGGTCATGTACTCCAGTCCAACTCAATTGTCCCGCACTCTGGGAACTTCCCTCTACCTCCGTGGGGAGCTGGTCCTTGTTCCTCCATATCCCACGAGTGACGGTTCTTTACTTTGGGAAAGATCCTTACTCCCTTGTACTACAGACACCTGGCAAAATGTCTTACTTCCTATTAAAGGCTGAATTATGCCCCCCCCCCAAAATACATATATTGAAGTCCTAATAAATATCAAATGAATCACTCAAAACCCTATGGAAATAAGAGCTAAGAAGGACCTCAGAAATTCTGACTAGCAGAAGTGTTTTTATGTGATGTGTGATGGTCTTTGTTGTTCACAAAAAGGACAAGCTTGTCAGGACTTAAATTTCATGGTTAAAGTGGTATAACTTGCATCAGACAAGTTTTTTGTGGGTTTCTGAAAAGAATATGGAGCTAAAAGGTAGGGTCCAGGTCCTTGCCCTGGCTCCTTCCTTTCTGATTCTCTTTCCCTGGGAAAGTTTCTTAACCTCTATGAGTCTCTCTTATCTTTAGGCGTAGGCTATTTGTGAGGTCAAATGAAATGATGACTATGACTTACATGCTCAGAAGTACTTGATACAGGTCAGGCACTCAAACAACATTTGTGAAGTACAGGAATGAATGGCATGGGGGTGCACAGGCCTTCAGAGGAAATCCTATTTCTCATTATTGATATCCTATAGTCACTATTAACTAGTCTTTTCTAGCCCAAATGTATATCAAGTAAGATTTTGTTTTGCATTTACTTTCAACAGAACAAGTACGATGATTGCAGAAGAGAGAGGAGCCATCAGTCAGCAGCAAACACTGTCATCACGGAAGTATTCTGCCGAAATGGAATTAATTGTCCATCTCCCGCTGGGAAGAACACTGTGGGCCATATTTCTTAGTCGTACAGCTAAATTTGAACAAATGTAGGTATTATGTGAATAGATTAGGCAGTGTATGATGACTAAGCCTCTATATTCCTATGCATTAAAATTATCCTTATCTAAGGTGTAGGCAAAAATTTATGCTGTGATATAGAAATTATATCAAATGTGGAAATTTTAGAGTACCAGTTTTATATAAGTCTAAGGAGAACAAGGTAGGTTGGCAACAGAGAAAACAGTGACCAAGAGGATAGGAACTGAGCCCTAAAGATGGGAGGAGAAAATAAGTCTACATGACATGTTTAACGTTTAGACTGGAGATACGCATATGGGAGTCCACAGCGTTCTGGGTCTGTGTGGGAGCCGCTCTTCAGTCTTTGAAGATCCAGGTCAGATGCTGTTTTTTCTGGGAAACCTTCCTGACTGTGTAGTCATTCCTTTCTCTGCAATCCCCAGGGCTTCGTACTGCCTTGCAATTATATTCCTCCTTTTGCAAGAGCAAGAATCCAGCATATGTTAGCAGTCAATCAATGCTTGTTCATTATAGGCCAGGAACTGTGCTAGTTTCTTTCAAATAAAGCATCTTATGCAATCCTTGCAGCAACCTGTTCATTCTCATCATACATACGAGGACCTTGAGCTAAGTGTGATATGTGTGGTAAGAGGGAAAGGCTTCAAACCAGAGGTCTCCAGACAACAGGTTCACTGTTGTTTCTGCCATAGCAGCTCCACTCTCTCGAGCAGTGCTTTATAATAAGATAATTTTAGACACGTGTGAAATTTAAACATTTTTAGTAGCCGTGTTAAAAAAAAATGAAATGGGTGAAATTAAATTTTTGTAATAATATTCCATTTTAGAATAGTTTTAGAGTTACAGAAAAGTTGTGAATATAGGTAGAGATTCCTGTATACCCTGTACCCAATTTCCCCAACACTAACACCTTACATGAGTGTGGTATATTTGTGACAACTAATAAATCCATATTGATACATTATTATTAAGGAATATCCGTGCTTTATTCAGATTTCCTTTGTTTTTACCTAGTGTCCTTTTTCTGTTCCAGAAGCTTATCCAGGATATTCATCATGTCTCCTTAGCTTCCTTTATGACAGTTTCTCAGACTTTCTTTGCTTTGATGATTTTGACAATTTTAAGGATACTGGTCAGACATCTTGTAGAAAGTTCCTGAATTGGAGTTTGTGTGATGTTTTTCTCCTGATTATACAGGGATTGTGATATTATTGTCTGTAATAAGATATATATATATATATTTGATCTTCGTCCCGTTTCTGGCAGAGCTCCTAAAACCCTTGGAATTTCCTAAGTGATAAGAGCAATAGAGGTGTCTCGTGGTAACAAACCCCTTTCTACCACACCTCCGTTTATGTTAATGAGGTGACTTTGGGAAAGCATCTAAGGGTGGGGGCTTGTTGCCAGGGGAACCAACCATGTGATTGGAGGATTGGAATTTCAGTCCCACCCCCGACCTCTAAGGAGGGGAGGGGGCTGGATGTTGATCTCCAATGTCCAATGCTTTACTCAATCATGCCTTACAATGAGCCTCCATAAAAACCCAAAGGAAGTGGTTCAAAGAGCTTCGAGGTTGGTGCAGCAGAACTCATCCACTTGCCCCAAACTCCACGAGGACTGAAGAATCTGGCTGTTCAGTCCTGTCCTTTAATATATTTTGTAATAAATTGGTAATCTAGTAAGTAAAATGTTTCTCTTGAGTTTTGTGAGCCCCTCTAGCAAATTAATCGAACCCAAGAAGAGGGTAGTTGGAATCTCAGATCTATAGCCGGTTGGTCAGAAGCACAGGTAACAGTGGGGACTTGTGATTGGTGTCTGAAGTGGGGTGGGGGAGGGCTCAATCTTATAAAACTGTGCCCTTAATCTGTCAGATCTGATGCTATCTCCAGGTAGATAGTATTAGAATCGAGTTAATTGCTTGATGGTAGTGTTGCAAAGCACACGTATCATAGGGGTTGTTGGTGTTGGGGAGAAGACCACTGAAGTATATTGCCATTCTCATCACATCCTATCAAAGGTATATGCTACCTACATGACTTACCACAGATGATCTTAACGTTGATCACCTGTCAGGTTTCTCCACTGTAAAGTTACTCCCCCAGCCCTTTCTATACTGTACTCTTTGGAAGGAAGGCTTAAGGGGTGGGGAGTTATGTTCTGTTTCCTTGAGTGGGGAGTATTTACATAAACCATTTGGAATTCCATGTGAGAAATTTATCAATTGTCCTTCATTTCTTTCTTTATTGAAAATAAATAAAAGCATCATTTATCTATAGCAGTATAGATACATGACTATTTAATAAAATTAGTTTAGATATATATTTTGTTTAACCCCATAGATAAAAAATTATCATTTCAATTCATAATCAATATGAAACATTTATGAGATATTTTTCATTTTGTTTTCATAAAAAGTCTTCAAAATCTGGCATGTAATTTACACTTATAGCACATCAAATTTGGATGTTAAATTTTCATCAGCAATACTTGATCTAGATTTAGATTTCATAAACTTTGCAGTTGAAAAAGTAGATTCACACACCCAAGTATCTAAACATACCTAAAATTTTTTCAGTAATTGAAGCAGGTGCACAAAAGTCATTTTCCTTTAATATTTGCATCTATTTGACAAAATTGTTTTTTTTAAAGAAGAATTGATTTGACATAGTTTCAAAACTATGTCCAAGTTAATTAAATTCACTAACTCCTGTGTCAGCTCAGTATTATCGCCATCAAATTCTACAGTATTGCATAAAATGAAAAGCATCTTTAAATTTATCACAATTAACAAAGCATTATTCAACTATTCAATTTTTCTTTTAGTTTTGGCAGCAATTTACCTAACACTGTTGGTTATGATTAAAATCTTTGCTAAATCGATTCATATTGGAAATAACTGCAAAGTAAGTATTATTGAATTTTACTATGAAAAGCTTCTATTTCACCACAAATTCCCATACTGTACTACTAGGTCACGAATTAGTTTTACTTTCTTTGGAGCATCAAATTTAGCTCATTTATATGCAGTGTAATATCAGTGAGGAAACATAAATCACACTTATTTTTTGTAACATGAAGCATATTGCCATTTTTTTGTCTTTGATTATTGAATATTTGGCAAGCATTTCTTTTGTTTCAAGAAAATCTTGAATTAGAATTAACATTATAGCAAATCTCTGTAAAACTCTTCCACAACTCAATCCATGAGCATTTGCAAAGAATAAAGATCATTAAATTGTTTTCTATTTCTTTTAACAGTTTCACAAATGGATGATTTTTCATTTGCTATGTACAGAATGATTTTAAGAACTCTATAGATGACATTTTTCATGAAGTCTGCCTCGGAAAACTGATGACAGATACTTTCAATATGTATCATACGTTAGTATAAAACAGTAAAGGAAACACCAGTCTCTTGTTTTAAAATTCCCATAAATCCAGATTTTTTTGACCTATAATATAGCTAGAACAATGTCTGTCATAATAGGAACTAATTTTTTTCATATCCAGCTAAAATTCCTTGATAATTTTAAAAGATTAAAAAATACCTATGCCATGAATTGGATTTTTTAGGCTGGGAAATAACAATTTTTTTTTGTATTTTTGGAAGTCCTTGGAGATAAAATACAACCAAAATATTAATCAGGCAGTGACATATTATATAACTCAATAAGTAATAAAAACTTGCAATTTAAAAAATTTTGAATCAGTTAATCTTTAATATTGTTTGAAAGATCTTGGATTCTATGTGCAATCATTTGGTGGCTTAACTGAAGATCTTTCACTTTTTGTAAAACATCTTTTAAACCTTGTTCCTCATAGTTTTATTTATTTACTTATTTATTGAAGTATAGTTGATTTACAGTGTTGTGTTAATTTCTGCTATACAGCAAAGTGATTGTTATACATATATATACATTCTTTTTCATATTTTTTTCCATTATGGTTTATCACAGGACATTGACTGTAGTTCCCGGTACTATACAGTAGTACCTTGTTGTTTATCCATTCTATATATAATAGTTTGTATGTGATAACCACAGATTTTTTTCCTCATAATTTTCTGATAAAATTTTAATAACAAATAATAATTATTTTACTATGTCTTCATCTAAAAATGGTGTTCTATTTTGTATAAGGATCCAAATGGATATATAGCTGGTCAGACTTACAAACTCACTTACACTCACTCACTTATACAAACTCACTCACTCACGTATAAACTCAGATGCCACTGAAAAATCATTTAAACCTTTATTGGACATTAAATCTGATGTCAGTAAACTAATCTCGCTGAATACTTTTTGACAGTTTCAAATTTTTTTATCAAATTAACAACGTGTTTGCTGAAAATGGCTCTCAACTTTGCCTGCTTAATTTTGTATAATTTTTTTAAGACAGCAAAGAAGCAGATTTTTCATTTTGCTCTGCTGCAGCAAATTGTAATTGTCATTCTTTGTGAAAACTCTGACATATTCTTCCAGTCTCTTTTTCCTTCCTACTGTTATGGTCATAATACTAACTCCTAATTTCCACTTGATTTTGTATGAGTAGTATGTCTTCATTTTAAATTTGAAAAATTTTCCATACTTATTTTTTTGTACTAGAAATGTGATTTAATTCTATTATGTTTTTTAAAAAAAAGTAATTTAATTATCAAGTGGACTTCCATAGATATAACTGTAATTTATGCTGTCTATATAAAATATTCAAATAAACATATTACAATGTTACATCAGTCCATAGGAAAAAAAAAAATTATTCAAACTGAACCAAACTGTTGACACCTAGGAGATTGGTCATGCATTTCCATGTATGCTCGAAATGGCGCATGAGCCAGAAACACGCACTACCATACAATAATTATATCCTACAAAATGCAGTGATTAAAGCAAAATGTAATCTGCTAAAACAGTAGTGTTTAATGGAAACAGTTTACACTGCTTTAATTTTTTAATTTAAACATTAAATAAAAATTCAGTTCTTCAGTCACACTGACTATATTGTAAGTGTTCAATTGCCACATGTTTCTGGTGACTACCATATTGACAGAGCAGCTCTACAAGCTACAGTCTGAATGGCCTGACTTTTACTCCAAGGTCAAGGTCTAAAGAGAAGCAAGCCCTTAATCCCTTAACTAGGGGCTGAAAAAATAACTAGAGATAACTTATAGAAGCTTTCTGCCTCAATACGCTTTGTGTAGTTTTGTTACAAGGGAAAAGTAAGAGAAAAACAGAAAGAGACAAAGAGGTTGAGAAGCACATATCCATAAAATAATGGTACTTAATAGCTGATAGCTCATTGGAGGTAAATTTCCCTGTCTTTTACGCCAGAACTCATCCTAAGGCAGGAGGTGTCTGATAGCAGATATACATCATTGGATTTTAGGTTGTAAAAGAGAAATTTGACTTGCCCTATGAATGGATGCTGATGAAGGGGAAAAAGATTTGGGCCTATTTTCCAGAAGGACCTTGTAAAAATCAGAGCCAGACCATGAAGGTATGCATTGCCTTAGGTGGGCCCAGGGTCTCTCACTGGACATGTTCAACTACAGATTGAGTACAGAATCTAGGGCATTCCAGCATCAGATGGAAAAATAGATTTAGATGACCCAGAAAGTCCACTCCAATCTTTAGATTTTGTGAGGCTCTTTTTCTCTTTCAAATTAGGAAGCCACCAGGTGTTACAGCTTTTCTGTATTCTTTTTTCAGTTCGTGAAGTGGGTGGTACTTTTGTATTTCATCCTAAATCTTAACCAGCAGAACTGTTCTGGCCACATAGATAAGCACAATCCTTTGACAATTTCTCTATTGACTAATACATGACTCACTTTGCCTCTATTTATGGACTTATTTTCTTCTTACTCCCAGAGAAGATTTGAAGTAGCTCACAGTAAAAACAATATACTTAGGCACTTTAGAAAACAGGGTCTAACAAATGATTGTATCAGGTTACAATAGTCGTTATTTCCAAAGAGAGAAGAATCCAGCTCCCCTATGTCTTTTTTATAAGATTGATTGGTGACTTGAGCCCAAGGTGTTTAAATTTAAATCAGCAGTCTCTTAATGACATGAATGAGATGATCTTACTTTTAAAACATAGTTGCAGATTAAATTATCCGAACACTGGAAGAACTCGCCCATCCTTGAAGCTCTATTTCTAAATGTAAATGAATAGCCAAAGTCAAAACAGAGGAAAGCAACATGACAAATTTCAAATTAATTTTGCCCAAATGCACAGTGTTTTCACGTATTTAATGGATTTAATGCACAGCCACTCTAAGCAAGAATCTGCTTTATTAGAAAACCACATCAAATCTGACCCAATATAATTAAAATTGTCTACTGCTACCGTGTGAGTAATGTAAGATGTGTTTAATTCATTGATTTACTCTAAGGGTCTCAAGCTAGTATTTTAAAAATAACATTTCAAAGTGATGTTTTACATTTAGAATTCACTCCCCTTTTATCCTTCCATAATCAATAAAATGAGGATGTTGGGCTAGATAACCTCTGATGCAGTGCTCTTTGTAATTAATAATTTTCAATATTTCTTCTCTCCTTGCCTCTTTCACGAAAGAATCTACCTTATTTTCTACCCTAGAGAAGTCTTGTGGTTCCCCACCCCATGCCACCCTTCAGCCTTCACCTATAATCTGTAATAGTCCTCCTGACCATTCTTTGTTGTGACCACTACATACATGTAGTTTACCCAGAGAGACACACACACCCATCTCTATAGAATGAGGCAGAGATAGAAACTGCAGCACAGAAGGAGAAAAGACAAGGCATAGCTCCAGAGTGGTTGAGTCCCCACAGAGGGAGAGATGAACAGCAGTATCAATGCGTGGTTAAAACTTACAAAGTAATAAAAAGCTGGATTCCTGTCCACATTTTCCCCCAATTGTTCCAGTGGGCAGTTGCTACAGAGATCAGTCAATGCCTGTCCAGGAATTCTCTTCCACTGAGCTCTTGTACCCCATGTGATTCTTCTCAACATCCAAATCCTTCTTTTGCTCTTTACCCCTCAGGCAACTGCTATTAGGTACTGAACCAAGACTTCTTTCCATTCAAGGATTTCTGCCTTTGTTCTCTATTTCTAACAAACTTGAATGTCCTCTACTGTCCTAATGTTCTATATTTCACCTTTTATTCTAAAGCCAAAGAGGCAGCTGGCTTAAGAATAAAATATGTGGCTCCCCTATTCAGATTTCTCACTCTCCTTTTTCTTCTACTCGCTTCCATGGCATAAGAAGCTTTGCTAATTGTAACTCAATAGTGGTTTCTTCTTTCAGTTCTCTTCAATTGTATATAGGTTGTCATGAAGGTTGATAAGTTTGAGGGCAGGTTGTAAGAGTTCAGTGAAATGCATTTTCTTGGTGTAGGCTGAGAGGTTGAAAATGATCAAATCAGAATGAATTAATTGGATAGAGAAAAGCAATGTGCAGATTGAGGTAAGATATAATCAATAGAGAAAACAGATCTTAAATTAGGTTGGGGTACACTGGAATGAGTTTCTAGGGCAGTGTCCTTGTATCCATGGGGTGCTAGGGAATGAGTAGAGGCAGAGAAGGAGAGATTTAGGTGAATTCTTTGAGAAGCTATCCATTTCATTTTTATTCAACAAATACTCACTGAATTTTTATGTGTGTCAGTAGTGTACTGAACAAAACCACAGTGCATGTAATAGACACAGCCCTGTTCTATGAAGCTTACTCTTTGATATGAAGATAGACATTAAATAAATGGGCTACAAATAAAGTATGTAATTGCAGAGTTATTCACTCTGCACACAGAAAGTGATTCTGACCATTTGGAAGACAACATACATCTCAAAGAAACTTACCTCTCTCCAAAGGACATGAGAAGGTGTCTGTTGGTTTCAGAATTAACATTAAGATGCCACAGTACAAGTGCTCAATTGTCCTGGTATGACTCCTAACTCTACCTACCTATGTTGCCTTGAGCATGTTATTTAACTCACTAATTTGAAAGTGACAACAACCTACCTCACAATATTGTTCTATATACATAATGAAATCATTTATGAAGTGTCCAGTAGAAAAGTGGTAGGTAATACCATAAATGAATGTTTGACAAAACAGTCACAGTGCTTAGTCACATAACCAAATTTTTCATTTAGTAGAAACATATATTAGCAAATGTAAAATAGGTAGCTAGTGGGAAGCAGCCACATAGCACAGGGAGATCAGCTCAGTGCTTTGTGACCACCTATAGGGGTGGGATAGGGAGGGTGGCAGGGAGATGCAAGAGGGAGGAGATATGGGGATGTATGTATATGTATAGCTGATTGACTTTGTTATAAAGCAGAAACTAACACACCATTGTAAAGCAATTATACTCCAGTAAAGATGTTAAAAAAAAAAAAAAAGTGACCCTCTCTAAAATTTTGGGTCCAAAAAGGATTTGCAGGGAAGAGAAAAATGGTAGACCATGAGTCTCTGTTTAAGAAAATAGTTGTACTGATACTTGCACCAAAGAATTTTTAATAAAACCAAGTCAACAGAATTTTAAGTGGCTACTGTTGATGTGTCAAAGATGAATAACAAGACTTTTTGGACCCAAGAAGTCTAAAATTGGTTGAGGGGGTGGCTGTAAGACAAATATTCTCAAAATAATAATTTTTGATATTTCTTTTATGTAGCCTGCATATTTTTCTTTCCAGTTTCCTTCCCCCAGAACCTCAGAGAATAGGGCTGTGACAGTGTATCAGTTAGGTAGTGCTGCCTAACAAACTACCCCCAAACTCAGTGACTTAATATAATAATTATTTCCACTCATGTGTCTGCTGTCAAACTGGGGGTCTGCTGATAGAGGCTGAGCTCAGTCAGCTAGGCAACTCTGCGTCAAACTGAGGGTCCAGCTGGACATGAGTTGTTGATATGGGTTGTGCTTACTTTTGCTGCCTGAATATTCATTTTGGGGCACATCATGAAGGGACATCAGCTGCTCTGTGAGGGACCTTTTTCATGGCACTTGCAGGGCATGAGATTGCAAGCAGAAATATATGATGTAGTGAAAGCCTAGGCCAGCACTGGCATGCTGTTACTTCTGCCCATAGGCTGTTTGGCCAAAACAAATCACACAACCAGATCCAAAATCAAGAGGCAAGGAAATACACTCTACTTCTTGAGAACAAGACGCTGCTTTCTCAGCTGACAAATATTAGGGATTCTAAAAGTAGGATGGGAGTTATGTGCAAGATAAGAACATGCACATCTAATTTTAAGGAATTTTCACTGATAGATCAATAGGAGAAAAAGAAGAAAATGGTAAGGAAGTATTATTGAATTATGAATTTCTCCATGAGAAATTCTAACATACCTTTCAGAGTTTTGAAAGATTCCTTTGCTCAATTGTTAAGCACCGCTGGATAGTATTTTGAACATTTCAAAATAAACTGTTTCAGTGGAGCTGAAATGTACTAATTTTGAATACTTAGCCATCTGAAGCATTAGATGTTTAATTACAGTTAAAAACTCATGAATGAACAGTATGAGGCAGTTTTTCTTTCCAGTGGATCCCAATTGTCTTTGTCTTTATTTTCAGTAGAGAAAAAAAAGACGAAAGATGCCAGTGGTCATATTGTCCTATTTCTTGGGCTTTGTTCTTTTCTTCTCTTTTTGTGTAAGCTGATCTCAAAACCATTGTCAAACCTTGCCAAGATCCCTGTCTCATTTCATAAAACATCAACTATAAACGCAAGTCTATCTGTTACATAAAATAACAATAGTCATAGGAAAGTATTTTATTATGTCAACTTCATTTAAGGTCAGTTTCCTCAAAGCTTAGGAGTTTATATTTCTTTTAGAGCATATTCCTCCCTGTTCAATCTGTTTAACACTCTTAATAACTAACCACAGTCATAGACATAAAAGAAATGATGGCTCTATTTTCAGTATGAGAAGCAAAATTATAACAATTGAGCTAAAAGTTAAGAGGTTTTAAAGAAATTAAGCAGATGAGCTACTATATTTAAAATTTCATAGCATTTATAACATTACAGATTTTAGGCATCTCGTTTTTCCATTCTCTCCTGAACATACTAAAGCTCAGTAAAAGCCAACTCGGTAAACACTATTTAATGCCCCTAAGGTATGTGCAACCCTGGTCAGGTAGTGTAGAACTTGTAGATCTAGTTTAAGACCCTTCCCTGCCATTGAAGAGCTTGCAGTCTGGCTGAGAAGCAGAGAGACTGGTATGAAATAGTCAACTGCAAATCTAGCAGTATATTATATGCTACATTACTCAGGATTAAAGGTAATCTCCCCTTCTCCACCCTATTTTAATTAGCTCTGTCCTCACCATCTGTTATTATCTCTTAGCACACCTTGCTTATAACCCTCAGAGCAGCTATCATAGCCTGTGATTCTATATTTGTATGCTTGCTTAATGCCTGCTACCCCCATTAGATCAGAAGCTCTGATAGCAGGTGCCTCGTCCCATTGATCCGCTGATATTAACACCCTGTGCTTAGCGGTAAGGGCCAACATCTGTAAATACTGTTGAGTGGATGACTAAGTGAAGGAGTGAAATAAAAAATAAATGAATAAATATCACTGCCTGAATAAAATTAGAGGGTTTCAGTTTGATTTGGTGCATTAGTTGGAAGCACATCGTTTTGGGGTGTTGTTTTTGCTGTTGTTTGGGAGGTGGTATGGTAGACGGAAGAGAAAAGGGCGGTCAGGGAAGCAGATGTGGAAGAACTGTGTGGTGACCATCCTCCTTCTCTGCTACCCTAGAGATGCGAGTCCACGCTTCGAGGAGCAGAGAGTGAGGCTGTGGCCAACCCCGTCTCGGGCTTCTTGTTCTCAAAGGTAGGTCTTTGGGAGTCAAGTGTGTCATAAGAAGAGTTCCTCGTTACCGAGCATGCAGTCGTAATAGCAGTTACTGCCTACAGAGCACTTGCAATGTGCTGCAGCCTGTGGCTAAGGACTTCTACAGTGTAATATCTGAACAGCAGCCCCAAGAGGTAGATAATATTACCAAACCCATTTTCCATTGATGTGACTCAGGATCAGGAGGGGCTAAAGGGTACCAAAGCATCTGTGCTGGGATTTGAACCCAGGTCTTGCTCTAAGAGTGCATGCTCCTAGCCCATGCCTCTCTCAAGGAAAAGAGAAAGGAAATAAAAATATTCTCCTGATTAATTTCATTTGGTTCCCTTTCTTGTGCATGAAGACAACTTTGGGACAGGCATTTATGCATTCATTCAATCCATCAATAGTTATTGAACATCTAGGTCCTTTAAGATACAAAAAATTCACTCATTCACCTGGTCAAATAGTTCCTGAACACCCCATTACGTGCCAGGTACAGTTCTAGGTGCTTATACTTTATCAGTAAGTTACAGTTAAAGACTCCTACACTCATAAAATTTATATTTTAGGTAGGGAGATAAACCATCATCAATAAACAAAATAATAAGTAAATTATATTGTGTTTTAAGAGGTGTTAATGGAAATGGAAAAACAAAGGTCAAGGGGCCTGGCCAAGGGGCTCAAGGAAGGAGGAAAGCCAGGTTGTACATGTAAACAGGGATTTCAGATGAGACCTCAGCAACAAACTGACATTTGAGCAAAGATGTGAGGAAGCAGGGAGTGAGTCATGAGGATCTCTCAGAGAAGAATGTTCCAGGTCAAAGGAACAGCTGGTCCAAAGGCCTTAAGGTGGAGTAAGGACAATGCCTTCCAGGAGTTCACACTCTTGTGGCAAAAAAACTAATAAACAAACAAAGTAATTATAAATCATTGTCATTGAGGGTAATAAATCTTAAAGAGAAGGTGTGCCTCATGCGATGAGATCACAGAAGCAAAGGAACCGAGTGCCCAGGGGCGTTTGGAAGAGCCTTGCTGAGCAGGTGGTGTTTTCATTCCTTTCCTTAAATACAGGAAGTATTCAGGAGGATGGGGAGGGCTGCCAGAGGCAGAGGAGTAGCTCAGTGGAGCACTACACATTCAGGAAGAAAGAGGAGCTTTGCCTGGTGCCTAAAGGGGACAAAGGAGGTGATGGGTTAGAAAGGTGAACTGGGGTCAGATCATCAAGAGCCTTGCTTACCGCTAGAAGAACATTTCACTTCTTGAAGATGGTGTGGAGGCCCTGAGGGATTTAAGAGGGAGTGTATTTTTATAGGTAAGAAAATCGAGGCTCCTGAGAAGGTAAGAAACTTCCAGGAGAGGGCCACAGAGCTACTAAGTGGTGGGTCCAAGACTCAAGCCCAAGCTTGCCTGACCTCTGAACCTTGATGACACCAGAACTCCCCCTACATATGTAAGGGTGTGATGTTAGTTACTGCAGAGCAGTTAACTTTGTGAAGTGGGTGCTGTTCTGGTTAGGGAAACCTGGTCAGTGGTTACCTGCCTTGTCTTTGGGAGGTGCAGAATCCACTTTGCCTAGCTCTCTACTTTTCCAAGGAACCCAAAATTTATGTCACCAGTTATTTTACTAACGTTTACATTACAGACAGAAGTGGCTGTAATATATCTCCCTTTTAGTAGTTGAATACATGGTGTTATAGGTATATTGACTTGACTGAAGTCACCCGGCAAGTCACTCCCAGACCTGTGTGAGAACAAGAGCAAACAACCTCAAATAAAGATACACCATGAATGTACCCAGTCGACAGGAATATGTTAGGCCCTTTTTTCAGGAGTTAGAGCTACATGTAAAAACAGTTATGTTGAACAAACTTAAATTTGGTGTTTAATTTTTTTTAATTTATTTTTTAAATACATTTATTTATTTAGTTATGGCTGCGCTGGGTCTTCGTTGCTGCGCGCGAGCTTTCTCTAGTTGCGGCGAGCGGGGGCTACTCTTCATTGCGGTGCATGGGCTTCTCATTGCAGTGGCTTCTCTTGTTGCGAGCACAGGGTCTAGGCGCATGGGCCTCAGTAGTTGCGGCACGTGGGCTCAGTAGTTGTGGCTCACGGGCTCCAGAGTGCAGGCTCAGTAGTTGTGGCGCACGGGCTTAGCTGCTCCATAGCAAGTGGGATCTTCCCGGACCAGGGCTCGAACCTGTGTCCCCTGCATCGGCAGGTGGGTTCTTAACCACTGCGCCACCAGGGAAGTCCAAGTTTGGTGTTTTAAATTGGAGGTGCATTGAAATTAGATGAGTAAATATTACATCAGTTGTGCAAGATACTTATAGCTGGTTCTCTCTTTTTTGAAAAAGTAAATATAAAGCTACTGATATAACACATTGTTCTTTTCAGAGATGTTTTTACATCACGATTGTTAAAAGTCATGTGTTAGCCTGAATGTCTTGTTTTGTTAATGTAAGTGTGAATATACCTAAGCTTTAAAGTAAGGCCTGCAATATTTACATCCTCTCTACTGATGTGTGCGTGTTCTCTAGGGAAAGATTTGTAGAAGTATCAAACTCTCAGAATATACTTTTAAAATGTAAAAACATGTTCATGTTCAGTATTAGTTGTGGGAAGATAGATCATGGACCTGAGAACCAATATATTATTTAGGACAGGTAAACTGAGGTTTAAAAAAAAAAAAAAGATCTCTAGGGGACTCCCCTGGCAGTCCAGTGGTTCAGACTCTGTGTTTCCACTGCAGGGGACGCGGGTTCGATCCCTGGTTGGGGAACTAAGCTTTCAAATGCCACGTGGCATGGCCAAAAAAAAAAAAAAAAAATCTCTAAAGCTCAGTCACTTAAAGAACAAAAAGTCGATCTCTTTCTCATCTTAGGTTCAGGCTGGGAATTCAGACGTAGGGAAGCTCTCCTCCATGCTTTGATTCAGAAATCAAGGCTGCTGGCTGCTTTGACATCTTTAACGTGTGGCTTCCAGGTGGTCCTGAGTGTTGCCACTGCAGTCTGTCTGAATGGGGAAAGAGCATGGAAGAGCACTCTTCGATGTTGTTTATGGGTCTGGTCTGGAAGGAGCACACATCACTTCTGCTAATATGCCCAGGGAGAGAGTTCAGCCACATGCCACACCTAACTGCAAGGGAGGCTGGGAAATGTAGTTGTGCCCCCAGAGAAGGGGAGAGTGTATTTTGATGGACAGCTAGAGGGCTCTGCCTTAACTGCTTACAGCTTTTTATTGTTTTTTGGTATGCTGATGGGAGAATGATTCCATTAGCAAAAAAGTATCCCCCCTTTATTTGCTACAGATCCTGTGCACTAAACATTCATACTCAAGAAAGCCAAGTCTCATGGGTATCGGCTTGCTTGACTTACATTTCTCACTTTATTAACTTTCCCATAATTTATATCAGTTGAATTATAGGTCTTACCCACATTCAGGGTGATACCAATTTGCAATTATTAACCACTGATTCTCAAACTTCAACAGGCTAAAATCAGAATATTTTAGACTTCAGATGAAAATCACCTGGAGGGCTTGTTAATGCGCAAATTGCCAGGCCTCACTCCCAGGAGTTTCCTATTTAGTAGGTTGGAGCCGCCCTGATAATTTGCACTTGTAACAAGTTTCACGTGATGTTGATTTCGCATCCGGGTCCACGCACTTTAAAAACCACTGCCTTGCCCTCTACTAAGGTGCCTGAGTCTTTCTCTGGCGGGCGTTCTCTCCCATCGTCTTACATCAAAACCAGCGTTCTCTGACCCCCCAAAGGACGTGAAGAGATATCTGCCCACCTTCTGTAAGACAAAACTGAAGTTCTTCTTGAGCTGGTAAGTGTTTTTGGTTAAATGTTTTAGTCTCGAATTGTGCTTTGAATCACTTTTAATTGGAGGGGTAACTATGACTTGTTTTATCGCAGCTCTGAAGGGTAACTGGTAGCCTGCCCCAGACTTTTTTTTCTTTTGCTTGGGTTTTCTTGTTGCGCTGTCTGAATTCCAGTGTTGCTGTCCACTGGCTCACAAATGATATTTAAACAGCCTTACTCAGAGGCTGCAATGCGTTGCTTTCATCTCTGTAGGAAGTGAAATACAAGTCAGTGTTACTTGGGAAGTTGTGTTTGTTGTGTCAAATGGCTAGCTGGTCTGGGACTTTTAAGAAATGTTTTTAAGTTAACAACCTAATAACCTTTGGGATAAGTAAAAGAATGTATTTTTTATGGTTTGACATCTTTACTTGCAATTTTATTACTTGAAATAATAGGCTTGCTATTGGTTGCTTCAGGTTTGCCTATATAACCCCAAATTAATCACACATTAAAATTTGTTGTTCTTGTTGTTGCTACTCAAAGAGTTATCTCGGGCAAACAGGAGTCTACCTGAACTACAGTCATATCCTTGGACCCAATTTGTCTGCTTACTTCTCTTGGTGATTTCACAGTAAGACACAACAGGTGCTAATCTGCCTGGGGCAGGAAAGTGCAAAACAGATTTGAGACAACAGTTTTAAGTCTTACAGGTAATTAACTCAGCACGATTCAGCTGGATTTGTACCGAGTGGTTGTTTGCTCATGCTGAGAAAAATAATGCTTCGTCCCTTTCATCAGTGGATCTCAGAATGCTTCACAAACGTTAATTAATGCTTATCACACACCCCATCACCCCCATTTCCAGATGAGAAAACTGAGTGATAGGAGCCAGCAGAGTCATTAGCCTGCAGCCCTGAGGCTGGGTGCAGTGAAGTGAAGGGCGGAAGACTCATTCGGTCTCCTGACCTTGGGGTCATGCTTTTTCCTGTCGCCACATCTTAAACTTGGACAACCAAGTCTAGCCCTTGCGTCAACCTAACCTATTCAAAACACAAGAAAAACGTGGGAATTGGGGAAAGATATGTTACTTTTTTTTTTTAAAGTATTTTCTTTATTTTATTTATTTATTTATTTATTTATTTTTGGCTGTGTTGGGTCTTCGTTTCTGTGCGAGGGCTTTCTCTAGTTGCGGTGAGCGGGGGCCACTCTTCATCGCAATGCGCGGGCCTCTCACTATCGCGGCCTCTCTTGTTGCGGAGCACAGGCTCCAGACGCGCAGGCTCAGTAGTTGTGGCTCACGGGCCCAGTTGCTCCGCGGCATGTGGGATCTTCCTAGACCAGGGCTCGAACCCGTGTGCCCTGCATTGGCAGGCAGACTCTCAACCACTGCGCCACCAGGGAAGCCCCTGTTGTTACGTTTTGTACAGATAAATCCTGAAAGGAGTGTGGGCGTGTAAGCACAGGTGTGTATGCTTCTGAACACATATCTAACCTTGAGATAGGATTCTTTGCTGCTTAGACAGCATTCTGTAAGTTTATTGGACTTTTTGCCCTGTGGAGAGGGTGACCAATGAATGCCCTGGAATAGGAATGGTCACCTTTTTGCATATGTTAGGTCATGAGTTAGCTGGGAACAGAGGCTCACCTCAGGGAGGGGCTACACCTCAACTCGGCTTTCCACGGGACAAGAAGCATTCCTCCCTGAATGGAAGGGGTACAGTTAACTCAACTTCACAGCAAGTGCCAGCACCTGGTATTCCCAAGTAGCTCCCTGAAAGGCAGGTGCCTGGCCCAGGCTGCCTGTCTGCCGCTTGCAAGGCTACTCTCCCACTGGTCTTAGGGAAAGGGAGAGCAGCAGTGGGGTGGGCTCCTCTCACGGAGCATACCTCGAGGGTGGCCCTGTGTGGGCGCAACTCTACTGGCCGGGCACCCCTCCCTACAGGGAGACCTGTGCGCCTTCTCAGGGCTCTCCTTCGAGTTCCAGCTTGCACCAGGTGACACTGCTGGTATTTGCCCCGGCCCTTAGCGCAACAAGCCCATTCTAGGAGGTAGAGAGAGTTCTTGATTCTCATTTGGGCCCTCAGTTCGGGCATTTACATCAAACAGTAGGAATGTTTTTGTCTTTGAAGATGAGGCCGAAGCAATTGAGAGTCCAAACTCTGTGCATTTTACAGGGCATCAACATTAGCATAGTATACATTTAATTAACATTTCATGTACACATCTATAAACACACCCACATGCATAGTGGTGGACATTGAGCAACTTCAGGTTTTCCCTATGAAAAAGCCTTCAGGGGCTTCCCTGGCGGCGCAGTGGTTGAGAATCTGCCTGCTAATGCAGGGGGCACGGGTTCGAGCCCTGGCCTGGGAAGATCCCACATGCCGCGGAGCAACTAGGCCCATGAGCCACAACTACTGAGCCTGTGCATCTGGAGCCTGTGCTCCACGACAAGAGAGGCCACGATAGTGAGAGGCCCGCGCACCGTGATGAAGAGTGGCCCCAGCTTGCCGCAACTAGAGAAAGCCCTCGCACAGAAACGAAGACCCAACACAGTCAAAAACAAATAAATAAATTAATTAAAAAAAAATGAGTGTACTTAATTTAAAAAAAAAAGAAATTGTCAAAAAAAAAAAAGCCGTCAGATACCTTAAGGTGGTAAGAAGCATAGTTGCTGCTTTCCTATATATCATCTGTACGTTTTTCTTTTTTGTCTGAGATTTGGGTTTCCCCTTCTATAGCTGAGGTCATTGTTGCTCTATGCTGCTCTGTAAGATGATGTAGAATTTTTATTACTGCCTCCCTGTTAGTTTGGTGGTTCTCAAGTGATAGTGTTCCTTGGAATGATCTAGAGATCTTGATTTAAAAAAAAACACAAAACAACAATTTCAGCTTCCTGGCCCCAGCTGCAGAGATGCAGGTTTAATAGGTCTGGGAGGGGCCCAAATTGCTGTGTTTTTAACCGATATGCCTAGATCATTCAAATGCATGTGGATCACACTTTGAGAAACATTAGTTGCTTTATTTTTTAAATTTCATTTATTTTTTAAAATTTATTTATTTTTGGCTGCGTTGGGTCTTTCATTGCTGTGCACGGTCATATGTTATTTGTAATATATGACTTAAAATTAGATACCAACTTGCAAAGATGAGTGGGTATATACATACTCTCTTGAAACTCTTTTTTTAAAAAATTTATTTATTTATTGGCTGTGTTGGGTCTTCGTTGCTGTGCACAGGCTTTCTCTAGTTGCTGCGAGCGGGGGCCACTCTTCGTTGCGGTGTGCAGGCTTCTCGTTGAGGTGGCTTCTCGTTGCAGAGCACGGGCTCTAGGCGCGCAGGTTTCAGTAGTAGTGACATGTGGGCTCAGTAGTTGTGGCGCATGGGCTTAGTTGCTCCATGGCATGTGGAATCTTCCCGGACCAGGGATTGAACCTGTGCCCTGCATTGGCAGATGGATTCTTAACCACTGCGCCACCAGGGAAGTCCCTAGTTGCTTTATTTTTTGCATTTGTGTATTTTGAGTACAGCCTTTGCCAAAGCTTTACTCATATAAAATAGCGGTTGCTTACTTTGTTGGTTAAACACCAAGAATAGCTTTTGCCACTTAACTGGTCTCAAAGCGTCTCTCTTACCTGATGTCCTCTCCTGCCTGTGATCTCTTTATCCTCATGTGTTCATTTTGATACACAAAGGTAAAAGAAAAAAAATGTGTGTTCTACAAGAAGCATAACTTTTGGTAGGAGTCCTAATTTAGAAATCTCCCTGTTAACACATGGTCATAACACCATTAAGCACCCCTTAGGTGGCAATTAATGAGTTTTTGTTTAATATAACTAGAATGGTATGCTTTTGGGTGGCCCAGTTCTTAGGAAACGATTATTATCGATCAATCAAAAAGCTGTTTCTGTGTCTATATGTATATACATATATAGAAATATACATTATACTGTACATGATAAGAAATGAATGGGCAGTCTAAGTTTAGCAAGTTTGATTCCAGTCCGTGGCAGCAGCTAATACTATATATTACTTTAGAGATGGGCAAAGTATGACCTACAGACTAAGTCACGTCTACGGCCTGTTTATCAAAACACAGCCAAGTCCATTTGTTTACGTATCATCTATGACTGCTTCTGTGTTACAAAGGCAGAGTAGTTTTAACAAAGGCTCTGTGGTCCACAAAGCCTGAAATACATACTACCTGGTCCTCCACAGTAGAGTTCGCCTTCACTGGCTCTACATGATATGGTGGGCCGTTTCTGTGGTCACTGCCCACGTGGAATACACACGAGCGTAAATAAAATTTGTCCCTGTGGGGCATTATATTTCCTATTGGCCTGTCTGGAGAATTGGGATCACTCACTGGTTGAGTATTCTACTGGATTCCCTTGGGCGTAAGCGTGGCGGAGCTACATTTAAAGTACACTTGCAATAGGTTACAAAAACTTGCTATTGTGTAATGCCTCAAAGTGTCTTACACCACGGTTTTGCAAACTGTACTCTGAGAAATGCTAGTATACCTTTAGATATGACTGTGTATATAAAAAAATAAGTTTGGTAAATGATGTAATAGACTCGTAATTCTATACAATCTCTCAGATTGAATATCCTCCATTTCTAAAAAGAAAATACAGCATGGAGTGTTTTCCAAACTTTTTTAACCCAAATGGTTTTTGAGGAATAATGCCTTTTTTGTGGGAGCATGAATTGGGACATGCTGGCCTAAGTTAAGCCCCTGCTTTATTTTGCTACAGCATGGTTCTAAATAATTCTAAATAAGCAGGATTTGTCTTTCTGCACAGTTGGGTCAGGAAATTCCATGCACTTAGTTGCAGCTCTGCTCACCTTGTTGAAACACTTAATTTGTGGCTTCAAAGTCTACATTCACACCATTCCACTGACTAGAGCTGCTCCTTCTAATTGTTTTCAACACTGTTGCTGTTTAAAAAAGCAGCCTCCAAAGACTGCCTCCAGAGCTGGGCCAGTTATTTAAGATGCTGACGCAGAACAGCGATACAGCCTAAGAAAGATGTGCCGTTAATGAACGTGTCTCTAACTTATCATTGTCCTCCTTCCCTTCTGATCCCGTTGTCAACTTCGTTTAGTTCATTAATAACTAAGGAAGAATTTTGCTGCAGTGTTTGTGGTCTTATAAAAAAATGTGCATTATATACAAAAAGCGTTGTTTTTTTTCCCCACCTTCCCTTGTGTGTGTGGGTGGAGGAAGTGGTGTGACACATACGTGGAGAGAAGAAGCTTTTATCCCGTGCAGTGTTTTTTGGCTGTATTAGGAAGTTTATCTTGAAATGCATCAGCGGCGTGAATTCATGATAAATATGCTTGAGCAAGGGTCTCTCACTCTGTGTGTGTGTGTGTGTGTGTGTGTGTGTGTGTGTGTGTGTGTGTGTGTGTGTTTTGGAGGTTATGGGGACTTAGCCTCCAAAAGGACTTTTTTCCTAATCACAAATCACTTACTGTGCTTAGAACTGTGATTGTACTGCCCAGACTGATTCATCCCAAACCACTGATTCACTCAATGACTCTGGGATACACGTTACCCTTCTACTCTGAGCCAACAGTTCCCTGTTCACGTTTGGTAGTTTCTGGAGACGTTTATGAGACTTAGAGAGAATGTATTAATTTTAATACATTCAGAAGATGTTACACAGGCATTTAAACTGCTTTCTCCAAGCTAGTTCAGATGGTGATCTGGAAGCCTAACCACCTGCAGCCATAAATGAGCAGGTGTGGGATAGGCAGCTTGAGTCCACTGGCTCAGGACAGTCAAGTATAAAATTAACTTGAAACACAACAGAGAAATTTCACTTGTACCCTGAGACCTGAGCTCCTTCCACAATGTTCTACAAGTGAGTTTGCTCTTCTGAAAGCAGAGCTCTAATTTGTATTAACTGTCTGATGTATCTGTAGGTGTCCGCCAGCAGGTGTCTATGTGGATCAAGGCAGCAGTGACCGAAGGTGTAGTGGCTGTTCTTTTTTTCCCATGCTCTTTGTGAGGAAGTCCTAGCATCTTAATCAGGAACAGCACATGCCTGTAGGAGTCTGATGTTTTTCTCATTATAATTCACACCTGTGCAAACAGTGCCTCAGTCCTAGGAGGTTAGCTCACCAAACACTGCTCACCAATGCTTCTCTTTCCACTCCCTGACTTTGAGTTTTTCCAGGGCTGTGTTGGAGGTGGCTCACAAAAGACAACGCTGTGCACATCACCTAACGCCATGTTCAGTGATGGCAGGTGGCCGCCAAGTTGGGAGTATTTGCAAATAGGGCTCTTCCCCCAAAGAAGACCGGCTGTTAAACCTTTACTAGCACACCACTGGGTTCTTTCTGTCTAATCTCGTCTCCCAGGATTGTTTTTTTGGCAGGTACAACTTCAGTATGTGTAGAACTTAATCTAAATTGTTCTACTTCTTTGGACTTTATCTTTGATTCATTTATCAGTATATTTATATTTGAGTACATCCTATATACTAGGCACTGTGCTAGGTTCTAGGGAAAAAGTATAATGTCTTATCCTTTAAAAAATAGATAAAATTAATAAAAGTGTCATTTTTTAATAAATAAATATTTAATAAATAAATACTTGATAAAACTGGCTTTCTTATTATTTTCATAATATTGCACAAACATCACTGTTTAACTCCAGGATATTTCTATCACCCTCAAAAGAAAGAGCAGGTCTCTTCGTCTCCTGTCAACCACTAGTTTTTCTCTATGGATTTGCCTTTTCTACTGGACATTTCATATAAATGAAACCATACTGTAGATGGATTTTATCTGCTTTCAGTTAGCATAATATTCTCAGGATGCATCCATGTTGTAACAACATGTGTCAGTACTTTATTCTTTATGGCTGTATAACATTCCACTAAATGTACTACATATTGTCTATTTTTCTATAATGGACTATTTTCAGTGTTCAGCTATCATAAATAATGCTGCTATGAATATCCATGTATACTTGCTTGTATGACCATCTTTTTTTAAAAAAATTATTTTATATTCTGGTATAGTTGATATGCAATGTTGTATTAGTTCCAGGTATACAGCAAAGTGATTCAGTTATACATATATCATTTCTTTTTTAGATTCTTTTCCCATACAGGTTATTATAGAATATTGAGTAGAGTTCCCCATGCTATACAGTACATCCTTGTTGATCTGTTTTATATATAGTAGTATATATATGTTAATTCCAAACTCCTAATTTGTCCTCCCCACCCATCTTTCTCCTTTGGTAAGCATAAGCATAGACATTTTTTTCTCTGTCTTGTGTCTGTTTCTGTTATATAAATAAGTTCCTTTGTATCATCTTTTTAGATTCCACATATAAGTGGTATATGATATTTGTCTCTCTCTGTCTGACTTGATTTAGTATGATAATCTCTAGGTCCATCCATGTTGCTGCAAATGGTATTATTTCATTCTTTTTTATGGCTGAGTAATATTCCACTGTATATATGTACCACATCTTCTTTATCCATTCCTCTGTCAATGGACATTTAGGTTGCTTCCATGTCTTGGCTATTGTAAATAGTGCTGCAGTGAACATTGGGGAGCGTGTATCTTTTCGAATTATGGTTTTCTCCAGACATATGCCCAGGAGTGGGATTGGTGGATCATATGGTAGCTCTATTTTTAGTTTTTTAAGGACTCTCTATACTATTCTCCATAGTGGCTGCACCAACTTACATTACCACCTGTCTATGGATTTGCCTAGGCCTATTTGCCTAGGAGGGGTCCCTTTTCTCCACACTCTCTCCAGCATTTATTGTTTGTAGATTTTGATGATGGCTATTCTGACTGGTGTGAAGGTGATACCTCATTGTATTTTAGAATCTTTTGGGTATATACATAAGAATAGCACTGCTGGGGGTTATGATAACTTTATGTTTAATTTTTTGAAGTAATGCAAAATTGTTTAAGTGTCTGTACTAGTACACATTTTCACTTATACTAAGGTTACAATTTTAATGTATCCTTGCCAACAACTTTTATTTTGTAATTTTTAAAAATTACAGCTGTCTTAGTGGGTATGGAATGGTATCTCATTGTTGCTATTTTTTTTAATCTCCCTGATGCCTAATGATTGAGTATTGTTCATGTGCCTATTGGCTATTGTGTGTTGTATTCAAATCCTTTGTCCGTGAATCCTAGACTTTCATCAAATATCTTTTGTAAATATCTCTTTCTTGACAATGTCCTTTATGTATAAGTTTTAATTTTGATGTCTGCTATATTTTTTCACTTGATTCTTTTGCTTTACTTGTCATATTTAAGAAACCGTTGCCTAATCCAACTTTGTAGATTTCACCAAAGTTTCCTTCTAGGAGTCTGAGATTTTTTGTTGTTGGAAGTTTTTGACTTGACTCGATCCCTTTACTTGCTATAGGTGTATTCAGATTTCCTCTCTTTCTGAGTCAGTTTTAGCAGTTGGTGAGTTTCTAGGAATTTGTCTGTTTCATCTAGGTTATCTAATTTGTTGGCATACAACTATTTACTATTTTCTCTTTTTATTTCTGGAGAGTTTATAGTAATATCCCCACTTTTATTACTGACTTTAATAATTTGAGCCTTTGAGATGGGTGGTTAGGTTATGGACTTAAAATTAATAAGGGTCAGATTTTTTTCCTTACAAGCTAATAAGTTAGTCTGCCACAGTGAGGTGGATGCTAGTTGAAGATACAGTGCTCCTGGGTCAGAGACAAAGGACAATTAGCATTAGCGAGAACAGCAACATTTTTTGGTGCTACTTCTGTAGGGCAATATGAAAATAGATGACACTTACACACATACAATGGGTTGTGTCAGAGGAGAAGAACCCGGAGCTCATGGAACCCAACTCTTTTATAATGGGAAGTAAGCATGCCCGCCCTTTGCCCCACAGGGAGGTGCTCTTTAACTTTTAAACCTTAAAGTATTTAACACCTTAAATATAGTACAATGTACTCTTTGCTATACGAACACCTTAAATATCGTCTGGAACAAAGTGCAGTTTGTGCCTCACATGCAAAGACATGCAGAAAAAAAAAAAACCCGTGGAGAGTGTCTCCTTCAAAGTCAGAAAAGTACACAGAAAGTAGGGTATGAGAGGTGGCAAGGACTTTGGATTTCACTTTGTGTAAAGGGATGTCATTTTAGGGTTTTGAGGAAAAGTGGCACGTGTTCATTTTTGTTTTGAAAGAATCACTCTGCTTCTGTGTAGAGACTAAACTGTATGGACGAAAGAGTGAGAGCAGTTAGGAGGCTATTAAAATACCCAAGACAGATTATAATGATTAATTTAGTGGTGGAGGTAGGGATAAATGGTCAGATTGACAATTTTGATGGCAGAATCCACTGGATTTTTGGTGGGTTGGATACAATTTGGGAGGAGAAGAGTCCACTGGGACGGACAACACTGGGGTACAAAATAGGTTGGGGGACTATAATCAAGAATACTGTTTTGGGTGTCCAGTTGACATCTAGGGGAGATGCAGGGGACATCACTGGATATAGGAGCTTGTGGTTAGGGAGAGATCAAAGCTGGAGATGAGCTATTGACTCCCAAATTTTATATTTGTCATTTAAAGCCCTGAGGCTTTGTAATGTTTCAGTTTCTTTTTATACTCTGTCCCATTGTAGTCAGAATACTGAACCCTGGTGTCCTTCTGACATTCGGAGGTCAGAAAGAAGAGGATTCAGCAAATGAGAGGAAAAACCAGGAGACAACTTGACCTTAGAGCTAGATAAATATGATAGTGATGGTGATAAGGGTGACCCCCCAACACTAGGTGGGGAGCTTTGTTTACAAGATACAGATTCCAAAATGACTTTCAGAGTCCCGTTGGTATTTAAATTGGAAACAATGTAATTGTTAATCTGCCGGCCATGGAAGTTAAGAAGGAATTTGGAGGGATGGGGAGAGTTTTGGTGAAGGGAACTGGGAATAAGGGGAGAGAGGATGCCTGGACCACATGGTGAGGTGGCTAGAGAACTTGTAGAGTTTGTTATTTTAATTGTTAGGAAGTAAATCCATCTCTTTGCCCAAGCCTTCAGTAATGTGTGCTACACAGAAATGCTTTTAGCGTCTGTGTATGTTGTTGTGTATGAGAACTAAGATAGTTGTCTACATCTGATGGAGAGCAGAGGGGAGGGGCAGAAGAAGCCACAAATCTAGAGAGAGGAGTAAGATGTAGACTTCTGTAGGAATGGCAACTTGAAGCTAGAAGGGACAAGGGTAGGGAAGTCACAGGGAATGCAGAGACCTTTGGTCAGAGGATCAAGCTGGGATCTACGTTACACCTAGGTAACCTAGTAGCTCCCTGATTCTTCCATCATATTAACTGCTTTGGACTGGGACCTCTTGCCATTTAACTTTTAGTATTCATGCTGATTTTCATAATTGCTTGGACTCTTAGTCTTGGCTGCCACTGGACAACACTATTGTGCTGTCAACCTTGCTCTGGCCTTGCCCTTTACTTCTGAAACAGGCCAAGTGAGATTGATGGTCATTTCATGCTTCTAACTAAGTACAAATAATTACATTGAATAAGGATGTAGCCTTCTCTGAAACAAGGAAGAATGTATCTTTATGTTTTCAGCTGCCAGCTTTTCAAAACACACTCTGTCTTTTCCCTCACTTCTGGGTTCTTCTTGTTGTTTTTTTGTAGATGGTGGTAATTAATTCTTGTCATCACTTAGACAAGTTAACTCCATATTTAAAGAAAAAAAAATTGTTCTTCCTAAAAGGAAGTTTTGACAAACCTCCTGTACCTTTTAGAAAATGGTTAGTTGATAATATTTTTGATAGACTCTGAATCCTGGTTTCAATATTTGAATGCTAGAGAGAGAACACAGAAATAAACCAATAGTGTTGAAGTAATGGAAGAAAAAATTGGATCTATGAATCTAATCTTCCGAACTCTCCAATAATTCCTCATAAATTAATAGGTTAGGTAGTGCTACTCCTCTGGTCTGCGCTTGACTTTATCCTTCTTCTCTAACCCTCTCTCAACTCTCCCTCCCTTCCTTTCTTCTTTTATTCCTAAATGTACCCCATAAACCCCAAAGCTAAAAAAATATTGAACCGCAGTTGAATCTGAGTCCAGATCTCATAGAAGTTCAGATCTCACCTTTAGCACCTTCCATCCTTGTGAACTTCTTTTTTTTTTTTTTTTAAGAAATTCGCGTTCTTTTATTTATTTATTTATTTATTTATCCATGACTGTGTTGGGTCTTCGTTTCTGTGCGAGGGCTTTCTCTAGTTGTGGCAAGTGGGGACCACTCTTCATCGCGGTGCGCAGGCCTCTCACCATCGCGGCCTCTCTCGCTGCGGAGCACAGGCTCCAGACGCGCAGGCTCAGCAATTGTGGCTCACGGGCCCAGCCGCTCCGCGGCACGTGGGATCTTCCCAGACCAGGGCTCGAACCCGTGTCCCCCGCACTGGCAGGCAGACTCTCAACCACTGCGCCACCAGGGAAGCCCCCCTTGTGAACTTCTTAAGGTAACTTTTCTGCCTCGGTTTCCTAACCTTTCAAATGGGGGTAATATTATTACCCTATCACATAGGGCTGTTGGGGAAATTAAAATAGACAATAAATACCAAGTGATTACAACAATGCCTAACATACTAAGCACTCAGTAAATGTTAACTTTTGTTAGTCTTCAAATAGACTCATACTTAAACTAGAGAAAAGTGTTTTGTAATGATGTCCTTTTGTATAGAAGAAGCTGGAGCTGGGGGGAAAAAAAGAGATCAAGATAAAGGCCTATCTTCTCTGAGCGAAATCAAGAAAGACTGTGCCAGTTGGTTTCTTTCTTTATTGCTCGTCATCTACGTAGCTCTGCCCTTTAGATGCTATTGAAAGAGCATGCGCTTTGATACCTGCAGGCCTACCACTGGCCTTGAAAGTAACAAAAAACAGTGACTTTGAGTCATTAATTTAACTTCTGGAGTTCTGATTTCTTATATCTAAAACGGGGAATAGTAACTTGGAATCACATATACTATGGAAATGTACCTTGAAAACATTACCAAGACTCACCCTGGGTTGGAAGCTTTTTAACATTCTACTGTAAGTAAATGCGGGCTGGGTATGATTTCACAGGGTTCATCTGGTCTTTGCAGACTGACTTAGCCACACAAGTTCTACTGTTTGTAGGGAAATTACTTCAATTAATCCCTGAATGGCAGCTCTCTCCCCTGGCATAGCAGACAGCAGCTGTTCAATACCCCAGAACAGGAGACAGCAGTCTTGGTTTGTGAAAGGGAGGACAAATTTTTTGTTCAACTGTAATCACAGAGGACTTACGGAGGGGGTAGAAGTTTTTCCAGAGCGGAATCATTTCCTCTCCTTTATTCAAAACAGAACGCAAAAACAGATGAACGACTCCTACCTGTGTCATGACAAAAGAAATCCAGTTCAGTCATGGTCCTTCTCTCCCGGCTACCCATCCTTAGGACCCAGGCATTCAGTCTCAGAATCACCAATGGACTAGAATATAATGGCTGTTTTGGAGAAGTTATGATCTATCTTGTCAGAGGCCTTCTGGGGACACTTCAATCCTTGTATTAATACACAATACCCTGGAAATGGTTCTTTGGAAACCATCTGAATATATTACAAAACCCTGAGGTTCAGCAATCCCAACTCAACTGACTGAAAATTCTTTTGATTTTGATAATTATTTCAGGGTACAGACAACAGTACACCACCTTGAAGCACCTTTTTTTCCCCCTGGAACTTGCAGGGAGCCGTACATCTACATTAGAGACCTGTCTCGCACAGGATTTCATTGGAATAACCAGAGCTATTATAAATAATCTCTCATAGTAGCTAAAACCGTAAGCTTTTTTTTTATTTTGCAATGCCTCTTAGAAATGGTCAAACTGCTTTATATTTAATTCTTACGAAAACAATTTGCCCTTGGACAGGTCCTTGGTTTTCTCTCTGATGTGTTTGTGTAATTTTTTCCATTAACAGATTCAGGCATTTTGGCATTAAAGGCATTCAGGCGTTAAAGGCAGATTAATGGATGTTTAATTCAATAAACAGCATAGGATTAAACCCAGTACCCGAAGTGAGGTGATGTAACATATTTTAGCAAGGGTCTTAGTTTTCCCTCTTTACTCCCAAGCCCCAAATTGGCTTCTACTTTGACAAAATTATTTGTATATTTCTTGGAGCTATTTTCCTGATCGTGCAGTGTTTGAATCCAAGGTGGCCTATTTGATCCATCTGTGTTTCTGTTGAGGTTGGTTCCTGGCTGAATGGTTTTCTGAAAAGCATTAAGAAAAGTTCTTTAAATATAGAAAATTGGTCCTTTCAGCTGGAATAGGTAATGCTTTCCTCACTATTTTTTCCTGTGGTTAGTCAGAAACAAGTTAGAAAAGAACTAGTAGAATATGGGTGGGAATAAGTTGTATGGGGGGGTGCTCTAAGTTGTCAAGATGACTCTCCGGAGAGGAAGTTAAATGTAGATCAAAGAACTAACCATGCAGCTCAAAGGAAATGAAGAAGGACAAATAAAGCTCAGGAAACAATAAATTAGAAGAAAAAAAGGGTATCGTAATCTATTTTTATAATAAAACAGTTAAATCTTATTTGTTATCATTAAGTCATTAGCTCATCTAATCAAGAAAAAGAATACCCAAACGCATAATTAGGAATGAGAAATGTGAAATACCTACAATTAGAGAATATAGCCAAAAATGTATGCAAAAATAGGTGAATTTATGTAGATGAAAAACTCCTTTTCAAGGAAAATATGGATTACCAAAACCAAGAAAAGTTAAGCTTGACTAGACCAATAATCATAAGGATGAGAATATTAAAAAAAAAAAACCCAAAAAAACCCTTAAAGATTTGAACCATATGATTTCACAGAGGAATTCTTTTAAACATTTAAGCAACAAATAATCCCTATGTTATTTCTACTGTTCTCCTTTTGTTTTATCTGGTTCCCGCCCCACCCAACTCCACCCAGGAAATCTACCTTGACCACATCAATACCCACCCACCTACCCACTCCTACATAGAATAGATTATTCTTACTCACAAATGTTGATAAAACAACTCTAAATAGAAAAATTTCAAATAGAATTTAAGAAAAAATTTTAACCCTAATCAAATAGGGTATATTACAACTTTTGTGATTGTATGTGAACGACTCCACTGAGATCCTTCAAGATTTCATATTGGTTTATGGAAGCAGCAGGCCCAGGCTTCAATGTGGCGTTAGACATAAAAGTATCCATAGGCTCAAACAATGTGTTCTTTTATTTATCAGTTCTGCTTTCCCTTTGTGTTAAAGTAATTGAACAAGGAGGCCATTAGCCTGGGGTGGTTCTAATGCCTTGGTAACCTAGGTTTTCGTTGGCTGACATAAGCCAGAGTCAGTGCACTCCAATCTAGGAAAATGAAACTTAAGAACAACCAGGACAAACAGCCAACTAGGCTTTCCCAAATAAGGCAACTGCCTAAGTGATAGGCAGTCGAATAATCTCCTTGCTTTGCTTCTACATAGTCTCTATAAAAACCTCTTCCCCCGTTCCTATCACTGAAGGGTTCCTAACCACTTTTGGTTTGGTGCAGTCTGATTGGAATTGGTGTATGCTTAAATAAAACTCTTAACTGTGGCAAATCAGAATTTATCTTTTAACAGTTGATGACACCTTCCTTTTTTCCTTTGTAGGGAAGGGAGGATGGCTGAAAGCAACTTGTTGCTCGTGTTTTCTAACCCAGGAGAGAACTCTGACCTTAGTGTCACATGCTCGCTTCTGTCTCATTAAACCCACTTAATTTTTTTCTAGGCTGTGTCTCTGTGCCCTTCTCTATTGGCAACAATTGAGGGGCAAAGTAAACATGTAAAATAACATGGAATGGGGGAGAGGTAGCCTCTCAAAGAAAGGGATGCTGGTGCATTAATATGGTATGTCCATTATGAAGGGTTTGTTCTAAGAATACATATCTGGTTAGATATTAAAATGTTTCTTATGACTTTACTGTATTTACTATATTATGGTCTTAGGTGTGAACAGACATTAGATCAGCTCTTTAAATGCCAAAAATGCATTTAATATAATTGAATATCTATTCTCAAAGTAATTTTAATTAAAATTGTAATTGAAAAATTCATTAAAAAATAGGTATCTCAAACTAACAGGTAGTATAGAGCTTAATGGTGAAACACGTGATGAATTGTCAATAGTAAGTAGTTTGAAGAGAGCTTGTTATCAACACTGACTTACCATGTTTAGGGTATGCTTGCTAATGCACTTAGATACTATAACAACAAAAGGGATGATAATATTTGAAGAAAGAATCAAGTTCTTATTGCAAGCCGATTATTTAACTGAAAAATTAAAAGGATCAAAGGAAGATCCGTTGGGCACTATATTATGGCACCCCTCCCATTGCACACAAGTCTCATCCATCCCAAAGCTTTATATAAGCTAGTGATTCTCAAGCGTTTCCCAGGAAACTTGTAGGGGGTCAAAACAGTCTTTATAGTAATACTAAGACCTAACTTGCTTTTTGCTTTGTGTAGACATTTGCACTAATGGTATAAATCCAATGGTGGGTAAAACTGTTGACATCTTAGCACAAACTCAATATTATGTACTCATAGTACAAAAAAGGGCTAGTTTGAAGTAATGTCTTGATAAAGCAGTCTAAAGGATTAATTGACACATGAATAAACATCTTTGTAATATTCTGTGTGACAAAGTGGGAAGTACACAAACACTTCTGCTGCAAGTGAAGTATGATGGTTATCCTGAGGAAGAGACATCTGATTTTTTTTTTTTTTGAGTTGTGAGTTGAACTAGCACCTTCTTATTTTTAAGAACCATATACTCTTTTATTTGAAAGTGTAACTGACAAACTGGTTACTTAGACCTAGGTTTATTTTTTTAAATAAAATTTATGCAAAATACCACTTCAAAGAAAACAACTGACAGTGTTGCTGATGATAAAAATTTAAGCTTTCAAATAAAAATTTTTTGAAAACTTGAATCTATCACTATGATAGATTCAAGTGGCATTCAAAAATGAGCTTGACATTTTTGAAATACTTAAAAGCTTTTTCCTATGACATTGATGTTAATATTAACAAATGTGATTTCTATTGATAAGGTATAATTGATAAGGTATAATATGCTAACATTTGGAAGATCTACCTCTGAACACAGGGATCTAATATTTTCAAAGTGGCCGATGCGTGACTTCCATGAACCTATCAAGTAGATATAAAGGATCCATTCCAAGTGCAAGACAGACAGATGGATTTTCATATAATAAAGCATGAGAAATTAATTTCTATCACTTCAAATTTCCAAATTGCAACTACCACTTGCCAGGTTTTAGTGGGGTATCCAAAAATAATATACACAATTATTTTTCTAATAAGGCTATATTTTCTTACACTTCCATCAAAACAACATGTTGCAATAGACTGAATGCAGAAGCAAGTAAGAAAATACAATAGAAAGCTATCTCTTATTAATGCAGACATTGAAGAAATTTGTAAAGATGTAAACAGTAAAGCAATGCCACACTTCTCACTAAATTTTTTCATTTTGAAATACTTTTTATAAAAAGATCTTATTTGTGGTAACGTGATAGGTTTATTAAAATCTATGAATAAAAATTTTAAATAGTTTTTATTTCAAATATGGTAAATACTGAGAACCCACGTAAAAATGCTCTTTGAGGAGCCTCAATAATTTTAAGGATAAAGACAACTCCAGTCCAAGGACTTTGTGGTATTAGCATGTGCTAGCAGGTCTCAGTTGCAAATCTTCCCTCCCATCTATACCTCTCTAAGCCCTGACTGCGTGATTCGGTCTGAAATAAGGTCCCCCACCTCCCAGAGAGAGTTATGCTGCCTAATAAGGAGCTCCCATGAATTCCTGAGTTTCTCCTCCATGTCACATGGACCTCCCTTCAGGCTGCATTCATACTCCTGCTGCCATCTTACTATGTTAAGGAGGTCTGTTTCTTGGGCTTCCTAAGTGTTTAAAAGGGCATTTGAATCTAGTTTTAAAATCTGGAGCAGAGGGCAATGTTAGCCTTGCTGTTAATTAAGTTTTAGATCCTCTCAGAATACATGGGTTTGGTTTTGGAGTATAATTCAAATACCAAACTGTGATGATTATAACTGATATGATTCTATTTCAGCCTCACCTTATTCTGTTATTGGTCACAAAGGCTTCTTTCTTCCTTCCTCCCTCTACCCTCAGTAGTAGTGTTATCAAGTGTTGTAGAGTATCACAGCACAAAAAATGAGGTTCAGACTCATGGTGGTTAAGTCAAGCCAATTTGTATAAGCATCAGGGACTAGAGACTACTGCTTCTTACCTTCTCTACTGTCAAGTGCAGGTCACTTAGCAACCTGGAATAGGTACTAAGAGTCTATGGAGAGAAAGCAATTGGTTAGTTTAGTTCTGATGATGAGATTACCATGAGTTAGAGAGGCTCTTACAAGGATTCTCTACCATCATTTTTCTTTCTTTTCTTTTCTTTTTTTTAAAATATACTCCATCATCTCCATTTCCAGCGTTAGGTTCTTTTTTTAAAAAAAAATATTTATTTATTTATTTATTTATTTATTTATTTATTTATTTATGGCCGTGTTGGGTCTTCGTTTCTGTGCGAGGGCTTTCTCTAGTTGCGGCAAGCGGGGGCCACTCTTCATCGCGGTGCGTGGGCCTCTCACTGTCGCGGCCTCTCCCGTTGCGGCGCACAGGCTCCAGACGCGCAGGCTTAGTAGTTGTGGCTCACGGGCCTAGTCGCTCCGCGGCATGTGGGATCTTCCCAGACCAGGGCTCGAACCCGTGTCCCCTGCATTAGCAGGCAAATTCTCAACCACTGTGCCACCAGGGAAGCCCCATCATTTTTCTTAATAAGCTTCTTGCATTGTGAATCAGAGGGCTCTCCCACTCTTAATGTACCCTGATAAATGAATTCGGGTGGGTGAGCACATTTCCGCCAGGAATAAAAGTCTCACTTAAAAGTGAAATGAAAACCGACCAATAACAAAGACATGATTAATTTCAAGTAGAAGACATAATTCACAAAGCTAACATCTGTCACTTCTCATGGGTAAAGTATTTCCTTTTATATACTTTGGTAACCCTAGTATATATTAGTATACAGGAACCAACCAGAATAATATTATTTAACGCTCTTAGATTTTCAACACCTCCAATCCCATGAGCTGAAAATGCTACAGACTTCAAAGTGTACCCATAGGTACATCATTACTCTTCAAAACACCCTTCCTCAGTAGCCCACAAACTTCCCACCCCCTGGGTAGGTGAGCAGCAGTTACACCATATGTAAGTTCTTGTCTTCTTGGCAAGGTGCCACCTCCTGTGGTTGAAGGAAGAAATACAAAAACTTAATAAATACTTGTGAAACTGCATCACTCAGTCTTTTTTTATGATTTGTATGGAAATGAATCAAAATTTTCCCTCAAATTTTCCCTCAAATTCAAATTATTTGAATGAAATGAAAGAGAATTGTATATGGCACAGATGTAAGCTCCATGTAAATTCTTTCAATTAGTTTTTATGAAAACTCACCATTGTCTATTTTATTCACTGCCAAGAATAAACTTAGAATATGATTTTTAAAGTCAACCCATAAGACTATTAGTTTGTTTTTTTTTTTTCTTAAAGTCAGATGTACTGGTGTTTCAAGAACACTTCACTTAAAAATCTGAGTATCTTGGTCTTCTGCGTCTTACTTTGCTTTTTCAAAGGGGAAGATTTAGTTCATTGCTGAAAGTTACTTGAAAGTTGATGTTGAAGACCATTCCATGTGGAACTATATGTTGTTGCACACATGTTTATGTGTATATGTATATTTAAAATATGCATATACATATAAATGTACAGTATGTATATTTTTCCTTTCTCTTTCATGTTTATTTTAAGGGCTTGATAAACCTTCCAATGTTAACTTCTAAGCATGAGCTTCCATAAAATGAAATGTCATCATAACAGATTACATACTCAAATCAAGATTTCTTATAAGCTTGTCCTTCTGAGTGTTTAAAGTATTTCTCCAAAGTGTAGTCTGTTTCCAATATGTTTCTTGCAAAGGCTGCAATTAAATGGAATATAACACATAGGGGATCTGAACTCTTTGGCTTATTATAACTCTAAAGGCTTTAAGACCTCCTTTTATACAAGTCAAAATATGCAGCATGGTGAATGGTGAGTGACACTTTGTGGTCTTGACGCGACTTTCCCCTGATCATCAGATTTTGAAATTGCTTTGCCAGAATCCTGAATAGCCCCCCACCCTTTTGCGTTTAAGCACCATATGGGGGAAGACTGGATGTTTGATACCCATACTTCTTGTCATCACGTTATGTACACTGGGAGAAACTGACTCTGAGGTTGCCTTTTTCCTGGATAGAAATAAGAGCTCACACATCTAGATCCCCATCATCTCTCTGCTAGAACTTAGATGGGGGCATATCTTTATATGCTGACTTGAAAAGAGAACACAAACACATATGCTTTTCAGTTAAGTAAGTGCTTCTCCTGCACCTGCTTGATGCAATTCAAATCGTGAATGTATTGTTCGATGGCTTAATCTTCTTAGAATGTTGAGATTATGTCTCCTAAGTCAGTGTCAGAACTCCCTCATTACTGAACACGTAGGAAGTTGAACACAACTCCTGAGAAACTTATGTATTAAAAGGAACTCATCCAAGCGCAAATAAAAATGTCATGTGAGTTTCTCTGTGGTTACTGTGGGTATCAGGTTTGAATAAAAGGAGTTTTGGTGGCTGGACTGTACAGTAGGAAAAATCAGATCAACTCAAGAAATGAGGTCCTGAGAGAAATGGTTCTAAACTACGTCACAACAAACTAGGTTGGGTGGGTAGGATACACAGTTGACGATGTTGAAGAGCTTGGTTTTGGGACTGTCAGTATTAATACCAAAAGTTACTTTAAAAGAATCAACTTAATGCTCTTAAAAAACAAAACAAAGCCCCCCCCCCAAACTGAAAGGACAGCTCCCTTCTGATGGTCTGCTTGATAATTCTTTAATGCTGTTTTGAGCTTGACATATTTCTGGCTAAAGACACTCTTAAAAGAATATCTGGGGCTTCCCTGGTGGCGCAGTGGTTGAGAATCTGCCTGCCAATGCAGAGAACGCGGGTTCGAGCCCTGGTCTGGGAAGATCCCACATGCCGCGGAGCAACTCGGCCCGTGAGCCACAATTACTGAGCCTGCGCGTCTGGAGCCTGTGCGCGGCAACGAGAGGCCGCGATAGTGAGAGGCCCACGCACCGCGATGAAGAGTGGCCCCCGCTTGCCACAACTAGAGAAAGCCCTCGCACAGAAACGAAGACCCAACACAGCCATACATACATACATACATACATACATACATACATAAAAAGAATGTAAGCAGACAAGAATATCATTAAAAAAAAAAAAAAATTAAAAAAAAAAAAAAAAAGAATATCTGTTCGCTTGAAATTTCTCATCCACCCCATTTCTTCCCGTTGCATAGTTGCTCTCTGCCCAGGGAAGGGCATTCTCAGCTGTGGCTGACAGCTCTCTTCTGTCTTAAAGATGCTCTGGCGTCTCACTCAGGGCTTTGAGCCACTATGTGCAGGAAGGGAAATGCGGGAAGTATGTTAACGTGGGAGAAAAGAGATTATTTCAAAAGCAGCATGCTAGTAATTTATAAGAAGCTACTTAAGGAGCCAGTTTCCTTCAGTGCCTAAAACACTCCCTTGAGTGAGTTAAGAAGCAGCTTTCTGGTTTTGTGTATGTGGTTTCTTAGCCTGAAAGAGTTAAAAGTTTTTGAGGAAAAGCGGGCATGTGTGTGCTCACATGTGTTTTAGTTATACCAATTGACTGTTTTAATCAAATATAATAAACACCGTCTTAATTTCTACTCGACAACACAGACCTAGTCTTCTCTAACAGAATGTTTATAAAAGGTTCACATTTTATCAACTATCGTGTGTCATGAGAATTTAAACATATTTAAACATATTTAAAACCAATTATTTCACTGAACTGATACAATGTATTCACTATGTGCTAAGCACATGTGGGTTTTGACAATCTTCCTAATTTTATCTGCAAACTGCCTTATTTTTATAATCAGAACGCAGGTCAGATTAGGTAGACTACGGCTTGAAAAGCATTAACACGTGGAATATGTAGCTTCTTAGTAACTTTGAAATGAAAAACCTGTCTCTTCTATTTTACCTGTTGGTTCTAATTGTTCATAACCCCTCTGGCTATACAATAACAATGTTACCTTCAGCAGATTGATGGAAATAGAAGGTAGGAAATGCCAGTTTTACAATTGCCTTGAAGTGGATTGAAATAGAAGAGGGGGTGTAAACCATCAGCCATGCCTGTCCTTCCTCTCCCTTTGCTAGTGCCCTTTATCTCCCATTAGTGTCTGGTAGAAGTCCTGTATGTCTTGGAGCTGTCTACCATAAAGGTGCTGGCTGTGATCCACAGTGGTGAACCCAGCTAACAGGGGGAAGTGTGGAATGAACTTAGGTCTACAAAGTCTTATTCTCTACCTGAGGACATCCTTGTGGGTGCAGGTTGCAGAAAGCATCTTCAGTGAACCTGCTTTAGGTTATTCTGTCTTTTCAGATTTGTTGCCTCCACCGTGCTAATGACTTTAAAAAGCCAAAGAAGATTGTGTTCTCTTGTGTATTAACTAAAGATAGAAGTATGGGCTTAGAAAGCCAGAGAAACTTCAAATATTAGCTGACTTTTTTTGGTTTTTTTTTTTTTCAGAATAGCACTCTCCTTCTGATTTGGTATCATTTTTGTCTATAGAAGTAGATCTTTCAGGGTTCAGTGACCTGAGAAGTGCTGTTCGTTGTGAGGTGGTTGGTGTCTCAGATCAGCCTTGTTGGCATGGAATGGAATGTCCCAGCGATGGCAGCTGTGCTTGTCTCTTTGCTTGGTCTACACAGTTTTTGCACATATATCTGGTGATTTATTGCAAGCCCAGCTGCTTTGCTTATTTTTTCATTACTTGAAATTAAAAAATTCATTTGTAATTGAAACTCAGAGAGAAATTATATTAAAAATGACTTTCCCTCAGCCAAGGAGCAGAATGTACAAGTTTGTCTCGTGATTTACAGCCATCTGCAGACAGATGCATGGTTATTTAGAGTAGACCTCTGGATGCTGGCTGGAATGCATTTTTAGCTGTAGGAGGTGCTTACTCTTGGGACTTAAGCTTAAAAACAACTGTACGGTTTTCTGATTAGCATGACTAGCACTAGCCATCCAGAAATAAAATGAGACTTTAAAACACATGTGCAGACATTTACGCCTACACACCTTCGCTCCTGCCTTTACACACACACACCCACATGCACACAGTTACGGTATTGTGTGGATTCAGAACTAGAGTTAAAGAGAACCAAGTAGAAACATTTCCAATAGATCTAAATGAAAGGAACAGTTGAGGTCAAAAGAAAGATGTCTAGGAAAGGAGGGGAAAAGCTCCAGAAGCCTCTCTCTTAGCAGTTTTTACAATTACTGTGTTCTTCACAGTAGAGAATTGGTGTCCCATTGGACTCCATTCAGGCATTTTTTTTCAAAGCACCATTCAGTTTCTTCATTCATCCATGATTTTCATTTGTTTGTGTATTTATCCTACTTCAACAGTTCATTTTAATGAGAGCCTTAGGTGTTCCTTCCTCTTTGCAGGCTCTGTGGTAGTATCTGGATGACCCAAAATTGTTAGGACTAAGCCCCTGCTTTGTGTGAGTGTATGTGTGAGAGACAGACATAATACATTATTTTTGTGATGACTGCATGTAACTAGGAGAATAAACAAAGTGTTATGGGACCACAGGAAAAAGAGTGACCAGCAGCTTTACGAAAGAGAGCAGTGGGTATGGTTCTTTTCACTGAATTTCCCTGAGAATTCACTTTTTCATACAATCCTAGGTCCTCTTTCCACTTGATCCTAAATAACAGGAGAACCTCTTCTATTTTCCTGTATCCACTCATTTTCCTTCTTCCCTTCCTTTCTCTAGGCTTTATTTCCTTTTCTCATTCATTGAAGACTTAAAGACTTAAGAATTGACTCTTTTTTTTTTGGTGGATATTCTTAATATCAGCTTCCAGTATGGCCAACTTCTGGCCATGGTCTTTCTTTTTTAAAATAATTAATTAATTAATTAATTAATGTGGCTGTGTCGGCTCTTTGTTGCGGCACTCGTGATCTTTCATTGCAGCGCAAGGGCTTCTTTCTATTTGTGGTCCGTGGGCTCCAGCGTGCGCGGGCTCAGTAGTTGTAGTGCACGGGCTCTCTAGTTGTGGTGCACGGGCTCTAGAGTGCACGGACTCAGTAGTTGTGACATGTAGGATCTTAGTTCCCTGACCAGGGATCAAACCCATGTCCCCTGCATTGCAAGGCAGATTTTGAACCACTGGACCACCAGGGAAGTCCCTGGCCATAGTCTTTCAAACATCTTGTCAGGTTTCAGCCAGGACAAACAGTAAACATCCCTGGCAGAGTATTGAACAAACTCATGGATGCCACAGGCATCCTTAAAGAGATACAAAAGATGCTACCTTCCCAAGATCCAGAGCCACTCCCAGAGATAACCAAAAGAAAGACAAGTCTCCTGAGAGCCAGCAACAGTCAGGAGGACCTGAGCCACAAATGGGGTGCAACCCACATTTCTCTGCATATTTCTGGCCCCACCTGATGTGCCAGGTCAAGTTCTCAGGACACAGAGTGAGGCCGGAAGGCAGTGCTGTCCCTGGGAGAGAGGATCCATAACCAGGGGGCACCCGAAAGCAAATTCAAAGGTCTAATTTTTAATTTTTTTTGGCCTGCCAATCTGAATTTGGGAAGGTAGGGACAAGTGAAATTTTACCTTTTTCTCCCAACCAAGCTCCACAGATAAAGATCTGGAGAGAGCTGACTTTGTTAAGAATTGTCACCCTTTGCTAGCTTTTGCAAGTTTTCCCAGGATCCTGTCTACAGCTTTTGAGTGAGTGGAGTGTCCCAGAGGGATTCCTCCTTATCTCCAGAAACTGTAGAGGAGGAAACTGTAGAGGAGAAACTGTAGAGGAGGAAAAAGAATTTTCCTTCTGCTCTTTATGGTGAGGGCTTTGCCGAGACTCCTTTTTCTCTTGGGCACCTCATAAATGGATGAATTACCTGGGTTGAAAGTTCTTCACTGTGGCCACTAGAGTCCAAGATCATCCTTGGTAAGGTTAATCTGCTTCTTGAGCCTAAAAATTAAGGCTCCTTGTGTTGGGCCCCCTTGTGTCACGCCCTCCTGTGTCAACAAGAAATGCTCCAAGTTGGAAAGCTCATAACACAAAAACTGAGAAGTTAGGGTCCATGAGGGACTTGGCCACCACCTCCAGTGGCAGTGAGCAAGCTGTGAGCTCAAGGGGCTCTACCTTCACCTGGTTGCTCATTGCTTCTGGGGGCCATTGCGAGTCTGATGTTTCTAGAACTGTTCAAAGAAACTGAGGCATATTAAAAATCTTAGTTTATTTGAGCAAAAATGAATTCAGTCAAGAAGCATCCCATCTAACAGGTTGAAAGGAGCACTGACTGAGGAGCAGTATGAAATGGAAGACTTGTATAGGCAAAAGGAAGTGGGAACAAGGAAGCTGTCATAATCAACCTACTTCTGACGTCTAGGGTAAGGTTACTTTCTTTAGGGGATGGCAGGGGGCTATGAAGCAGATTACCTAGCTAGTGCTGATCGGGGGATTCCTGATGGACTCATTTAAGATTCAGTTTCTGGGAGAGTCAAAACTGTAATTACGTCTTGGTTTGGTGACGTGGGGTTTAGCATCACTGACTCAATTTCGGGCCTGGTATCTTGTTTTTAACAGTATATATTTTGGAGATTAACCCCTTATCAAATACATGATTTACAGATATTTTCTCCAGTTTCATAGGTTGCCTTTTCATTTTGTGGATTGTTTCTTTTGCTGTGCAGAAGCTTTTTAGTTGGATGTAGTCCAACTTGGTTTTTCGCTTTTCTTTGTACTTTTTGTGTCATATCCAGGAAATCACTGTGGAGACCAGTGTCAAGGAGCATTTTCCCCTTTCATTCTAGGAGTTACATGATTTCAGATCTTAAATTTAAGTCTTTAATCCATTTTGAGTTCATTTTTATGAGAGGTATAATAAGGAGCCAATTTGATTCTTCTGCATGTGGTTATCCAGTTTTCTCAACATCATTTATTGAAGACTATCCTTTCCCCCACTGAGTAATCTTGGCTCCCTTGTTAAATATTAGTTGACCTGAAAAAATTCTGGAAAGCTATCACCAAGAGACTGTTGAAATAAGGAAACAAGCAAAACCACTATTCCCTATAATAAAAATAAGGAAAGGTCTAGAGATAAGGGACTCCTTTGGGTTCAAAGGCAACATCCCTGTCACTGTGCACCTACCCCTTATTAGCTACCTGAGAATGAGAAAAGCATTTCTTCAGCCTCAGTTTCTAAATCTCTTAACTGGGGAGCTTGACTAAATCAGACTTTGAACTTACCTTTTCTGCAGCAAATGAGAAGTATGATGACCTGCCCAGTGCAAGTCTCAGGGCATTAACTGTACCTGAAGCTCTTTCTCTCCTATAAAAGAAATCTTAGCAGAAAGCAGTCAAGTACCACTACTCTTGGATGGCGTTGAATTCTCATTAATTTATGTAATTGTATTTTGCGATTTTAATGATGATTAGTACTAAGTTACTTGGGATCTTCTCACATTTTTACAGACTACTCCTGAAAAGGAGAACTCCAAGAAGCTGAAAGGAACATTCTAGATATCATATTTTTATTTTGCCAGTGCAGAAAAAGGTTAACATAGCCAGGCCTGAGATTGCTGTTATTGAAAGGTCTATTTGTAAAGGTGGCCTTTGGCTGGCATCTGGGAACTTGACTGAAAAAGAGTTCCCTACGCTGATTAGGAGGCCTTTCCTAAATGGTAAGGGTGGCTCAATGTGTCTAGACTGTGCAAACAACACACTTTATGTGGAAAAACTGCTTTCTTTCTGGGAGTCTGGAATTGTGGTCCATGCTAGGTAGAGGGTATCTATGTGACCAGCCTCCAATAAACCTTGGATGCTGAGTCTCTGAGCTTCCTTGGTAGACAACATTTGGTAGCTGTTGTCACAATTTGTTGCTGGTGGAATTAAGCATGTGTTCTGTGATCTAGCTGGAGAATTCTTGGAAGCCTGCACCTAGTTTCCTCTGGACTTTACCCTATGTGCCTTTTCCCTTTGCTGGTTTTGCTCTGTATCCTTTCACTGATGTCTTTGTGCTGGGTCTTGTGAGTCAGCTGAACCTGGGGTGGTCTTGGGGATCCCTGACACAGGACAACTTAATGATTTCTGTTTAAAAAATCATTTCTTGAACAAATAATGCCTATGGAATTTATTTCGGGATGAGAAAACAGAGTAATAGGAGAAGAACAAAGATGAATAACACATAGACATGCCCTAGGTCAGTGGATGAGATTGACTTATTCGGGGGACAAATGCAGTGGGAACGATGGGCAGGTGGGCAGATGAGAGGGCCTGGGGAGCTGAATGTGGGCTGAGTATCTTGGAAGCTAATAAGATTGAAGATGGAAATAAGAGGGCTGTGATAAGTGCTTCTTTTAAACTGTGCTACAATGTCTAGGTGATCTAGAAAGCCTGACCTGAGTTTGGGTATAAGGAGAAACCCCAGGAGATGTTAGGGGAGAGTAATGTTATGTTTGAGAAGGGCTACCCAGGATTGTATTTAGTCTTCTCCTACCTGAGAGAGAAGGTATTAGCATTTAGTGAGGAACACCTTTTGAAAGAGTCTTCAGGTTGGGGCCCCAGGAATTTCAAGTCAGCGGGAAAGACTCTATATCCTTAAGTGCAGTAAGCATTAGTTTGATGCTTGTGAAAACAATGACTAAACTTAGTGAGTGCTTGCTTTGTGCAGTTACTGTTCTAAGTTTTATACACATTAAATATTTGAATCATCTCAACAACCTAGGACGTAAATACTTTTATCATCTTCCCTATTTTATAGGTGTAGAGTAGAGAACCGAAAGTTGTTTTTCCCTGGGTTATAAAGCCGGTAGACCCCAACTTGGAACTTCTGTGCTCGACTGCTCTGCTGGAAGTTAGCAGAGGGTTCATTCATGGGAGGCAGAACTTGTTTCCTGTCAGCATACGCCTTTCCTTGGAATACTCCAGAGCCCATGCAAGAGCAATGGAGCACTGGGGAGAAAGAAGCAGTCTCTCCTCCTGCCTAAGACCACGGTGATAGAGCTGTAGGGAAGCAGGCAGTGCACTGTTTAAGTGCCTGGCTTGGAGTCAGGAAGCTGGACTGGATCTACTCTGCTGTTACTGGCTGAATGATTTGGGACAGGTTCCCTAGATTTCTCTGTGTCTCAACTTCTTTCCTAAATCGAGGAAACCTAGTGTCTACATTTATGTGGATGATGGGAGGACTAAATGCCATAAAATGATGGCTCTAAGTCCTTGGCACACTGCCTGGTACGTAGTAAACACTCAACAAATGGTAGCTCTTATTAATCCGTAGGGGATAGGTTATTCTCACACCAGTTTCCATTTCATGGCCACTTGGAATTTACCACTAATTACATTTTGATGGCATTTGCATACAGTATTTAGTTGACGGAAAAATCCCATTAATACTTCATAACAAAGTACACAAATTATATGGGGAAATCATTGTTAGGATATTACAAAGGAAGGCCCACTTTTTCCTTTTATTAAACATTTATGTCTCATGAAGATGACTGTATCGCAACGGTAACTTTTATTTAGTGGGACCATTAGGTTCCTCATGAGCAAGGGATGCAGTCATTTCATAGCCTTACGCCATTCTTTGTGTACCACCCGGAAAAGTGCAAGTCCCCCATTCAACCCCTTCTCTACCCCCACCATTACCATGTCAATCTGCTCCCTCCCCTACGGTGGTTTTTGGAGTCACATCTTTGTTCACTTGTCAGCATTACTCTTAGCATTCCGATAGGCCATCAGCTCCCATCTTCTGCATCTTAGTCAGTTGCTGGTTACACACACATGAATTGGTTTTCTACCGTCTTCATGCTGCTTCTAGCAATGTCCTGAATGGTGTTTCTCAACCACATGTCACTGGCTGCCTTCTCCTCCCCATTCTCAACCTAGTCTTGAAAAAGGTGAGAAAAATTGTGCCTAGACCCACTCATGGATTTCCAGTTCTTTCTCTTCAGTGGCATTTGGTGACCTAAAATTGTGTGCCCACCCTTGAATCCTCGTCACGTGCATCAACATCGCCTCTCACAAGGCTGGAGGGGGGAGGGGTCTGAAATGAGCTTGCTAACATTTCCACATAAAGGGACCTTTTGAATATCCATTCTTGCTGTTATTTAAGTCCACTGTGTTGCCTACACATTTTCCACCTGTACTTCTGTACGGCCTTTATTTCTTAGTCTACTATTTGCACTGCAGGTGTTTGTCTTTAGGTATTACTTTACGCTTGTCCTGACTGAAATCCATCAATTGTTATTGACATTTAAAATATTTTCTGTTCGAGTTCTAACTATAGCACTTTATCAAATATTATATGAAAATTTTATGAGAAACATTGAGAAAATTTTATGGAAAACATTGTCTATTATTTCATTCATTCATATGTAACATCTTCAAAACTCTTTGCTGTATACACATACCTCCTCTACTATTGCTTAATATGTTTAAAGTCAAATGTCCCCGGGTGGGCAGAATTGCTGACGTGATTCACGCACATGGGAGAGACCCACGCAGATCTCCTTGTCTTGATACTTACTCTTAGTTCAAATCTCGGGTTGGTTAGTCACATCAACAAGACTGTAGTTGGACCATCCTTACTTGTTCTGTGATTGAAAAGGTCACATGAGACATCAAATCAGACTGCACGTATTGTTTATGGAGGCCGTCAATGCTGTCACAGAAGGAAACTAGATAGGTTTGCTAAGATTTATCCTCTTGTTAGCTATGCAGTATTTAAATCAGGGGTCTGTTCTTAGAGGGGCTAGAGAGGAGCTATTCTTTGTCTCACTTGATTCATCACAAACAGAATGGGACCCTGACATGGAGAGGTGCTACCGATTGCCTGATAAGTCATGGGAGGGGTAGACAGATCACAGATCAGCAGATGCTACTGCAGTCCTTACCTTGTTTCTAGGTTCTGCAGCTGTTCCTGTGATAAGGCTGATGCAAGGAAAATAATGCTCTTTCCCTCTCTCTGGTTCTGTATTGGTAGAAGAATTTGAAATATCATAAGAGAAACATACCCATCCATACAATTAAAAAATGTGTTTTTTTTTTGCTTAAGTCACATTTGGAAGTGGATTTGGGAGGTCCCCTGAGGCATCTGTTCTCTAAGTGCTTACTCAGGAATCTCAGTACTGCTGCCTTTTTGACTATGTAGTGAGAGCATCTTGGGTCAAGAGCTCTGAGAAGGTCATCTGGGGTATTTCGGGCCAGGCTTGGAAGTGGCAAACTTGACTTCTCTCCATAATTCATTGTCTAGCATAGTTTACCAAGATGTAATATGGGTAAAACATACACTTTTTTTCTTTTCCTCCTCTGGAGGAAAGGAAAATTCTAAACAGATAGCATTGCCTTTACCCTGCTACCTCCATGTAAAGACGTGGTCTTGCCTCTGGGTTTGGGACTGATGACTTTAAAAGTCAGGGGAGAAAGGAGAAAGTGTAGTCCATACCCACAGTATAGACTCAACATGTATCTCATTCTTCTTACCAGCTCCTGCCATATAGCTGAGTCCAAGTCCTCACCTTGTAATAATCACAATGTATTTTCTATTGTCGCTGTAACAAATTACCACAAACTTAGTGGCTTGAAATAACCCAAATGTATTACTTTATAGTTCTCTAGGTTCGAAGTTAACACAAGTCTCACTGGCCACTACAACAAGGTGTTGACAGGGTTGTTCTTTCTGGGGATTCTAGGGTAGAACTAGTTTCCTTCTCCCAGCTTCTAAAGGCCACCCACATTCTTTGGCTTGTGGCCCCTTCTGTCTTCATACTCAACAATGTTGTATCTCTCTGACCCTTCTTCCATGGTCACATCTCCCTCCCACCCTGACCTTAGCCATGAAGGGTTCTTTTGAGGACCCAAATAATTAGGTAGTCTAGGGTAATCTTTCCATCTCAAGGTCCTTAACCTTAATAATACCATCAAAGTCCCCTTTTCCATATAAAGTAACATATTCACAAGTTCCAGGGATTAGGATGTGGATATCTTTGGGTGGGAGCCTTATTCTGTCTACCACTCCCAGCAAACACTTACATAGTGGTTACTATCTAGCAGGTTCTTAATGTTCCTTATATATACTTCTCTCATTTAAACCTCATAACAATTCTCTGAGATAGATCCTAATTATATGCCCATTTTCAGGTGGATTTTTAGATGAGTAAACTATGGTTCAAAGAGGTTAACTCATCCAAATTCATAAAGCTAGGAAGTACAAGAGGTCAGATTCCATCCTAAGTAGCAGACTTCAGAATCCAGGCACTTAATCATAACCTTATATACCTATATATATATATATATATATATATATAACCTATATACTGTAACATAGTAATGTATAGTATATAATATATACTTCATAGTGAGTATATAATAATATATAACACATAGTGAATCATACTAGAGATCTGGTATATATTCTAACTTATCACTGGAACCCTCCCTGTTTCCTCTTCTGCTACTTTGCTTCCATTCTTTTGCAAACCAGCCCCCTCCCTTGTTCTAGAGCCCTGCTTATCTACAGGCCTGGAGTCCTGTTACTGACTTGGTGTGCATGCAACTTGCTACTTCCTGACACGCTTGTTAATGCTAAGTCTGGAATTTCCCAAGTGTGGCTTGGGCAGACTATTGATGGTCCACGGATGGGCATTGTCTATTTCAGTCGGCTTTTAACATTTCCATATAAATCCAGGAGAAAGTTGCTGCTCAGCTTATGTTTTTCAAACACTCTAAAACCTGTTAATCTCTTGTTCACAAAGAGAGAAGATCTCATTTTGTTAGAGGTCTATAGAGCAGGGTAAAGGCCTGCAGGAAAACAGGGTTGGCCAGCATTTAATAACATTGATGATTTTGGTTACCTACTAATGATGGCAGGTAATTCTGTGTTCTCATTTACAAACATAAAGTTCTTTAAAATTTTATTTCAATAAAGTATACCTATTTCAAGAAAATAGTAAGTACTTACAGTGGAAAAGTAGGTACATGGTGATGACAGTAATTGTGAGGGAGGCATATGAGTGGATGCCATTTGCCAGATGAAGTGCCTACGGCCTCCCTGCATCCTGGCCTCTCCCATGCTTCTAGATGACCATTGCCTGTGGGATCCTCCTGACTATTCGGATCATAGGCTCTGGGTACCTGTCTGCCTGACAGGACTCCTTGCCGTGTCCTGTATTGCTTCCCTGATGTCTGCCCCACCTCAATTCCAAATCCCAGCCACTCCCACCCTCATCACGCAGTTACACAGTCCCTTTTCTGGTCCTCTGTGTGACAAGATACGGCAGCTGTATGGGCTCAAACTGTTCTACTGGGATTATAGTCTGCGATCTCAGACAATGAACCATGACTCCCCAAAGTTACAAGCCCAGACATTCCAACGAGAAGGAATGTTGGGAAATGCCTTCTCATGTCAGATGAGATTTTGCAAATGCGAGAATATACTTTGAGAGAAATGTGAGGTTTTATTTTTAATAGTATGCCTGTTAGAGATGGAGTTATAACTAAAATAAGGAGATTTTCTCCATCAGCAAAACCCAAAGCCACTCTCGCTACAGTCTGGTCACCCTTGACAAAGATGAAAATGTAAGAACAGTTTTGACTGTTTTCATTATGAGGTTTATAGCCAGGTATTTGCATAACGTAGTGGACTTACATAAAAACACTACAAAACCCAAACAAACCCACAATTGTTTGTGTGAAGATAATGCGAAAGAAAATCTTAAACTCAAAAGTTGCATTTTTACTCTCTTCTCTTAGCAATGTTTTTTTCCTTCATGAAGAGGGCAACAGTTTCTCTGCATCTCTTGTACTCATCATACCTAGAAATACTGTTGTTGATGTTTTATATTTTGCTTAATCAAATAAAACTTGATGTTAAGCAAAATTGTGAAAGAGGCAAAATCTATATTCTAGCCACCCCATTCCTCTGCTTTTAACTACACGTCTAGGTTCATGTTTCCCTCAGATGCAAATATTCTAGAGCTGTTTTTGTAGGATGGGGATGCTGTCGATCAAAGGTAATGGGTGTGGTTTCTTTGTAATCCTCCAGTTTGTCTACACAGGGATTTTAAAGAGCAGGGTGTGAGCAATAAATGTTGGTCCCATTGATGCCTGCTTATCCCTTGCCTATTGGCTTTGTTTTTACTGCCATTCAGGGAAAAAAAATTATCCAGTGAACTAAATATACATCAAGGTGTTAGGGGACTAATATATTGCTTCCCTTAGGAGAAAATTTTTATGTCCTTTACAAAACTAGGATGTTTTATTTCATGTTAAGCTATTTAGAAGAAAAAGCAGCTGAAAACTCTAATTCCATATATGTATTGGAAACTGAGATGGCTCGGAGCACACCAGCCTATGGAGGTTAATAGACGAGCAGCAATCATAAGAAAACTTGAAGAAACATTTTTTTGTGGCAGGGAGGCACTTCACCCTCTCATCTTTGTATTCAGTAACTTTGGGGTTCCTCAGGGGAATCCTTCCAATCTTTGTCCTCATGGCCATTAGGCCTGCTGTTTATCCTGTTTATCCTGTTTCTGGAGCCAGTAAGGTCCTCTAAGTCCCAGTATCCGATACCCTTAGCTTCTGATTTTCGAGGTTTTTCCGTCCATGTTTTCACATGTTCCAATCACAAGCCCCAAGCAAAAGAGTCCTCTTCTTCCTCAGCCCTCTGAGCTTTGGAATGCTGTTCTTTAGTGAAACAGATGCTGTAGTGAGTTGAATGGTGGCCCCTGCAAAAGATATGCCTATGTCCTGATTTCTGTAAACTGTGAATGTGACCTTACTTTGGAAAAGAGTATTTGTTAAGGATCTTGAGATGAGACCATTCTGAATTACCCAAGTGGGCCCTAAATCCAATGACAATATCCTTATAAGAGACAAAAGAAAAGAAACAGACAAAAAAGAAAGGCCATGTGAAGACAGAGGCAGAAATCAGAATTTTGCTGCCACAACGCAAGGAATATCTGGAGCTGTTGGAATCTGGAAGAGTTTCGAGAATGTTCTCCCTTAGAGCCTTTGGAGGGAGTGTGACCCTGCGGACACCTTGATTTCAGACTTGTGGCCTCCAGAACTGAGAGAATCAACTTCTCTTTCAAGTCACCGAGTTGGTGAAAATTTGTTAAAGCAGCCCTAAGAAAGTAATACAGGTGGACTTTTCAGACATTATTTCTACCTCTTGGCTCCATTCCTGGGGATTGGGTTTAGGGCATGGTATATGACAGTCTCAAAATCAGGCCTCAATCAGATGCTGACTCCTTGACCCTGAGCCATACTATATGCCTCAGTTTTCTCTTCTTCCCTTAGGTTCAAGTTTTTGTGATTACCCTTCAGGGGCTCCCCTAGAACCTGTGAAGGGACTCTGGGTGTCCGTACAGGGGGTGTGTCCCTAGCAGCCATGGTCACTTACCCTGCCTTAATAGAGAAGTTCAGAGGTAGACACCTGACTCTGACATAGCCAGTCAACTGAGATGGGGGAATTGGGACCCAGAGCAGTGGGCAGATGGAGTAGTCACATGTAAATTCAGGAGTGGGTAGGACCACACTGCATGGAGTAAACTGAGGCACAAAGGAAGTGTCTGCAGATTAAAAAAAAAAAGTGGACCCACAGATAGGAGAATGAAGCATGTTCCCAAGGCTGTCCACTTTCTGGTCCTTCCTGAGGCCTGTATTTTGGCTCTTTGTTCCCAATCATGAATGTAACAAGTTCCCTTTTTTTTTTTTGCTTACATAAACTTGATTTGGTTAATATTATTTGTCATGAAAGAGTCCTACAGACCCAAACTGTGGGTTCTTCAGTCAAGCCTAGGAACAGTGAGGCTCAGACCGGTTCCCTCCTGGCTAGCATTTGCAACCTGCAAAATATTTTTATCACATTATCTCATTCCAACCTTGCACGGGAGGATGAGCTACGAGGCACTGGGGGCAGGAGCTTTGACCCGTACTTGGCGTACGAAGACACTGAACTTAAGAGAGTGGTAGCAGCTCTGGATTCCCAGTGCATTCTGCTCAGTACAATTCTGTTGTATAAAACAAACACCCACAGCCGAACTAAACAACCCCAGCAGGGCCAGGTTATGAAAGCTGCTTCACCATAGAAGGTTCTGAGCAGGAGAAATAACGGGACCAGTGCATTTTGTGACTAAATTCAGGTCAGACAGTGGGAAGGAAGGGGTTGGAGCAGGACAGAGAATGGCCCAGGCTGAGAGCTGTTACGAGCTCTCAGCCCCGCCCCCAGAAAGGATGACAGGGAGCACTAAAGAGGTAATTAGGCCCCTGATGTGAGAAGCAGTCACAAATAAGCCGACAAAGCCATAAGTAAGCCAGAGGCATCCAGCAAGGATTAAGTACCATTAGCTAACCTGTTAGCTTAGAAGTATCTGGCTTTTAGAAGACAGTTTTACTTTAACTCATGCGTTGACCTATACCAGTTAATTCTAAAATGGAAAGCAGGCTTTGTGGTTACATGTTTCAGGTTTTTAACATTTTAAAAAGAGCTTGGGAGCGCAAATGATGAATATCAGAAGGCTCCTGCAGTTTCTGTCCTACTCATTTTCAAACCTAGCTCAAGTTCTTTGGGTTTTTTGTTTTTTTTTTTTACACTATAATTATCAGTCACTACTCTTTTTGCTACAGTCTGTTTTTCCTCTCTGAGCTTTAGATTTCTAGCTGTTCGCCCAGCAGGAACAAGGCAAGTACAATGAAGAATCCTCCCAGTGGTCTGGTCATTCATTCAACCAACTATGTGCCAAGCATTGTTCTAACAGCTCGGGATATATCAGTGAAGAAAGATTGCTGCCTTTTTGGAGCTTACATTAAAAAGTTTGGTAAAAAGGAAAAGTGCAATAGAGCAGGAAAAGGGATGGGAGAATGGGTTGGAGTTTTCCGTAGGGTAGGTTATTTCTATTTTGACCTACACCCACTCTGCTGATCTTATGTAAGATCTCCTTTGATCGGCCCTTTGATCTGCTCCTCTACAACCCTTAATGTTTTACGATGGAACCATTCTCCTGATTTTAGGTTTCCTACTTAAATCTATTGGAATTGAGGTAACACTTGCCAAGGGCTCAGGATTTGGGCTATGTGGCAAGTAAAGAAATTCTCAGCCATGAGGCTGATATAATATTGTGTCCATGTGTTACCTATCTGCATTATAATTATTCCAAAGGCTTAGAAAAGAAAAAGACAACCTTCTTTCCTCTTTATCATATTACAGTTGACATTAATTATGCTGCCTATTTGTCCTCCATTCACCTTATTAGGAAAATAATTCAGAGTAGAGGAAAAGTCTGTCTTAAATAATCAATCTGGCTATTTCTGACATGTTTAACAGGAACAAAATAACTAAATTATCTATTTTTCAGAAATAAAAAGAATTTTCCATTTGTTTTGCCTTTCTTGCCTTCTCCACCTTCTGAAGAATTGACACTAGTAGGGAACTTCCTTTGAAGTCAAGCAAATGAATCCTTGAGATTTCAGAGTGTGAACTTTGTTAAACTTCATTATTTGGAAAGCCTTTCTACCTTTGAGTTCTTAGCTTGCCCTGAAGGACCAGCTACATAGTTTTCAGGGCCCAGGGCAAAATGAGTACTTGGAGCTGGTGTTCAAAATTAAGAATTTCAAGATGGTGATAGCAGGGCATTAAACCAAATGTGGGACCCTGCTGACCTGGCCATCAAGCTGGCTGTACCAATTTGTATTACTACCAATAGTACACAAGGATTCCCTTTTCTCCACATCCTTTCCAACACTTGTTAGAATGGCTATTACTAAAAAGACAACTAAGAGGTGTGGGGTGATACTTCATTGTGGTTTTGATTTGTTTTTCCCTGATGATTAGTAATGTTGAATGCCTTTTCATGTACCTCCTGGCCATTTATACATCATCTTTAGAAAAATGTCTGTTCAAATCCTCTGCTCATTTTAAAATTTGATCACTTGGGTGGTTTTGCTATTGAGTTATATGAGTTCTTTATGTATTTTGGATATTAACTCTTTATCAGATACATGACTTGCAAATATTTTGTTCCATTCAGTGAGTCGCCTTTTCATTTTATTGATGGCTTCCTTTGCTGTGCAGAAGCTTTTTAGTTTGATATAGTTCCACTTGTTGAGTTTTGTGTTTGGTGTCAAATCCAAAAAATCATTTCCAAGACTGTAATCAAGGAGTTAACTGCCTGTGTTTCCTTCTAGAAGTTTTATGGTTTCAGATCTTACATTCAAGTCTTTAATCCATCTTGAGTTAATTTTTCTGTATGGTGTAAGATAGTGGTCCTATTCACTCTTTTGCATGTGGCTATTCAGTTTTCCCAGCACCATGTATTGAAGAGATTGTCCTTTCCCCATTGTATGTTCTTGGATCCTTTGTCATATTAATTACCCATATATGTATGGGTTTGTTTCTGGGCTTTCTATTCTGTTCCATTGGTCTATATATCTGTTTTTATGCCAGTATCACGCTGTTTGGATTACTATAGTTTTGTAGTGTATTTTGAAATCACTAGGTAGTGTGGTGCCTCTCACATTGTCCTTTTTGCTCAAGATTGCTTTGTCTAGTTACAGTTTTTTGGTTTCATATGAATTTTCGGGTTTTTCCTTACTTTTGTGAAAAATGCATTAGGATTTTGATAGGGATTGCATTGAATCTGAAGATGACTTTAGGTAATAAGGACACTTTAACCATATTCTTTCAATCCATGAACATGGGATAGCTCTTCATTTATTTGTGTTTTCTTCATTTCTTTCATCAGTGATTTCGAGTTTTTAGTATAGAGATCTCTCACCTCTTCAGTTAAGTTTATCCCTAAGTAATATTTTATTTTTTTGATGCTATTGTAAGTTAGATTTTTTTCTTAGTTCTGTTTTGTATAGTTCATTGTTAGTGTATGGAAATAGATCTGATTTTTGCTTGTTGATTGTGTATCTTTCAACCTTACTGAATTTATTAGTTCTAAAGAGTATTTTGGTGGAGTCTTTAGGGTTTTTCTATATATAAGATCACACCATCTTCTTCCTTTCCAATTTGGATGTTTTTATTTCTTTTTCTTGCCTAATTACTTGTTATGACTACCAATACCATGTTTAATAAAAGTGGCAGGAGTGGACATCCTTGTCTTATCTCTAGTCTCAGAGGAAAAGCTCAGCTTTTCCCTGTGGGTATAATGTTAGCTGTGGACTTGTAATATATGTCCTTTACCTATGTTGAGGTACATTCTCTTTATACTCCCTGAGAGTATAGTATTTATTTATACCCAATGAGAATTTTTATCATGAATGAATGTTGAATTCTGTCACATGCTTTTTCTGCATCTATGAGATAACTGTGTGATTTTTATCCTTCGTTTTGTTGCTGTGATAAAGCTCATTGATAATGCAAATGTTAAACCATTCTTGCATTCCTAGAATAAACCCACTTAATCATGGTGTGTGATCCTTTTAATGAACTGTTGAGTTGAGGATTCAACGATTAAGGAACTGAAACTTTTCATTTAACCTTGCCTAGGTGTTGGTTGTCTCTCCAACATTTGTGATGACCCAAGCAGCCTACTTTGTTGCTAGTAGTTGAGGGTGTGCCAAGACCTGTCAGTGTTCCTCAGGGGAGGATCTCAGTAAGCATATAGACTCAAGCTAATTGGTTGTTGGATCCTCAGGCTGCAGCTTATAAAGTTTGCAAATATATCTATTTCAGGGCAAGACTGGGAGATGGGTGTTTCTGTCTGTTCCTTCTGCACTGAGCCCTGGTCTGATAGCTGGTTAAGAACTGTTTCCTTGTTTGCTCCCATCCCAATGAACCCAAGTCCTGCTGGCCACCAGAGCCAGGCTATCAAGGAGTGTGTCTTTTGGACGGCAGCCACAGAAGCTAGGGTGCCAGTTACGTGTACAAGCTCCTTTCTTGGAGATACCACTGACCTGGGGTAAGGCAGAGAAAGAGTGCAAAGATGGTACTTGCTAACCTCTGCTCTTTTGGAGAGTATTTCAGTAGGCCCCTAGTTGTGTGTTGAATTGAATGCCTGCAACTTGGGCCAAAGTGTTGAGATAAGCAAATAGGCTTCTTCCACAGAAAGATGGTACATTTCAGTTTGCTGCCTCTGTACTGGGCCCTGAAGGGTAGCCAGGTGAGCCCGTGCAAGCCCCTTAAGAACTGTTCCTCAGTTGACTACACATTCAGTTCTCTCACAGCATGTGCCTTTGATGTCATGTTGATATCACTTTTATTTAACTTTATTTAAAATTATTATTTAAAACTAGTTCATATTTATTTAAAATTTTAATAATTTTAAAATAAAATTAAAAAAATTCTTTTGGTAATCTAAGCATTTAACATTACTTAAAACTACATTATTCAAGTTTCAAAATTATTATCTACTAGGTCTGTCAAATGTGTATAGGGATCTGCTAAAGATTGTTTTCTCTAACTTTGTTCTTATATTTTGGGGCAAAACTATTTGAAATATGAATTTTCATGGCTTTTAAATTTTTTTAAACAAATTGTCATAGATGTATACACCTGTGTAACTACCACCTCAATCAAGATATAGGGCATTTTTTTTTTTTTTTTTTTTTTAATTTATGTATTTATTTATTCATTTCTGGCTGTGTTGTGTCTTCGTTTCTGTGCGAGGGCTTTCTCCAGTTGCGGCAAGTGGGGGCCACTCTTCATCGCGGTGCGCGGGCCTCTCACTGTCGCGGCCTCTCTTGTTGCGGAGCACAGGCTCCAGACGCGCAGGCTCAGCAGTTGTGGCGCACGGGCCCAGTTGCTCTGCGGCATGTGGGATCCTCCCAGACCAGGGCTCGAACCCGTGTCCCCTGCATTGGCAGGCAGATTCTCAACCACTGCGCCACCAGGGAAGCCCAAGATATAGGGCATTTTAATCATCCCAGGGAGTCCCTTTATTCTCCCTTGAAGTTGATCCTCAATTTCATGGTCAACTACTTCTTAACTCTATCACTATAAATTAGTTTTGTCTTTTTTTTTTTTTGCTCAGCATGTCTTTAAGAATCATTCATATTGTGGTGTATATAAGTAGTTTCTTTTTATTGCTGAGTAGTATTCCTTTATATGAATGCCATAAAGTGCTTATCCGATCTCCTATTGATAGACATTTGGGTTATTTTCAGTTTTTTGCCATTACAAAAAAATCTGGTGTAAACATTCTTCTACAAGACTTTTTACAGACATGAGTTTTCATTTCTCTTGGGTCAATACCTATGAGTGAAATTCTGAGTTGCAGGAAAATGTTAACTTTATAAGAAACTGCTGAAGATTGTTTTAAAGTTTTCACAGCAATTTAAACTCCCCACCAGCAACGTATGAAGGTTACTCTACATGCTTGTAGGTAAAAGACGCTTGATTCTGGTTGCCCTCAGAAATGATTCTCAGAGTGTTCTTTGTGTCAGTTGGTTCTTTTGTTGAACTCAACAGAGATAGGTTCTTGGTAAATTAAGGAAGAGGGAACACAGTCAACACTGTAAGTGGCTCAAAGAAGCAGTGGGATTGGAACGAGCCACAGTAACAGGCTGATGGGAGGAGCCATCAACTGATGGCAGGGATGGAAATTTCAACCACCCTCGAAGATAGAAATACCAGGCAAGAGTATCTAATTTATCTTAACTGAGTCATAACTTGCCTCTTGGCTAGGGACCAGCAGGACCCCCAAACACATTTTCTGCCACGAAGGTATTAGTTCCTCAAATGTTAAGGGGATCTGTTAAGGAGAGGAATTAGATATTTGGTAGTCAAACCCAACAAATAGCCATTATAATCTTCTGAATTTTCAGGATGATAGTTCTCTCATTGTCCTAATGTATATTTTCTTAAGTATCTTTTTATTTTTGCTCTTTTCTTGCTTATTCATCCTGGAATGAGGGAGAATCTCTGCAGACCCAGTGTTTGCCAGTGGACATAGTAACAACTTTCCTTCCCATGTTACCACCAGTTCTTTGGCAGTCTGATCCAGCAGAGCATCTGAAAATACATCATCTCAGGAATGTCCTGCTGTGAGGCTTTTAAAAAAAACTCTTGACTTTCCAATTCTTTGAGTACTCTTCAGGAATTCAACCTATGCACACGTAAGGGGACATGACCCCTTCCTCCCTTCGCTTCCTATTTTATTATTATGCGATTGTTGAAACTGTCCAGTGGCTATAAGAGGGATTTCTATTAGATGGTACTTCTCTAGCCACCTCTTGGCTGTGGGACAGTGGCTGAACTGACTGGTACAGAGCTGGTTTACCTAGTTAGGGGACAGGCAAAAGAATAGCCCAACCAAAGGAGTCTCTCTGACTGCTTTCAAGCTGGTGAATCAGATTGCTTTCTCCTTGGGAAGCCTGTGTCCGTTGCCAATAACTAATCCAAATTCACTCCATAGATTTTATAGCTCTTTCTTATTTTTACTAGTTTTTCTCCCAGTGTTAAGAGTTTGATCTCTCTCAATGATTTTATACCTGTTATATCAGAAAATTGGAAGGGATAGCAGTAGCTGACAACCATTTTGGACTGAATATGCATTTATCACAGATTGTGTATATTAATAGCACAATTAAACATAGTTGTTTAAATAGTCTTCTGTATCAATTAGTGGTACCTTCAGTATTGCAAAGAAAAGTTGAAAACTAAAACATTTCTACATGGGAATCTTCTAGAGTGTGTCTACTACTTCCCTGGAGAGTGCATTCAATGGTTCATTCACCAGACATGTATCCTGACAGGCCTGTGATCAGCTTTCCTAGAGGCATGAACACCAACAAACTATAACAAGATTTTGGACTCTAATTTTGGAGAGATGGTTATTTTCTGAAGAATAACAATTTATTTTAGGTACATTCATACAACTACCTTAATCAAATGGTGTGTTTATGCCATTGTCTTCCTTGTAACGGTATTTAAATCTGTTCTATTTAATAATAGAAGTCTGACTATGTGTTTTTTATACATATAAATTGCTGTAGAGGTTTATCAAAATAAGTAGGGCTACAAAAAGGGCAAAAACTAGACTGACAAACTCATAGCAGGATGGATGAGAGAGCAGCAAATGAACAAAGTGAAAAAGCAGGTTTCTCTGGTTTCCCTGACTATTCATAAGTAGCTAATACAATTTGTTCCAGTGCTGAGGATAATCAGAGTCTATATCCCTAAACTCTTTGACTGAAGTGAGCTGTAAGCAAAGAAAAAGAGACAAGATATAACTCAGAGAAATTTAATCCATTCATCAAAATTAATCCACATGAATAAGTAAAGCTAGGCATAAAGAAGAGAGAATACATGTCATGTTTATCTTTTTCTCCAAGTTTGCAGTCAAATGCATGGGAAGAAACTCGGTGCATTTCATTTGTGATGCTTTTGAAGTCTTTGCTTGAAACTGCAAATTATTGCTTTGCTTCTTAACATCAAGCTCTAGAAGTGATTGTTGTTAATTTTGAAAATATTTTGTTTATTTTCTCTGTCAAAGAAGAATAAATCCTGATTGACAGATGACAGGAACTACTGCTGCTTCTTATAGAGACATGTACCAACATGCTTCTGAGTAACCAAGTGACCTCCAAAGGGAACTGATTAAAAACGTTCCATGATGGCATCCGACATACCACATTGGAGAGCTAGTTTGGTAGGAACCGTATTGGATATCTAGCATTTTTTTTTCTGCACAATAACAAATAATAAAAATTATCTGATGTTTTCCATGGGAAGAACTAGAACTGAAGGATTTTCTGAGAGTTGAATGACATCTGACAGGGACTCCCTAATCCCTTCCCTCTAAATAACTTCTTGTGAATTCAGGGTTTTGACCCAGCATTTGTCTGCTTTGTGTGAGCTTCTGAATAGAAAGATGATATCAGGTAATATGTGATATGGGGATTAGCTCACAAAGACACGGTGGCACAGGATTTTTGTAGCCATATATTACCATAAAATCTACAACTGAAGAGCCCAGGCATAGAGAGAAAGTTGATCATTTTTTTTTTTAATCTTTATTGGAGTATAATTGCTTCACAATACTGTGTTAGTTTCTGTTGTACACCAAAGTGAATCAGCCATATGCATACATATGTCCCCATATCCCCTCCCTCTTGAGCCTCCCTCCCGTCCTCCCTATCCCACCTCTCTAGGTCATCGCAAAGCACCGAGCTGATCTCCCTGTGCTATGCTGCTGCTTTCCACTAGCTGTTTTACATTCAGTAGTGTATATATGTCGATGCTACTCTCACTTCGCCCCAGCTTCTCCCTCCCACCCCATGTCCTCAAGTCCATTCTCTAGGTCTACATCTTTATTCCTGCCCTGCAACTATGTTCATCAGTACCTTTTTTTTTTTTTTTTTTAGATTCCATATATATGTGTTAGAATACGGTATTTGTTTTTCTTTTTTTTAAAGAAGAATGTCTCATTATTTTGGATACACTCTTGGGAATCTGAGTACTAAGGTCAAGTTCAAGAAATACTTTTTACTTTGGTTCTGTTTTTTATTCAGTTATTTCAAATGACTTTTGAAAACCCTCTGCTCCATTTGAAAGGATTCCTTTGACCATGGTGCATGAGAAAAGGGGGAAGTTGTATTCCAAAAGGGAATAAATTGAAAGTACTTAATCCTAATTCATAAAACATTAGACTAGAAGCGACCTTTGAGATCATGAGTCTAATCTCTTTCTGAAGATAATCATTTGGTCTCACTTAAGCATTTCTAGTGATTAGAAACTCATTATGTTTTAGAGGATTATGTTGTAGAGGAAATGGACTACAAGTTCTTACCTTGAGATTAAATCTGCATACCTGTAATTTCTACATCTCAGAGCAATACAAAAGATGATTAAGCCGTTCATATAAAACAGCAGTTGTTTTAGGGCTCTTCAAATATTTGAAGAAAGCTTGTGTCCTCACATAAGTGTGAGAACATAGCTAGCTAATAAATATATGACCAGAACTAGATGAGTCTTGAAAAAGTGTATTAAGCATTTTAGGAGAAGGTAGTATTTACCATTTATAAGAGGCGTATTCGGTGCCTGGCATCAAGCTTAAGTATGAATTCACTTAAATATAAAACTTAGTTACTTTGAGCCTCAGGTTCTTATTCCTAAGTGACACGATCAAGGTGATATTGCCAGGAACAAAGAGGCGAGGAGCTTCCACACCAGGCTCTCTGGCCCTTGAACTAACCTCCCTCTTGATCACTTGGCTGTGATCTAATTTGTATCCAGCACAGTGCTAGCCACTTAGACTCTTTCACTGTAAGCTCCTTTATGTTATACTCTTAAGTGTTCTAGTTAAAACATAATCCATGTTAAAAATAGGTATATGTGGATTGTTAAAGGAGCACATGTAACTATTTTGCCAGATAAGACAGCTACAAATTCTTTGGTGCTCCTCCCATTGAGAGGTGAGGTCTTTGTTCCCTGCCCTTGGTTCTGGTTGGGCTCTGTGACTAAGGTACTGGCAGCTTGCCCTTCCGGTCTGGGAAGGCTTACGCTTGCAGTGTACCCTCTGGGCAGCCCATCTGCCATGATGTGAGAATCTCAGTTCACCTAGTGAGCCTGTGTACAGGTGCTTTCATCACCAGCCACAGCTGAACTCCCATGTGACAGCCAGAATTAGCTGTTGGCCATGAGAAAGAGCTATTTTCAGTGTTCTGACCAGTTGGACCTTTCCATGACTGCTGCCCTACTGACATCTGACTGCAACCTTAGAGGACATTCTGCATGTGAACCATCCAACTAGCCCAGTCAACTTACAGAAACATGAGAAATAATAAAAACAATCTTGTTTTAAACCACTAACAGTTTCAGTGTGGTTGTTATGCTAAAATAGATAACTGGTCTACTTATTCAAGTTTTAGGGAAGGTTTCTTAGTTAAAGGTATATTGCTTAACATGACCTTCTTCTGCATAAGTTGGTCACTTATTTTGAGTTAGAAGATGAGTTTGAGTTATCCATAGAAGAAAGTCAAGGGAATTGGTAGGAGCAAAAGTACAGAGGTATAAACATTCTGATATGTTTAGGAAAATATAAGCAGTTTAGTTTTACTAAGACTGAAACGATAAAGAAGGCTAGAAAGTAGAAAGTTGATCATGGAGGTACCTACGTACTTGTCGAGGACCCGCGTCCGTGACCTAAATTGTCCTCAAGAAGCTAACAGTCTTAGGTCATCAATTAATTGGCTAATGAACCTATGGGCTCATTCCAAATTATCTACAAATATATTAATTAGCAATGAATAAGGCTCATTCATCCAGCCATCCAAAGATTTATAGAGCATTACTTTGTACTAGATGTTAAAGGGTTTAGGAAACCAAAAAGTCATGCTTCCTTGAAAAAGCTTGGAGTGTCTTTGAGATCTAAATGTTGAAGTAAAAACATACAGAACAGCAAATGATAGATGGAAAAATAAACCTTCTAAATGATCTAGGAGTTGAGAGAAGAAATCATGATTGTGAACTGCAGCCCAAGAGGGATTGTGGTTATTTATATCTTAGGAAGGAACTACCACCACCACCCCAAGCCAATACTGCAGCAGTACTCATCTCCAAAAAAGACTGACTTCCTCAATATTTTATGAAATAACAATGAAAGCCAATACTTAAATAGCATTAATAAGCACCATTCTAAGTGCTTCAAATTAACTCATTTAAAGATAATTCATATCAAAGCAATCCTATAGGGTAGTACTAGTATCATTGTTCCAATTTTAGAGAGAAGCCCCAAAGAGTCATTACCTCACCTAAGGTCACATAGCAGTGTCAGAGCTGGGATTTGAACCCAGGTTGCCATTACTAACCAGTACAGTACTGCCTCTCATTAAAATGCAATGGGTCTATCTAAATGTTTTATGAAAGATTACTTTTGAACTACAAGTTGGTGACCCGCTTTTGCTTCCTTTATATATACCTATGAATATTCTTAAAAAATAATAATAAAAATGCTACTTGGTCAAAGTATCAGTCAGTCTGACTCATTTATACCATTATTACCTCGTACTTTAATGCAGCACTAAATTGATTTTCATTGCTAAGAATACTTTGTTAAGCAAAAGAGAATTGGGACTTTGTTTTTATCCCTGAGGGCATTTGACCCAGCGCATATGTCCATTTTTTTCATCAAACACTTCTTATAAAAAGCCAAAACTTTGATTAAGCTCTGAAGGCTTAAATGCATAAATGCTGAGGGTTAAAAGCGTGTCTGTGCCATGGTTTTAGTCTTTCCTTGATCCTTTTGTTTGAACATACCCATCAAGTTGGCCGATTTGGCCAAAGAAAGCAGCTGCAATGAGAAGAATGTGGGTGAGGGGAGAGCACACACGTCAGTGGCAAGAGTGAGAAAGGATTGAGATTGCTTTTGCTTGTGTAGTAACGGTCAGCAGAGGCTGTTCCCAGAGACCTGTGCACACACGACTGGCTTTCTGAGTTCTTTTATTTTGTTCTGATTTTTTTCCCCCCAAACAAAGCTACATTCAACTTAGTGGTCTTCAGAAAATCACTGCCTCATTAGCTTCCAAGGATAATTGGAAATAAGTAGACCACCAGTACTTTAACTTGTCATATGTACGCAGATTAGACCTAGAGGGATGAATTGTTTGGAACATACTGACAGAAATAATCTGCGATTTACTGAGCATATACTATAGGCCAGGCCCTGTTCTAAGCATTACCTCATACCAACCCTATGAGATAAGAACTACTACAATCCCATCGTAAACAATGGGTTCAGAGACCGTCAGTAACTTGCAAGGGCCACGTAATTGGTGTGTGTTGGAGCCAGGTCTTGAACTGGTGGGGTTCTGAGAGGAGTGCTTTGTGACTCTCTGAGGACAAAGTGCCCATTAGAGTTAGGTCAGCCTGCCCATTCTCTTGTTTGATGCTGGGAACATTCTCTTTTCTCTGAATGAGGCAATGCCACACTCACAGTTAACCTTACATGCATTTTTTACCTCCCCCCTCTGGAGGCTCCTCTTGGGAATTTTTTTTCGAAGTCACCGTCTGGTGATAATTGAATAATCCCCGTCTGCCTCAGAGTCTTTGTACTGGCATACCATCCTCCAGATTTTAAGCAGCCTATTCTTTAGGGTCTTCCAGCCCCTGCTAGATTTAAAGGATAGAACACGGCGTGCCCTTTCCCGGAAGAGTGCTTGAAAGTGGATCCGGCTGACCAAAAGCAAAGGAAAACACAAGAAAACAACAAGTGTCAACAGATCGGCAGGGTTCACTGAAACCAGGATAAATTTAGAGAATTGGACAATGGAAATCTAATCACAGAATTCAATGAGAAATCTTAGAACTCTTGCTGAAAATGTAGATACAAGTGATTAAACAATGACGTATAAAAGTAAACTGGATTCTATGACCCTGAATTAAGAACTTGGAATTGGAAAAAACAGTAGGCTGCTTAAGCAGTGGTGATCAGAGCAGCTCAGGAGAACCCACAGGCTGAACCAGCAACCCTGTGCCTCATTGTGGGTGGAGATGGAACCAGTGCTCCTAACAGAACACAAAGCAATAGGATAAATGGCTATTTTGCAGGCTTGCCCACAATCTCCGTCTGAGATTTTCTTTATCCATCAATGCCAAGTGATGCTTTAATTGGGACAAACGGAGATCATGCTTTGAAGGTGCTCAGGTTTTAGAGCGTACCGTCTTCTCTGCTGTCCATCCTCTGATTCCTCCTCTTGGCATTTCAGAATCCAGTGGGCACCCTCCTCTTGATCTCAGACACTGAACGTGTGTATTGGTGGCAGCTGCCAAGGGAATAAACAGGAGATGGCAGTTGTGGCAACAGTTGGAATGAACTCAGTTCATTTTGAAACTGCTTTTCAAGGGAGGCTCAGCCAAACACCTCCCGGACCTATTCATGTGTGTTCCTTTGGTTAGTTAAAAGTGCAAGACATTTATACTTGAATTAGGAAGTCTTAGAAAATGTTTTAAAATGGAACGTTTTGATCTGAAGAACTAGATGGAAAAGTCAGGGCTTCCTAGCATGCCTAGCTCCCGAGGTGTATGTAATTGTCTATGTAGTCATTGACGCTGGTAAAGCTTTCCCTAGAGGAGTTTTCCTAGTTAGAAAGTAAACTAATCTTTGAGATCTTCAGTCTCCATATCACTTCACCTGGGGCTCTGAGAGCTAAACCTGGGTTCCGTTCGAGCAGAGGCAGGAGAGAGTCTCATTTAATTGGGCTGGGGTTTAGCCTAGCCATCTGGATTTTCAAAGGCTCTGCAAGTGGTTCTTACGTCCAACCAGGTCTGAGAACCACTGATGTAGATAGAATTGTCATAGGCAATCATGATGCCCTGTTGCTGGGGAAATTTGTAATCCTTTCCGCTTTGATGGTTAGGTTTATTGACATCAGCGTGAGTTGGAAGCTAAGGAAAAGGCTTAGAGAGAAAGAGAGACTTGGGATCCAAGGGTGTCTCCATCACTTTCTCTCTGTGTGATTTTGGGAAAAGTAACCTCTGTGGTTTTGTGTCTTCCTTTTAAAATGATGATAATAGCACTTTCCTGTAGGGCTGCTGATAAACTAAATGAGATAATTCATGGAAAGTGTTAAGCACCAAACCTGGCACTTGGTATATGCTCGATACGTGTGAGTTTCCTAATGTCCTTCCCCCCTGGACAGCCACATTCTAAAACACATGTGTATCTGTGTTTATGTTTACATTTAATATTTAGGTTAACTCTTTTCTAGAGCATGGGTTTGCTCTAGGCAAAATAATAACTCAATAAATATTTGTCGATCTGAAGTGGATAACGAAGTTGATATATAACCCCAGGTGGAAAATATGGCTGGAAGTACCCTAACATAGAACGGAAGTACTGCCTGGCATTTTCCCTACTGCTTCTTCTATATCTGCTTCTCTCTGATTAACAGAAGAATTCTAAGATGTTTCCTCAAAAATCAGCAAAAATAGTACTTTGCAGCATTAATACACAGCCTTCTGATTTTGCTGTCACGGTGCGTTTTATGTGGGATGAGTGGGCGCTTGGCTTGGAACTGTCTTCCACATTCAGGTTTCATGTAAGACTCTGATTGGCAGTCAGCGTTCTTCTGTTATGGAATTCTGATGAACATTTCTAGTCAACTGTACTCTATTGATGAGGAAACTGAGGCCCTATCAAGTTAAATGGTTTTCCAAGTTCTCTCTGCAAATAAGTGAATGAACTGGGTGGTGAATTCAGCTCTCCTGTCTCCTCCCACTTGCACCCACCCACTCCCATTCCACACTTCCCAGTTGTTCTCAGGGGTCCATAGGGACCCTTAGCAGACTTGAATGTGTGTAAGGATGCCCTGTGGATTTTGTACAAATGCAGATCCACATTCATTAGGTCTGGGACAAGGCCCGAGTGTCTCCATTTCTAACTGGCTTTCGGATGTCAGAATGCAGCAGCCCTTTGACTGTGTGACAGTGACATCCAGGTGCTTCACTTAGGTGCTCCGTGGAGTGAAAGCTACACCTCCACCCCACACATACTCATCTCTTACCGTTTCTAAGCAGGCAGCTCTCATTTGGAAAGTGTCTGCTCCTCGCTCCATGCATCAGAATCCCACCGTTCATCCACGCCTCCCTCACTATTCCAGCCTTGCGCATCTTCTTTCCTCTCCACTCTCACAAATTAACATTTAATAATTATCTTGATGTTTCATAGATGATTGCCTGTACAGTAGTATCTTTATAACTACATCATGAACCCCTTTAGATGGGAATTCTGTCCTGACTTTTCACAATTCTGCCTGTGTGTAAAATGACCAATAAATGTGTGTAGACTAAGAAAATGTACCCCAGTCAGCTTGACTGGCACCTGGTAGTGGGGAATTGCAGACTTTCTTTTTCACATGTGTATCCTGAAATAGACCCTACAGTCATTATTATTTTCATGAGCATTGCTTTATTATTTTTTTCTTTCCTCAGGTGGTCGGCTAGGTCTCTGCACGACAGTGCTTTTCTGTAAAATTCTGACACGCCATTCGCTTCACTCAGGCAGGGTCAGTTCTAGCCAGTTGTTGCTTAGCGATGATACTGACATGTGGAGAATCGTCTGAGGGGCTTTGAACACCCCGAGCAGAGGCTAGCCAAGGGCAGCTGGTTGGTTAATTGTGGCCTCCAGTCATCACCAGGGGACCAGCACTGATGAGGGAAGAAAAGTGCTGGAACCCCTGCAAAATGCATTTGAAATCAGATTGCTGGTACAAATACACATTTTGAAAAATTAAATGGTAATAAAATCCTTAATACATAGTAGATAATTTTCACGTGCCTGAAACAATGGAGATCTGGCCTGAAATCACACGTTCTCCCCAACAGCCCAAGAGGTGATTTGCCGGTGTGTGTGGTTCCTGCTTTCCAGAATTCTCTGTGGGTGATGGATGGTGAAGGCCATGGCGCTGATGGCAGAATGCTCACCTGAGGAATAGTCACTTGTAAAATGTCACTTGTAAACAGTGCCGTTTATGAACGATTGGAGTTTATGTTTGGTGCTCTGTTTTTTTTAATATAACTCAGAATGAGCTGATGATGGTCCTACGCCTGGGGCCTTTCACGTCAAGTTTAAGTCGACAGTGGATCACAAGTGCCAAGTTATAAAATCCTGAAAATAGGGCTTCTATTGGAAACCTTGGAACTGCACGCTAGCAATTAGAGAGACTGACGAATGCTCTGGATGACCTCATCCTCTCTTTCCTCCTTCAAGCCCCAGAGCTTTGCAATCATGTTGCAATTAGTGATGTAGTGATAGTGTGTGTACAGAACAGTTGTCATTACTGATGACTGTTTCTATTGTCATCCTGACAGTATTGTTACTACTTCTTGGAACATTGAGACCCTGCAGTGTCATAGGCATAGGGCAGAACAAGTCTAGGAGTCTGAAAGACACTTGAAATAAAAGGGAAGATGGACAAAATCCCAGAGAGAAAGACATCGGGGACTGATGGGAATTCCAGCAGGTGACCATCAGATGCAACATACAATGCAGGGATGAGGATATGTTTGTTTGTTTGTTTGTTTTAAATAAAAATATTCTGGGCTTCCCTGGTGGCACAGTGGTTAAGAATCTGCCTGCCAATGCAGGGGACACGGGTTCGAGCCCTGGTCCGGGAAGATACCACATGCCGCGGATCAACTAAGCCCGTGCGCCACAACTACTGAGCCTGCTCTCTAGAGCCCGGGAGCCACAACTACTGAGCCCATGTGCCACAACTACTGAAGCCCACACACCTAGAGCCCATGCTCCGCAACAAGAGAAGCCACCGTGATGAGAGGCCTGCACACCACAACAAAGAGTAGCCCCTGCTTGTCGTAGCTAGAGAAAGCCCAGGCACGGCAATGAAGACCCAACGCAGCCAAAAATAAATAAATAAATTAATTAATTAAAAAAAAATATTCTCAAGAGACTCAAGTGGGACAAAAGATGGCCAGCGACATTACATTTTGAGGTCTATTGCTTGGTTCTCTAGAGAAGTATCCTAATGAGATGTAGTTAACTCACACTTGGGTTAGCGTCACTGCGGAGAATCTTTCTTGTGATTCTCTGGCTTCCCTTATTCTTACAACAAGGGATAAAATGTTTTAAGGTTACTTCTGGGCATTTTCTCATTAGTGGCTAGAGTCCCTGAACTTTGAAAATGAGATGTGAAGAGTCACAGATTCTGTCTGCCTCTAGCAAATCCCTAAATAAATTTGAAGTTTGTTCTCAACCATCGCTCTACTTGGCTACAAAATATTTGTTACTGCTGTCATCACACCTGCAGCTTTTATTACTATATTCCTTTCTGGAACATCAAGGCCCTATAATGCTGGAATGCTCTGTGTATGACAGGGCAGAACCAGGAATCTCTAAGAAAACATTCAAAGGAAAGATAGAAAAACCCAAAAGAGGGGAAGAGAAATTGCGCTTAAAAAATACATCTTTAAAAAAACGTGCCTGTCTCTCCATACCCAGTACAATCAGACCCATCCCTTTAAAACATTACATTTGTGAAGTCACTCCCATGCTCAAAAACTTCAATGGTTCCCCCAAATCTATAGGATAAAATATAAACACTGCATTCAGCCTTCAAGACTTGCCCGGCTAATCTTCCTCGCCAAATCAAAATGCATCTCACCCCATTTTCACTACATGTAAGGTTTTAAATTTCTGCTGCGTATGTCTTTCTTTTCTCATTAGATTATGATTACCTGGTCAGGGATCGGTTTTTATATACCTTTATGTCATTTACAGTGTCAATGTCTGCTTTCCTTTGCCCCTACTGGGAGAAATCACTTATGACTCCCTCCCTTCCTCAGCTGACCAAAGATGAACCCATCCCCTTTCCTTGCCTGAGATGTGTCTCAGGCCATAGACTTTTCCTGTCCCAGAGTGTTCATGTGTACTTTGTACCCAGGCTTCAGTCTTGGTTTCTTTCCCAGTGTCCTAACGAATCACCCACCGGGTGGCTCAGAATTGTCAAGTTCCTTAAGTCCTTTAGCCTGCTGCCACCCCTTTCGCCCCCATACACTTCACCTTGTCAACTTGTTTTGACCTTGTAAACACTAAGACTTGTCTAGACCTGGTCCAGCTGGACACTGTGGTTTGAGCTGCTCTTCTTCCTTTGAAACTACACCCTGAGGTAAAGATATGTCTTTGCAAGCTGCTGAACTCTTTCAGGCTTCTAGGGTTTTGTTTTCCAAGGGTATTCATGTACTTTCCTCCTGTGAAGTGTGTAGCAGAAAGTAAGACTCTAGTCTACCGAAGAAAGTTTAAACTTGAGTTTGGCCTGGAGACAGGATAGGCATAATGCCTTGAATATGCTCTGTGTATCTATGGCTTAGTGACTGAATCCAAAAGGATCCCTGAGGTGTGAAATCATGAGCAGACTTTATAACATTCAAAGGTTTTGGACAATAAGGGAATTGTGTGTAATGTGGGAAAATTTGTTATAATGTGCTGTTATTAGAATTGGAATATTTTTTTTTCTATTTTTAATTGAAGTATAGTTGATTTACAATGTTGTCAAAGTGATTCAGTTACACACACAAACACACACACACATATATACATTCTTTTTTATATTCTTTTCCATTGTGGTTTATCACAGGATATTGTATAGTTCACTGTGCTGTACGGTAGGACCTTGTTGTTTATCCATTCTGTATATACTAGTTTGCATCTGCTAACCCCAAACTCCCAGTCCATCCTTCCCCCACCCCTTAGAACAGGAAAATTTTAAGAGGAAAAATAATGATTCATTGTACTTAGGGCTCTAAGAATGGTGAGAGTCAATAGAGACTCTAAATATTCTGAAATTCAGAAAATTCCTACACAGTTTGGTGTTTGCTTAAATTATGTACATGCCCAGATAAATGCCTTACTTCTGATTCATGTCTCCAAGAGAAGAATTATATACCTGAGGTTATTCCTATTTATTGACATTTGTTTTTACAATTATAATAAAACTTTTAGAAGACTTAAGAACAAAAACTATGAGCCAAAAGAACAAAATTGCTTACCATCACATAGCCCAACGATAACTTTGATCCTTTTGGTCTCTTACTTTCCCTTTCTCATTACCATATACATAATTTTTACCAACATTAGATCCTTCTCTCTGTACTTTTTTGTAACCAGCTTTCTTAATTGACAAAAATTCATGAATGTATTTTCACACCGATAGATACGTACACATATCATCTCTTTTAATGGCCAGTAGAGTTCCTTGTATTCATGCCCTGTAGCAGGACTAGTTTCCTATGGCTGGGTATTATAGATATTCTTCATCTTGCTATTTTTAAAATGCTGCAAAATATCCTTCAGCTCACATCTTTGAAATCTTGTTCTTTAGTATAAATATACAGAAATTGATGGCTGGCACGGAAGAATATGCAGTTTTCAGCTTTTAAATACTTATTGCCAAATTGCCCTCAAGAAAGTTTGTCATTTTGACTTCTCTCCAGCAGTATGGCACTGCTCTTTTCTTTATGTTCCACTGTGTTCTTTAGATTAGTAGAGTTCTTTTAAATATTTGGCAAGCTGATAGGCAAAACACATTGTGTATTTTATTGTGTTTGTTCATTCATTTAATAGATATTTATGAAATGCCTACTGTGTACCAGGGACTGTTCAAGGGATGGGGGTGTCAGAGTAAAACAAGACAGAAAGTTCCCTTCTTACGTGAGGTAAGGATATAATTGCAGTCAGAAGGGGGAACTGAAATGCGTGCAAAGTAATCTTAGATAGCGAGAAGTGCTATGTTGAGATTGGGACAGCAAATGATTGGGAAGCTGTATTGGAAAGGTGATCAGGAAAGACTCCTTTAAAGAGGTAACATCTATGCTGAGACCTGAATGACAAGGAGCTGGCTTTGTAGTGATCTTGGAGAAGAGTATTCCAGTTAGTGCAACAGCTAGTGCTAAATTGCTGAGGTCAAAAAGGGAGAAATAATCCAATTGTTCATCAACTGGTGAATGGAGAAACAAAATGTGGTATATCTCTACATTGGAATATTATTCAGCCATAAAAAGGAATGAAGTACTGATGCATACTACAGTGTGGATGAACCTTGACAACATTAGGCTAAGTAAAGGAAGACAGACACAAAAAAGGCTACAGAGTGTAAGATCCCATTTATATAAAATACCAAGAATAGGTAAATCCAAAGAGACAGAAAGCAGATTAATGGTGGCTAGGGTGATGGAGAGTGACTGCTTAATGGGTACAGAGATTTTTTGGGAGGTGGATGAAGATGTTCTGGAACAAGATTAGGGTGATTTCTGCAGAACATTGTAAATGTGCTGAATGCCACTGAACTGTATACATTAAAATGGTTAATTTTATGTTATGTGAACATAAAAGGCCAGGGTGGGTACATGTGACAGTCATAAGGAGGGAGTTGAGTTCTCTGTGCCTCCCCCAGGGCAGAACATTTTGCTTCTATCCCTTGTCCAATGGCAATAGATCCTTGGCAATATCCTGTGGGAAGAAGGGCTTCCTGACCCTCCTGGAAAGCAGTGGATGACTGCCTGGGCCCTGGGGATGGGAGAGACAAAGGTTTGTGCCCTCTGCCCAGCATTCAGTTCTTAGGAGAAAAGGGACAGGGGAAGTAGGTAGTATTTTGTGCCTCTCCCCCAGCAGCTGTGGATCACCTCCCACAGGCTGGCCTCACACTGGTGGTGGGGGTTCTTTTGTCTCCCCCGCCCTGCATCCAGGCTTCTTTGTGGGAAAGGAGCTAGCCAGAGAATGCAACTTCCCATGAGTCTGGAGTTTCCAGCTATTTCATCTTGAACTCTAGCCCATCGTTGGCCTTTATGAATTTTTAGCAATATCAGATGATTTCTTCTTCCTTGCTTGTATGCTGGCTATTTCTTACTCTGTCAGAGCTGAAACAGTTGATATGTTTTGCCTCTCCTAGGAAGGGCTTGCTGCTCTTTGGAACTTTTTGTTCATTTGTTTGCCTAACATGTTCAGCTCCAGAAAAGTTACTGGTTTGTAGATTATCTGTCTTTTTCTCACTGTTAAGTTGGGAGTCATGTTCACATACAGCTTTCTATATTCTAAGTGGAAATGAAACTGTGTGTGTGTGTGTGTGTGTATTTAGTTTGTGCATAGTCAAATCAATTCATTTTTTTCCTTAAAGATTTCTGCTTATGGTCACATTTTTAGGAAAGAAAAAAAAACTTTGTCACCAAATATTATATAAATATTTATCTGTATGTTTTAAAATATTTCATAGTTTTCTTTTCATGTTTAGATTGTTAATCTATCTGGAATTTACTCTAGGGTAAGATTTAAAGTAAATAATCTTTTTTTCCCCCAAATAATTAGACAGTTTTTTAAAGCATAACTTATGAAATAATCTGTCATTTTCTCTTTTAATTTGAAATAGTACTTTCATATATATACTTTTGGCCTGTTTATTGGTTTCCCATTCTGATCTATCGATATGTCTTCTACTTTTTTTTTTTTTTAAACTATGTCACTGAGTTTTAATTACTGTAGCTTTATAATATGTTTTAACCAATGGGATAATTTCCCCCTCATTTCTCATCCTTAAAAAAAGATCTAGTTTATTTTTGCATTTCTTTTTTCTAGATGATCATGAATATTATCTTTCATGTTCTTCAGAAGTTCCCATTGGAATTGTGATTCTGTTAAACTTTAAAGCAGTTTAGTGAGAAAATAACATTTTAAAACAATGTCTTTCTGTTCAGGAGTGTGCGACATTTATTCCACCTTCCTTTACGCCTTTCAGCAAAACTTTAATATTTTTATATATGTATTTTTTTGTTACTTATGGACAATATTCCCCCCATATTTTCCACCTATTTATTGTTGGCATATAGGAAATTATTAATATTAGTAAGAGCTAACATATTGAACTCTACTCAAGTGTGAAATACTATGGCAAGGAATTTTGTACAATTATATAATTTAATTCTGCCAACACTCTTGAGTTGGGTACAAATTTAGATCTATTTTGCATATAAAGAAACTAAAGTTTGAAAAGATTAAATTGTCTGATGTTAGAGATAAGTATATAACAGACTTTGGATTTGAAAAAGCAGTATGGCTTTAGTGTTGTATTTTTAATCAGTCACTTGTTCTAATATTTTACTATGATGATGGTGGTTAATTCTATGAGTTTTTCAAGGATACATCATATCTGAGTATACTACTAATTTTATATTATTATTATAAAGGCTATAATTTCCTTTACCTTAGTTTCTAATTTCATTGGCTAGTACTTTTAGCATTATATGAGATAATACTAGACATGATAGGCAGTGTTGCTTTGTTTCTTCTTTTTAGATAAATAAAAAGGGAATAAGATAAGGTGGAGAAGGGCAAAACCCATATGTATGAACACAATTTTCCCCAGAGATGCAGTGAGCCATTCACTTTGCCTACACAGATCTTTTAGTTAGCTCAGGAAATTTTCTTCTATTATATCTGTGAATATTGTTTTTGTTCCACTCATTCCCTTCTATTCTCTAGGGACCCAAATTATCCAGTTATTTTTATTTCTCTGTCTTTTATGTCTATAAACTTTTTTCCCATTATTTTCTTCTGAATTTGGGAAACATAATTGGAGTTTTCCTTTTATGTCTCAGATTTGAATTTTCACAAGCTCTTTTTCTATTTGTTGACTCCAAAGTGAACTTCAATGTTTTTCTTTTAAAACATTAGTTCCTTAGGAAAACATTCTTTTTAAAAAAAAAAACTTTAAAAATTTTTAATTAAAAGCATTTGTTAAAAAAAATTTTTTTAGCCCCATTCCTACCGTCTCCTCATAGGGCGCCAGGACCATATTGCCTGTGCCCAGCTCTCTGCCCCCGCACCAAGGGCTGCGCAGACAGCCCCAGAGCCCAGCCCACCACATACTCAAAGCATTCTTTTTTCATGTATCTGTTATATCTCTTAAAGTTTTATCCTCAGCTTTATTTTGCATTATTGTGAGCCAGCTAGTTTTTAGAAATTTTAATCTCCATGATACAGACCATTTTTTCAAAGACACTTTTTTCCTTTTGAATCTTCAGAATATTATTTCTTCTTTCATGGCTTGTACTTTATTTGAATAGACCCAATTCTTTATTTTGTCCTTATTGAGCTACACCTGAGTAAAACATATTTTGGTGTTTGTGAACACACAACATCTGTGGACTACCAACTTTGTGTTTATGATGGTCTCCTAAGCTTATTAAGCATTAACTGGAGAACAGGTTGATGTGCAAAACTTCTGGCCCAGTCCCTGCATTCACATGGGAACCTGTGCACCACTGAGGTACCACTTATACAGCCTCCCACCCCCAAATTGAGTGTGTGCAATAGAATTTTTTTTTTTACTAGTGTCAGCACAACTCACACCTTTTGATTTCCACTCTAAAACATACACTATTTTTCATTCTACTCTGAGTGTTCATGGACAGTAGGCTACTCCCTAGTGTGTCTGCATAATTCTGCTCACTCCTGATTATACTTATTAATAATCAATTGTGCTTGCTCCCAAACCTGTTTATTCTAGTTGTTTGTGATTAAACTTATATAATTTAATAGAATTTTATATAAACCAATACATATGTTTGGAAATAAAGACAATATTTTCTATGAAATATAATTTTGGAAAGGAAAATTGCCAATAAATAATGATGCCAAAATAGATATTGGCAAGAAAATTGTGAAAGTTTGAAACTAGTAAAAATCTATGAAGATTTTATACTTAACACGGTTTTACAAGGGTATTAAGTTTTTCAATGTTCCTTAACGAACTAAAACTTGAGATTATAAGTAATGTAATTATTCCAAGGTAGAAGATAGGGAACTCTAATCAGTGGGCTCGTTATCAAAGGAAAGGCTTTGGTCTCATATTAATATTTGTGAATTACTTTTTAAAAATACGTTTAAGTTAAAAATGCTCATATGTTCAACTTTTCTGATTTTCTGCTCTAACCAAGGAATAGACCTGATTTTATCAAATGCATGAGCTTCTACACGTAGTAGCTGTTTACTATCATTGGCTTCTACTAAGGATCTTACTGATTTTTCCCTTTGTGTAGCACTACTTATGGGGGTACACCCTTCAGTTTACAAAGCGCCACCACTGATACTCTACACTCTTCTCTTGTCTTTGTTTTCTGGGAGCCACTAGAGCTTAATAAATGTCACATGACATGTAAAGAAAAAAGGTAAGGTTAAAAGCATTAATATACATGTGTACACATACACACACACACACAGGGAGACCCTTGTAAGCATTTCCCAGCTCTGTAAGGGAAAAGGAAAGGTATGACCCAGATTTTCTTGGGGAAAGAAGTTTTAGAGGCCAACTTCCTGTGATATGCAAAATAAATGAACTCAGACAAACTGCAATGCAGTGGGAGTTCTGCTTTCATGCTGTAAACTCATTTGTCAAAATAATAGATGCTATGTCTACATGGATGACCTATATGGCTTCTCATTAACTTGGTTTGATTAGGCAGCTAAACTATTGAGTTGAGTCTGAGGAAGATTGTAAATAAAATTGGGGGCTAAATGTTGAATGCATGCGGAGAAGCCAAAACTGAGTGGTAGGAATGTAAATTCACTGTTCAAATAATTTCAGATATATAGAGCCACAGAAGAAATCAGAATTATCTCTGGACATCTTTTTTTAAATTTTTTTTTTTTTTTTTAATTTTTTTTATTTTTGGCTGTGTTGGGTCTTCGTTTCTGTGCGAGGGCTTTCTCTAGTTGCGGCAAGCGGGGGCCACTCTTCATCGCGGTGCGCAGGCCTCTCACTGTCGCGGCCTCTCATGTTGCGGAGCACAGGCTCCAGACGTTCTGGACATCTTTGTGCTACATTAACAACCACTTATCTGTGTATATCGATAAACAGCTAAAACATTGGAGGGTGCAGTGTATTTAATAACTGTGTTAGAAGTTGCTCATAACAGCTGATCATATCTGTTTAATAATCTTGGTTATTTTAGGAACCAACTTAATAAGTGTTGATTGCTATAAAGCATTAGGGATAAAATCATATATGTACACTTTCAAATACTTCATTGTTCTAATCATTGGGGCTGACTTAAATTGCATCTTCTTTTTGGCAAATGGCAGTTGGATTCATTGTAGAGAATACTCACATCTTTTACTTGTTAAAAAAATAATGACAGTGGGCCTGTTTTCAGTTTGTCTCTGTTGGTTGCCGTAGTTTCCTAGGATACAATGACTCCCAGTTTCCATGGGCACACCACTGGCTAGGGCTGAAATGCTCTCTATCACGATGCAAGGGCAAATCTGGGAGTATAGTCTGCCTAAAACCACATTATTGAAAGTTTCAAAATGGAAGCATTAGGGAAAAAAATAAAAGCAGGACTCTTTTTTTTCCCCAAAAAGGCATAATGTTAAAAGAAACAGCTGCTAATTGGAGGCAAGTAGAAATAGCACCAAAATTCATAGAGAAAGTAAAAGGAGAGAGAGATGGGCAAAGAAGGAAGGAGACACAGATCAGGAGAGTCAGGAACTAAGGAGAGAAATCAAAACACATTGTTAAATAATGTGGGTCACATGAGTTAAACGGAATTTTTTAAAAGACAGTTTATTAGATATGCTTTAACAGTAACAGCACTGAGTATATCATTTGCTTTATATTGACTCTAGCTTTTGGCACCTTTTTACCTCTTCTTTTTCAGTGTGTGTCAATTACAAATAAACCATTACCTGAAGAATTCATGAGTATGAAGCCTGTTTCCTCTAGTTTTAAATCAAGTCCTTGTCTTTTCTATGAATTCCCAAGCTCACATTTTTTTGTTTCATATGTGGATTTCCTTTGCTTCTTCTTTCCCTGTGTTTTCCAATTTTGTCTGTCTTTCCTTTGAGTTTGTTTCCAGTGACACTATTTTCCACCACTGTTCTAAAAAATAGTAGCTAATATTGTTAGATAAGAGAAATAGGGTGTAAAATATTTGAAATGAAGAGAAAAGAAATAATTATTTGCAGAGATATTATTTACATGGAACACATCGGAATAATTGAGTGGGGAACTATTTATAAGATTGAGAAATTCGTAAATTAACAGTTCTAAAAATCAATCTAAAAATCAGTTGCTTTCTGATATATAAACAATAATTAGTTAGAAAATATAGCTGAAAGATCTCATTTCTAAAAGCAACCTAAAAGTTAAAATATTACGATGTAAACATAACAAAAATTGTGAAGAGCTATGTGGAAAACTGCTTTGAACCTCTATTAAGAGTGTCAGCTGGGCTTCCCTGGTGGCGCAGTGGTTGAGAATCTGCCTGCCAATGCAGGGGACACGGGTTCGAGCCCTGGTCTGGGAAGATCCCACATGCCACGGAGCAACTGGGCCCATGAGCCACAACTACTGAGCCTGCGCGTCTGGAGCCTGTGCTCCGCAACAAGAGAGGCCGCGATAGTGAAGAGGCCAGCACACCGCGATGAAGAGTGGCCCCCACTTGCCATAACTAGAGAAAGCCCTCATACAGAAACCAAGACCCAACACAGCCATAAATAAAAAAAATAAAAAATAAAAAAAAGGGGCTTCCCTGGTGGCGCAGTGGTTGAGAATCTGCCTGCCAATGCAGGGGACATGGGTTCGAGCCCTGGTCTGGGAAGATCCCACATGCCGCAGAGCAGCTGGGCCCATGAGCCACAATTACTGAGCCTGCGCGTCTGGAGCCTGTGCTCCGCAACAAGAGAGGCCGCGATAGTGAGAGGCCCGCGCACCGCGATGAAGAGTGGCCCCCGCTTGCCACAATTGGAGGAAGCCCTCGCACAGAAACGAAGACCCAACACAGCCATAAATAAATAAATAAAAATAAAATTAAAAAAAAAAAAAATAAAAAAAGCACAGAAAAAAAAAAGTGTCAACTTTGTCTAGATGAATTTATACATCCATCTAATCCCTATGAAAATATCGATAGTGATTTTTCAGAACCTGAAACAATGCTAAAATTTATCTTGAGAAGTATAATAAGAAGACCAGCTAGAAAAATTCTGAGAAGAAAATAGAGGAGAATAACCTGAACGATACTTCAAAAAAAATGACTACAACTATATATTTGACCATAGGGAAGAACTAGATAAATATATCACGGAAAATCAGAGTGCATTAACTGGGAATAGGCTAGGTTAAAAAGCAAAACAAACAAATAAAAAAACAACCTGTAATCCTAGGCACATACACAGTGAGATTTCTTTCTTTGCTCGTGCTCTAAGTTTGTTGTCGGTCAGCGGAGCAGTAAGGTGGCTTCTCTCAGGGACCCTGTCTCATGTGGACTCCTGTAGGTTCTAGCAGCATTAGTTGCAACATAGAGCTTTTCTTCTGTCTCCACAGCAGGATGAGCAAGTCTGAGGAATGGCACATAGTTATTCTCCCTGTCTCAGCCTGGAAATGAAGTCCTTAGGCCTAACCTCAGGGAGTTGAGAAGCACTGGTTAGGAATGGCGTAGATACTAGGAATGTCTATGATGGAGAGGTCAGATGTAGTTCCAAATATGTATGGGAGTATAGTTTGCAATACAGGTGCCACTTCAGATCTTCAGGGAAAAAGGATATTACTCAGCGGTTTGGTTGGAAAGCATTCAGTGCTTGTGTAGATAGAATCGAGCAACATTCCTTCCTCACTCCCATACCAACATAAATTCCAAATGGAAAGAAGTTAGAAAGGAAATGACTCTGGAAGGAAGAAGGGCCAAAGAACTTGCTAAGCAGGACATCAAATTCAACCCACTAGAAAATGGTGAGAGGTTTGAACTGGCAATTTGGTGTCGGGGGCGGGGGGGAAAGGTGAATCTCAAACTCATTCAGGATTAATCGCAAATCTAAACAAGAATAAAATGTCATTCTTCTCCTTTCCAAAAAAATGCGAAATTTTGGGGGCTTCCCTGGTGGCGCAGTGGTTGAGAATCTGCCTGCTAATGCAGGAGACACGGGTTCGAGCCCTGGTCTGGGAAGATCCCACATGCCACGGAGCAGCTGGGCCCGTGAGCCACGGCTGCTGAGCCTGCGCGTCTGGAGCCTGTGCCCCGCAGCGGGAGGGGCCCCGATAGTGAGAGGCCCGCGCACCGCGATGAAGAGCGGTCCCCGCACCGCGATGAAGAGTGGCCCCCACTTGCCGCAACTAGAGAAAGCCCTCGCACGAACCGAAGACCCAGCACAGCCATAAATAAATAAATAAATAAATAAATAAATAAATAAATAAATAAATAAATAAATAAATAAATAAATAAATAAATTTTAAAAAATGCGAAATTTGATGATACCAAGTACTAGTGAGGATTTGGAGAAATGCGCAGGTTCATGTTTCATTGTCAGGAGTATATGTAGATAAAAACATATATATTAAAAATAAAAATGTACATTGATACAAAATTTACCCTATGGATATATTTGCAAAAATTATCCCAGTGAACAGTGTTCACTGAAGAATTGTTTAGAGTATCAGTAAGACTGATACAATTAAAGTGTCCTTCAGAGGGAACTGGATGAATGAATTACGCTTCACTATTCATGTAAAGGTGTACCAGATACTTCTTTTAAAAAGGAAGTAGATCTGTACGTGCTGGTATGTAAATATCTTCAAAGTACATCGTTAAATGGAAACATAAGATACAGAAAATTATGAATAATATACATACTTTTATATTGTGTGTGAAAATACATACATTTATACATATACACATATATAGATTATTTATCTGTGTTTACTCCCCCCCCCACCCCCTAGATTTTACCTAGAAGGATTTATAAGAATCTTACAGTGGTTATTTTTTGGAGAAGGTCCTATCAGAGCTGTGTCTATGAGAGAGGAAGGTTTTACTTTTTTAAAAAATGAATTTACTAATCATATATACATATTTTTTACATCAAAACAGTTTATATGGTAATTTTGTGGGGTTTTTATTTCTTAATGTTTAATAGACACAATTAGAAATTTTATATGTATGTATATGAAACAAATGATAAACTTTTTCTCCAACATCATGGTTTTTCAAATATTAAACGGAAATAGGAAGAAAGTAAAAAGTGAAATTAGAAAATGATAGGTTACATTTAGATTAAACTATTAAAATCTTGAATCTCATTTCTCCCTGAGAATTTTTTCTTTCTTTTCCTTTCTTTTATTCTCCAGCTCTATTGGTAACTAATTGACAAATAAAATTGTGTATATTTCAAGTGTCCAATGTGTTGGTCTGTCATACATATCATACAAGTGAAATGATTACTACTATGAAGTAAACACATCCATCACCTCACATAGTTACCATTTTTTTGGTGTGTGTGGTATGAACACTTAAGGTCTACTCTCTTTGATTTCAAGTGTACAATATGCTATTATTAACTGTAGTCACCATGCTGTACCTGAGATCCCCAGAACTTTATCTTGTAACTGGGAACTTGTACTCTTTGATCAGTATCTCTCCCTTCCCTCACCTCCAGTCCCTGGCAATCACTATTCTCTCTGTTTATATGAATTTGACTTATTTTCTTTTACACTACATTTCTTATCAATTTCAAGAAGTCTCAATAAATAAAGGCTGTATTGCAAGGTCAAAATTCTTTGGGTTTGCATACTTATGAACACTGATTTTTAAAATATATATAATTTACTACTGTAATACCAGGGTATCTGCATACTTACACAAAAATGTCTACATAAAGATATTTATTGGTGCATTATTTGTAATAGCACAGTGGCAGAAATATCACAAATGTTCCTTTGTTAGGTACAGGTTCAATAAAACATGGTACAGCCATAAAATAGAAACCTTGTAGAGCTTAAGAGAAAGAAGCAGGTTATATACTAAAGTGAAAACTATCTAGGCTCTATTGCTTTGTGAAAAACAAGGTGAAGAAAACAGTGTATAGTGTGCTACCTTTTGTTTGAAATGATGCCCTCCATACATTCAGGTTGTGTGTGTGTGTGTGTGTGTGTGTGTGTGTGTGTATGATCTTATTCTGTTGGGATATGTAACTATAAGACGTGTTGCTCTGATGAGAGTGGGAATGAGGATAGAAGACTTATTTTCCTTTGTTTAGCTTTTTTATATTGTTTGGTTTGTTTTGCCATCTAAACTATTTCTTTTTAAAAAAGTTAACCAATCAGGCAATCAAAGAAACACATTATGTTCTATGTTTATTACCTTAGGCATATGAGTAAACAAAATTAAGGTAAATAACACCTTAGTTTTTGAAATCTTGTCTTTCATTAACTTTCTGTAAGTAGTGACATCTATGTTTTTATCGTGTGGGAAGTCATTATCGTCATCATGATAAAGGATTTTATCCAGTCAAATTTCTTTTTCTTTAAACTCAATTTTCGATGACATAAATATGGTGGACAAATAAAAACCATGAAATATCCAAGGTCCACCCCTCGCTGACTCTCTTGGGTTAGGCAGACCATGTAGGTTGAGATTCAGGCTGTCTTGCCTCTGAAGTGGGCATGTAACTCCCATGCTGCCCTGTTGGATTCAGGCGTGCTATCTGTCAAATGTGATAGAAACCTACGTGAAGGGGCTTCACATAACATGATGTTGTTAGTGTAAGTTCATGTGCCCGATGCACAGTGAGGCCAAAGAAACCAAACATGGGAATTTGGAGCAGAGAAAGCTTTATTGCAGGCCCATGCAAAGAGAGGGGTGGCTCATGCTCTAAAACACCCAAGCTCCCCGAAAGGTTTTGGCCAGGCGTTTTTAAAAGTCAGGTTGGGGTGGGTGGTGGTTCCTCAGGGTGTGTGATCAGCTCCTGCACAATTCTCTGATTGGTTGATGGTCAGGTAACAGGGCAGTGTCAGTGTCACAAGGGTTAACATTATCAGTCCTTAGGCTCCAGGAAGCCTGGGGCTATGTGCTCATGGTCATCAAATAGTTAACATCTTCCATTTGGTGGTGGTGGGTGGATGGTGGTTCACATCTGTAAAACAACTCAGGAAATGTGCATCAAATACTCTTTTCTCGGTACTTCAGAGAGGAGCTAAAGCAGAGCATATGGGGGAAGGCCTGTCCAGGGAAGGCCCCATAGGGCCCTGCTCGGTTGCAATTCCCCCCTTTTCTTTGATACTCCTCAATCTTGAGGAGAAGAAGTTTTGCAACAGAATACAAAAGTTAAACAGATCTAATATGGAGTCAGATATGTTATTCCCTATTACAGTGTTCAGTTTCAATGTAATGAGGTGGTACTGATCTTCTTTTAATGGTAGTAGGATGGATGCTCTAGAAATGTGCATAGAACATGGATGTGTAACATTAGGCTGTAAGTTGTGACTCAAGATACGGTAGTCCTGTACTCTGTTATTCTACAGGAAGAGAGATTGAATGGCTACTTCATAAGAAGCCAGGGAGTAGAGCGTCCTTAGAGAAGTTAGAAATCTGACTGCTAGAGGCTGAGATAAAAAGTTCCTTGACAGCAAGGTGTTCATTCATAAGTCGGCTCCACACCAATGGAAGGTCCAGGCATAGATCCAGAGAGGAATCACTCTCCATTAGAATTCAGTTACTGTTTATTTTATTTATTTATTATTTTTGGCTGTGTTGGGTCTTCGTTTCTGCGCGAGGGCTTTCTCTAGTTGTGGCAAGTGGGGGCCACTCTTCATGACGGTGCACGGGCCTCTCACTATCGCAGCCTCTCCTGTTGCGGAGCACAGGCTCCAGACGCGCAGGCTCAGTAGTTGGGGCTCACGGGCCCAGTTGCTCCGCGGCATGTGGGATCTTCCCAGACCAGGGCTCGAACCCGTGTCCCCTGCATTGGCAGCCAGATTCTCGACCACTGCGCCACCAGGGAAGCCCCAGTTACTGTTTATTTTGTTTAACTTCATAACCCTCTGCTATTTAATTCCAGTTTTAATTCCAGTAGAAACAACAAAAGGCAACATAAATTAGCTTTTAAAAATTATATTTATATACATAAGTATGTACACACACACACTTTTCTATTACCCAAGAGTTGGCAAGAAAGAGATAATGGTGCTAATTACCTTTTTACTGTTCATGTCACATTGTGTTTAGCTTTCCCTTTTGCAATGACCTTTTGTTCAATAGCTCTGGAAAATAAGGGGATCCAGTCTACTTTAACATCCCTGGCATCTTATGAGCAAACAGTGAGTGATATTTTGGGTGACTGCTGGGGTAATTACAAATATGGTGATAGTATATGCAAATCTCATGTGAGAGAAATTATAGGTCACTGCTGTTTGTATCATGCCATTTCTGTGGTGATGAAAGAAATTGCTGTTAATTACCAGATTATTACCATCCTTAATTTTGGTAATTCTAGGCTATCAAAGAATGTTTTGAAACACAAATCATATTATTTAATTTTTCCAGCAAGATGGCAGCACTTGGTTCCTCAGTCATGATCCCTGCAGATTTGTGTGTGTGTGTGTGCATTTGATAAATTCATAGCTATTATGGGGTAAACATGGATTATTCATGAATCTTGGGAAGACAGTTTCCTTTTCACTGGCCAACATACATAGTTCATTCCCTGGAATTTTCACTCCTGAATTCTGCATAAATATTGCTTTTCTTGTAAGCTTCCCTGTCCCCTGGGGAGAAGTGAAATAAGAAACCAATGAGGGCTTCCCTGGTGGCGCAGTGGTTGGGAGTCTGCCTGCCAATGCAAGGGACACGGGTTCGAGCCCTGGTCTGGGAAGATCCCACATGCCGCGGAGCGATTAGGCCCGTGAGCCACAATTGCTGAGCCTGCGCGTCTGGAGCCTGTGCTCCGCAACAAGAGAGGCCGCGATAGTGAGAGGCCCGCGCACCGCGATGAAGAGTGGCCCCCGCTTGAAGAGTGGCCCCCGCTCGCCGCAACTAGAGAAAGCCCTCGCACAGAAACGAAGACCCAACACAGCCAAAAATAAATAAATTAAATAAATAATTAAAAAAAAAAAAAAAAAAAAAAGAAACCAATGAGAGTGCATTTTGGCGTATTGAAAAACATAACAGATTCTCAGAGCTAAAACTTGTCTGTGCAGTGGACTTGACCACTGGTGTAACCACAATCACTTTCTCATTAAATGTTGGTCAGTAACATTTCTACTACCCTAGTAAGTGGGTCAGACTTCACTCAGCCTCTGGCCTGCTTTTAAAGCACTTATCCCTGGAAGGTTTTTTACGATCTAGGGCCCTGGAATGACATGGATCCTTCTCACGATGTCACTGTTTGTTTATAAAGATGAAATCCTATGTTCATCATTTTAAGTGATGCGATAAAAGACATTACATACAAGGATTGGCAGCTTTATTGGACTAGATGTGGTTAATAAGGTAATCACTTTGGCATTTAAATTCATGTCTTTTCTTGTCTGAATATAATTATTGAAATAATTTTTAGTGTTCATGGGAGAAATTCTCACTTCCTCAAGACTCAGTGACTGAGGTTTAGTTGCCCTGTTCCTAACAGATAAAGCCAAAAAGCAAAAATCTGCATAACTCTTTTGTAGAATATTACATGTGTAAATCAAACCACCTCATCTATACGTAGCAACTGCATTTGTGATGTCACTCATGAAAAAGGCATTTTAGTGTTTACAGAAGCTACAGTTCAGTCTTCCATTAATCTCTCAAACTTAAACTTTCTTACACTCATAAAGACAGCCTGGCTAGTCTATAAGTTCAACTTGTTTTCAAAACTCAGTTATTTACTCTTTATGGTAAAGTGATATCGTTCAGGGGAAGATTTAACTTCTGTATTGTTGATCAGAAATGTGACACATGCCTACGTGCCTTTATATTCCAAGAACAAAGAGAAGACCTTCATGTTTCCAAAGTGCCATCTTACTTACCTGTGTTCTCAACTATGCTTACTTACTGTGTGCATTTTTTTTTGAATTTTAAATATTTCTTACTTTACAGGAACGTACCATACCCCTACTAACACGTTAGATGGGAAACATTTCCGAGATGGAAATCTTTGGATTCAAATCCTTTGGAGGCAGTCCTTATGGATTCACTGATGATTTGTATCTTGGCAGATTTTCTCATGTCAAGTGTTGTCCCTTTTCAGTCTTTACTACTGGTGAGAACTTTTCAAGAGTCCCTCCTTTCTCCCCTAACAGACCTCGAAGTTGACTGATTTGAGACTGAATTTTTGACAGTCTGAATTTTTAATACCACTGCAATTTATAGTGTAAATAGAAACAACTTAAACTATTGTAGGTTGTGTAGGACACATGATGTTCTGCAACAGCCGCATTGCCTTTCTGTAATTTGAAATCCCATTTATATAAAGAGAAATTTGACCTGCATGTCATGTTTCTGGGGCATTCACACCTGTCTTACTATAAGCAGTGGAAGGAACAGCATGATGTTCACAAACCTGATTTTTTTTTCCTTCAAACCTGGGTCTTCAAATATGTCCTGATCCAAATGAGTTTCCTTATCCCATTTATGAAGACTTTTGCTAGCTATACCTGGTCAGGTTGTCTGAGAAATCATGCGATTGAAGGAAAGAAATTTGTGTATCATTTTGCAACGTGAACTAGACACGTCAGTTAGTATAGTCACAAAGCAAAGGCTAAAGAAAAACCAAGTTTTCTTTAAAGAATGTTTATAGACAAATGTCTCCCTAGAAAGTGGCATCTTCTGCTAGATTTTCACTGACGTTTACTCAATAATCATGGAGAGAATTATGGAAGATTTGAGTGTGAAGGCTGTAAATTTAATACATTTTAATGTAGTTCTACTTATTTTAAATATTCTTGAAATCGGTATTAGTAGGAGAATATCAGTCGAGAGCTCTGTCTCCCTAGAAGGCAAAGACTATATTTACCATCAAAGGTTGTTGGTTGAAACTTGAGTGCAATCAGTAAAAAAGGTGTAACCTCACAAACAACCCAATCAAAGGATGGGCAAGGAACTAAATAGACATTTCTTCAAAGAAGATATACAGATGACCAAGAGGCACATGAAAAGCTGCTCAATATCACTAATTATTAGAGAAATGCAAATCAAAACTACAATGAGGTATCACCTCACACCAGTTAGAATGGGCATCATCAGAAAATCTGCAAACAACAAATGCTGGAGAGGGTGTGGAGAAAAGGGAACCCTCCTGCACTGTTGGTGGGAATGTAAATTGATACAGCCACTATGGAGAACAGTATGGAGGTTCCTTAAAAAACTAAAAATAGAATTTCTATGTGACCCAGCAATCCCACTACTGGGCATATACCCAGAGAAAACCACAATTCAAAAAGACACATGCACCCCAATGTTCATTGCAGCACTATTTACAATAACCAGGTCATGGAAGCAACCTAAATGCCCATCGACAGAGGAATGGATAAAGAAGATGTGGTACATATATACAATGGAATATTACTCAGCCATAAAAAGCAACGAAATTGGGTCATTTGTAGAGATGTGGATGGACCTAGAGACTGTCATACAGAGTAAAGTAAGAAACAGGAAAACAAATACCGTATATTTACACATATATGTGGAATCCAGAAAAATGGTACAGATGACCGGTTTGCAAGGCAGAAATAGAGACACAGATGTAGAGAACAAATGTATGGACACCAAGGGAGGAAAGGAGGGGGTGGGTGGTGGGATGAATTGGGAGACTGGGATTGACACATATACACTGACATGTATAAAATAGATAACTAATAAGAACCTACTGTGTAAAAATAAAATTCAAATTTAAAAAAAGTTATAACCTCAAAGACATTGTCAAGCTTTAGTGTACAGAGCAATCACTACAGTAGCTTATTTAAAATGCAGATTCCCGGGTTCTGGGCCTCAGAGGCTCTGTTCAGTGAATCTGGACTAGAGCCTAGGAACTCAGATTTCTAATTTGTCCCCCAGGTGATTGTGATGAGATGATTCCTCAAATACTCTTTGGAAACACCATTCTAAGATAATGATAATTTGTACTTCAATTTTCCTGACTAAATGTGGTAGAAACATGTGCGCTCCCCACCCAACCGCTCATATATGTATATACCCCTTATAAAAACAAATGAAGAAATTAAAGAAGTTTAGCACCTTTTATAGTCTCAATAAATATACCCCTGGTCTCTATCCCAAGATTAGAACACATGATGTGGAGTTACTTCCTTCCATCCCCTAGATGTTGATGCATAGTTACCTTCTGAAGATACATATCCTTACAAGCTTTTTCTTACCAAGTCTAGTTTGGTTCTTGGAAATGATGATTCTAATTCAAGTCTTCTAGTTTTAAAAAAGATTACCCTTGTTAGGCATCCGATAGTATCTTGAGCTCCCAACATTTAATAGTTCTGCTTATTTTCCTTTCCTTGGGAAAGGAGAGCAGAGTGGAGACCATGATTATGGGAGCCTTGGGTAGTTCATGGTCAGAAATATTCTTCAGTCAAGTGTGGCTCAAACATGGGAAGTCCTAAGTCTACATCTGTAGATTCCAGGGATCTGCTAAACTGTTTCCTAACAGTCCCAGTAGGCAATCATCTGAGACTTCTTATAGAGTCTTTGTAAGGTGAAACATTTCTTCACTAAGGCAATTCCCCTGTTTTGATGATCTTAGAGATGTTCTTGTCAGAGGCCTAACAGTGGGTTAAAATGTAATATTTTATAGACCCAACCCTCCCCTGTCTCTCTCCATTCCCCCCATAGAAGAAGAAGTGAACAGATGAAAAAATTAGTCCAGGAATATCTTGTATGTCCTCCTAAAGTCCCAGAAGAAATGGGCACTATCTGTCCCTTTGTGTGAGCAGGTTCTATGGGACCTTACAGAAATTGATTTTACAAAAGGGAGGCATGTATCTTCCATTTGAATGATGGCTGTGTCTTAATTTTCCCACTGGATGCCTGTTGTGTTGTTTCTGCATCAACCATGACCATGATTCTGGCTGGAGTTCTTCAGTTTATTCTTCATCAGCCTGGCCAAGAGAAGGATAAAAGGGTTAAAAGAGACACTAAAGAAACTTTGAACATGTGATTCTTATAAACCTGACAGGAAAAGCAAATCCTAAAGATGTACTATATCTTGTTCAAAGTTAGCCATTGGGTCTGAGTCAGATTTGGAGTAAAAATTTCAATAACTTTTGCTTCCCAAACCAGGACTGGAGCTGTCGAAAAAATCACATGACCCTATGAACTTAATGAGAAAATTCAATAGAAACTGGTTCTCATTCAGAAGACCACTTGACAGTGGTATAAACTAGAGATTTTAATAGTTGAAAACTGTTGTATCTTGGATTGAAAAATTGATTTACAGTAGATTTTAATGCTCACAGCAAGAGAATTTTGGCATTTTATGTCGTACTGTTTGTCACGCTTCTGTACTGTTTGTCACGCTTCTGTACTGACACAGCTGTAAATCTTGATTATAGCTCCACTTCCAGTTAATATAGACTTTATACATGTAATCTTCATCTTTTTTTCTTGTGAAAAGTGAGAACATATTAAAACTAATCTTAAAGTGTTTGTAAAGCAAAAATATCAAAAGTAATCATAATGACATATCCTGTGTGGTGAAGGACAAAATAGTACTAAAAGAAATACCTAGATTTGTGGAAGTCACAATGAATAAATGGCTCCATGAAAAATTGACCCTTACATTTCTAGTTAACTTGGCCTTATGTATTGTTTCTGCTCTGTAAGAAAGTACAATTTCTCCATTAAACTTTTTATTTAGGGATAATCATAGATTCACATGCTGGTCAAAGAAATAACATAGAGAGATCCTATGTGTCCTTTTCTCAATTTCCCACAGTGAGACATCTTGCAAACCTATAGTACAGTATCATGACCAGATAGTAACTTTGATACATTTAAAATACAGAACATTTTTATCACCACAAAGATCCCTTACACTGCCCTTTTGTAGACACAACAATTTTCTCTCTGCCCTCACCCGCGCCTTAACTAATGGAAATCACTAATCTTTGCCTATTTCCATAAGTTTGTCATTTCAAGAATGCTTTGTGAATGGAATCATGTGGTATGTAACTTTTTGGAATGGGCTTTTTTCACTAAGCATAATTTTTGGGAAATTCACCCACGTTGTTTTGTGTATCAGTAGTTCATTCCCTTTTATTATTGAGTAATATTCTATGGTATGGATATAAACCAGAATGTTGAATTCACTCACTGAGGGGTGTCTGGATCATTTCAAGTTTTTTAGTTGTGACGAATAAAGCTGCTAAAATAGGCAAAAAGTAAAAATTTCATGTGCACATAAATTCCCCTTTCTATGAGATAAATGACCAGGAGTGCCATTGCTTCATCGTATGGTAGTTGTGTGTTGAGTTATAAAGAAATGGTCAGACTGTTTTCTATAGTGGCTGCACACTTCTACATTCCCACCTTCTTTACTTCTGGGTGGGGTTGGGAGTGCAGACTCTCCACTAGGCTCCACTGATACCCCCCTGCCGCTTGGTAGGGACAGGAGTGTCTTGTTACTGCTCCCCACATGGCCTCCACTGACCAAAAGGGGCATATGATGAGGTGCGAGTGGCCTCATTACTACTAGGCAGCGGTGAAAATCCTTACTCCTTCTTCGATTTGTCTGATACCACCCAATCGGGGAAAGGGATGGCCACTTTATTGCTGCTAGGTGGGGATGTTAAGTCCAGGCTCTCTATTCAACCTTACTTAATGCCACTCTGGCAGGGGAATTGCGGTGCTTCGTTATGTTTCCGAACCAGGTCCATTTATCCCATGTGCAGAAAGCCACGTGCTGAGATGCCAAAGCCTGCATCCCAGAAAAGTTTATTCACAAGGCAGCCAAGCGAGGAGATGGGTGAACACGTCTTTGATCTGCCTCCCTGAAGGTGAGGCTGTTGGAATGTTTATAGGATAAGAAGGGAGGGTGGTCTTAGGCGTGGGGAAAGGTTATGGGAGGCAAGGGGAAAGGTAAGGTAATTGGAGTTCTGTGCAAGTGTATCTAGGTGACATGCATAAGCGAAAATGGAGGCACTTAGCATGATCTGAGGGTGGAGTTTTCCGGCCCTTCAACATCAGAAGGCCATTCACTGGACACCTGCATTGGCCCATTTTTATGGTTGGTGGTCCCAAGGAGCTTTAGCCAGCTCACTCTGAACAAGAGCTGACTCTACGTTCCTGTAAAATAACTGTGCTATGTGAAGCCAGGAAGGTATACAATTAAAGAGAGGAGAAAACAAAACGAAACTAAAGGAAGCATACAAGGCAGTTTACAAGCAGAGGGGTTCTAACAAGCTGTTCCTCTCTCTGTTGCTCTGCAAGACAAACTGAAGAATTTGTGTTAGCGATCAGCTTTGTTAACTCTGTGGGGCACGGTTTCAATTATGACCTGGCCAGAGTGTAATCTCAGTGCCCTACTCAGCCTTTTCCAGCCTGGGTGTGGATCAGGACATAGTTTCCTGTGGTGTTTGACTAGAGTAAAACCGTTACTGTCTAAAAGTTTCCTACATTGTTAGGCTGTCCCTTCCTGGTCCTTTGGCTTGAAAAAGCAAGCTTTATGTTGGGACTTGATTTGTCTGTGCTTGTTGGCATTTCCAGCCATCTGGCTTCTTCAGCTCCAAGTCTGGGATATATGAAGCGGGAAAAACACCTTGGAAATCACCACCACAACTTTCCTTGGGTCTCTGAGTTCTCTGGGCTGTCTGTCTTCTTCCTACTTTTCAGAATTTTACTATGTTTGTTCTCTAACAAAGATAAAGGTATTTTAGTTGTACTTGGTGAGAGGCATAAGGAAAAATACATCTCCTCCATTTCCCTGGAAGTGAAAATCCTCATACGTTTTTAACACAAATGTTTGTTCAATTTTCTATAAGATCCTTGGGTAACTAGATTGATACCTTCATTCACCCAATTAACAAGCATTTATTGAATTGCAAGTCTGTACCAGGTACCAGGCTACCTGAGGGAATAATAAGATGCCTTCCAGACCTCATGGAGCTCAGAGTTGAGTAGGAGAACAAGAAATACTTAAAAAAAAAAAAAAAAAAAACAAAAAGCAAAACAAAACGGGATTACAACAAGGCAATAACCACAGTAATAGTGATGTGTACCAGGCATTATTTTGGGTGACATACCTTTTCAAAACCTCTAAACCCTCAGCCTATGTCTGCTACACCCAAGCAATCTTGGGACAATCTAATACATGGAGAAGACAAGGTCTATGAAATTTTCTTTTTAGATCTCTTGCCAGATGATTAAATGGAAAAAAAATCAACATAAAAATAACAGGCAATTTAAGTCAGATTGTGGCATATGGAAGGTAAAAATGCCCCTTCTTGCTGGCAACATTCCAATCATTCAAACAACCTTCTAGTGACTAAGGGTAGGCAACAAGTGATTCTATTATGACTTCCTCCGAGTTTTTTTTTTTCCCCTGTGCTTTCTGTTGCAATTTTCCTGCTTTTCTTATCTCTTCCCAGATAGCACATGTGGGCATCATCATCTGCTCTAGGTGGTCCTCAAGCACGTACTTAGCCTGTGAATTATTCTGAAAGTGATTACTTACATATTCCTATAAGATCTGAAGCAGAAATACTGACGTTTCTGGTCTCTGGGTTGCTTTTTGCTGAAGGTAACTTAAGCCCTGTATGACTCCCTCCAACCCCACCCTTTCCTTCAAGATTTGCCCATCAACGTCCATCTCTCTCTTTTCTGCTATCCTTTGTTATCATAAACCAGGGTCCACTGTCCGGTGACAGTGGCCCTTTATTCTAATTAGCTTGCTCTGTCATACCTACTTACATGTATTTCTTATCAATTCTCTTAATCCTGCACATTGTACTTTTGGTGTCTCTGCAAATCAGTACCTCTCCCAGAACAGTTTTTTAAAATACATGTTTTCTTCTTAATACCAGCATCTCTAGCTCTTCTTTCAACTTCATAAAAATGTATTTCTTTACAATTGAAAATCATTTTTCTTGGATGGACACAGCAATTCTGCTTCTCTGAGTTTGTTGCAGAGCCAGGAGCCTAGAATTGAGAGTGTCCTAATGGGCTTCCTGCCCAGTATCCCCCCAGTTCGCTAACTCCATATACAGTAGCCTTGACAAATGGCATCGAATATTATAGAAGCAATGCTTTCTCTCTGCCTTTCCCATGTTTTGGCAGACTGTAGTTTTAGTATCTCCGGTCCTTGTCTCTGGAAAATATGCCAGGTCTGAGTGTTTTGCTGTCTCTTAGTACTTAACATTTGCACCCAATTAAGTGCTTAGCAAGCAAACACAAGGGGGAAAAAAAGGAAGAACTGATAGCTGCAAGGAGAGACATGAGAAGGAAAAGGGCAAAGAAGGAAATTAGGACTAGTGAATTGCCATGGCACATAACTTAACTAAAGTGGCACTACTTGAGAGGAAGCTTTGACTACTCAGAAAGGTCTTCTTAGAATTTTCTCTTCTCATGAAGATCATTTCAGATAAATGCAGTTTTCATCAGAATGAATAACTTGACCTCTGAATGGGCGCTTGCTGAAAGCGGATTTGTTTTGCATATCTTTTCCTAGAAGGTTAACAGAGAATAACATTTAGGTGTTTTGCAAAGCAGTTTGGAAAGAAAATAACTACACTTAGTTACCAATAACAACGTGCTTTATTTTACAATGTTTACTTTGTCAAAGTCAAGAACTCTTCAGCTCTCTGCAATGAGACACTGCGGTCATATGTGCTTTAGCATGATGTGTGAGCTAAGCCTGCAGAAACCAGATCCTTATCGGTATTGCTAACAGAATGATGAATCTGCCTTTGTGAACTGTAAGTTCATTGTTAGTGCTTGAGGAAACTGTTGAGTCGTCATTTTTATTATGGGATGGTATTTTGTAACGGCTTGCATTTTGACCCAAGTTTTTAGGTCTGTCCCAGTTACTCTCTTTCATCCCTGCTGTTACTATTTCTTAGCTATTTAAAAAACATCTTATAAACTAAACTGCTATAACAAATATATCCCCAACTCTATAATGGCTCAACAGAATAGGAGTTTAATTCTTGCTTGTGTCCAAGGCAGCTGTTGATGGTTACAAGGTGGCTTTTCTCCACTCAGTGATTTAGGAATCTAAGTTTCTTCCAACTTGCATCACTGCCCTCTACTAGAGCCTGACTAAAATTTGTAACTAGTTGAAAAGTACCTTCCCTCTTAAAGCCCCTACCCTGAAGTGGTGCTCACCATTTATACTTTCATTCCCTTTGAGCAAACAAAGGCATTTGTCTTACTGTAAGAGAGACTGGGAAATGTAGGCTGGCAATGTGCCCCAGACATACTCCTACTAAAATGGAAGCAGGAAACAGTGGTCTTTGCTGCATTTCTATGGATTTTTCCTTTTCTAAAGAATAATTAACTATACCCCGGAGATGAGTCCTTTTGCTGTATACATCTAGTAGAAAGTCAGTAGGGTTTTTCTATGTTCATAGTTTGACACAATGCAGAGATTTTTCTTCGGAAATTATCTGATTCTTTTCAGAATTGTGGTCTAATTTTATATCTGGATAAAAATTACTACAAAAGATACCAAATCTAAGATGTCTGTATTTGTAATTTTACTCTCTTCATATTTTTTGGTGCTGCTCTGAACATTTTCTCTGAGAAAAAACCATGGAATCATATATTTGAAGGAACTAAAAATTAGATGTGTAACATGAACTTGATTTTTACTGCACATGGAACCAATATTGTCAACAATTAATTTGTTATTTTTTTATTAAGAAACTATTAGGTGGTTAGCACTGTGCAAGGTGCTAATGGAAATAAAAGGCTCATCTTTTGCTTTGAAAATTCTCGAATGGGTCAGAATTTGTGTAAATAGTGGAAGAGAAAACCAAAAACAGACTGTTTCCATGGGCAGGCCTAACATTAAAGATTGCTTCAGATTTAATAAACCAACATACCCACTAACCTCACACTACGTATGACATGGAGTATTAAGATTCACAGGTATGTCGCAGGTATTGACCAGCTCTGGGAGGTCTGGCGCTGGAATACTAAGGATGTGAAAAATATCGGACTCACCTGGATTGAGTTAGTTTCTCAAGAGTCAAATAGCGGTAAAGGAAAGTTATCACATCAAAAGTGATTTTCAAATAAATCTGACAATAAAAAATCCCCACCATTAACAGTAGGTATTTCAGGTAAACATCTTAGACATTTGCATTTGTTGTATTAAAAACTTCAAACTGGTCTGCAGACCTCTTGAGTGGCAACATTCCTTTTTGGTGGATCTATAGCTCATCAGAGGCAGCTGCAGGTGGTACAGTAAACTCTGGGTCACCAGAAAAGCCTTTGCCCAGTGACAACACCAGGATTATGGATTTAATTGTCAGTGACATAATCCTCAGTGACTGTGTATAACTCGATTATTTTTAAAAATACATCTTTGTTCAGTAATGTGTTGTACTATAATGAAAGTAAGAACCATTGATGTGATAGATGGATTTTCTTTAATCGAGGTGAAATTCAAATAACATACAATTAACCATTTTAACGTGCATGATTCAGTGACATTTAGTACAATTGCAATTTGTGTAACCACCGCTGCTCTCTAGTTTCAAAACTTTTCCATCGCCTCAGAACAACCCACCCCATCCCCTTTGAGAAATCAATCCCCATGTCCTTCTACCCCAGCACCTGACAGCACTAATTTGCCTTCTGTCTCCATGCATTTGCCTATTCTATATATTTTGTATAAAAGAAATCATATAATATGTGACACTTGTGTCTGGCTTCTTTCACTTAGTATAATGTTTTCGAGGCTCATCCATGCATAGCATATATCAGTACTTTGATATTTTTCATGGCTGAATAATACTCCATTTCATATATATATCACCATTTGTTTATCCATTCATCTGCTTACGACACTGTTTCACTGCTGAGGCTTTATTAATTCTATATAGGTTGGCTTAACTTTAAAAAAGATTCTGTGCAGTATAATCCAATTCTTTAAAAAAGTACGTACACAGAGGAAAAAGAGGGAATGAGAGAGGGAGGTGAGGGAGAAACAGAAAGAAGAAACACACTTGGATAGATCTACAGTTGAGCCTTGAACATCGTGGGGACTTAGGGTCACCAGCTCTCTGTGTTGTCAACAAACCACGTGCAACATAGTCAAACAGCATCCATGGTTCCCCTGCATCTGTGGATTCGACCAACTGCGGATCATGTAGCACTGTAGTATTTACTACTGACAAAAATGCACATAAGTGGATTCACACAGTTCAAACCTGTGCTGTTCAAGGATTAGCTGTATTTCAAAATTCTTCTCTGAATTTTCGGAATGTAATCAGCATATATTAATTTTATATTCAAAACAATTTAAATCTATTTCATAACCACCAAAAAAAAAATAAACTAAACCCAAGACAAGGATATGGTTTAAGGGCTTTTTATAAAAGTCGACAGATTTTATTCACATAGTTTTGCTTTTGCTGTCCTGTTTATTATGCATTCTGAAATTGTAAGTAAGTCGCTATATATTTTTGGAATTGGGGTTTAAATTATAAACCAATTAACAATACAGAATGCAAGCAGAATAAACATTTAAAGGACACTTTATCTGAATATGGGTTTAAAAATTGCAGCTAAAGTTATTATGTGCTTTTAAAGTCTTCTCACATCCTCCTTAGGACTTCAACATTTTTCTTACCTGTCGTGAAAATATAGTAACTATATAGCCTATCATCTCTGAGTGTCAGAGGCAGATAATGAACTTTTTGGAATTTGAATAGGGAATATCTGAGTAACATACTATTTTAATTTGAAGGAGGTAAGTAATAATATAACAGCAGTTAACATTTATTATTTAAACATGTGCCGGAGACAAATTCTAAGAAGTAGGAGTACATTAGCCCTAGACTAAAGACAACCCCAGATACTCTCAAAACAAAGAATAAAAGGAAGCCTAGAAAGGAGTCAGCTTATTTCAAGTAACTGCATCTCAGAAAAATTCTAACACTATTTAAAGTAATACAAGAAAATCCAGCAACCAAAAATAAAAAACTGAAACTGTACAACATCAAATTAAACATTTCCATGTGTTGTGTGTGTGTGTGTGTATGTGTGTGTGTGTTGTGGATTTACTGGGCTGCTTATGTCTCTGCATTGTTATTTTTAAAAATCATGTGTGAGACTATTTTGACTTTTTTCTTTAAATTTTTTTTCTATCTCATTTTTTTTTCTTGCTCCTGAATGCCAATTGCATGTATGTTAAACTATTACTTGGCATTGTTTTTCATGTCACTGACACTCTGCTCATTTTTTCTTTCTGTACTTAAGTTTGGATAGTTTTTATTGATCTGCCTTCAAGTTCACTGATTTTTTCTTCTGGCGTCTTCCATCTGCACTCAAGTGAATTTTCCCCTTGAGATATTTTTCAGTTGTAGAATTTACATTTGTTTGTTTCTTTTTTTAAAAAAATAATTTCTGTTTCTCTTTTGAGGTCCGTTATCTTTTCTCTTGGCATGTTCATCTTTTCCCTTAAATCTTTGAACAGTCATAATAATTTTTAAAATTGCCTTTATCTGCTAATTTCAACATCTGTGTCATCTCTAGAATTGTTTCTGTGGATTGATATTTTCTCCCTAGTTTTAGGTTATATTTTTGGCCTCATTTGTCTAATAATTTCATTTTTTATTATCATTTGCTCTTTGTTATAGATACTATGTTATTGAGAATCTTGATTGTGTGATCTTTGTTTAACGGTTGTTGGGTCTTACTCTGGATAGCAGTAAATTTATTGGAGGCTTAACTTGAACTTGTCAAGACTTGATTTTAGGCTCATTTTATGGCAGTTCTAGAATAGCATTTACTCTAGGATGAGGGCAACTCTATTCAAAAAGTGCATCCTCTTTGGAGTCTGAATTACATGTTTGATGTGTTCAGCAAGGATTTTCCACCATGGCTGGTCAGAACTCCCACGTCTTAGTGCTATGAAACCTCCGGAATCTCTTTTAAGCTCCTCAACCCCAGTAGTGGTTGTTTTATTTTGGCTGCCATGCCTTATGGAGTATTGCCTACATGTGCATACATAGCTTAGTATTTCAGCCTAAGACTCAAGCGGACTCTTAGGCAGATTTTTGTGCAGCTTTTTTCGCTTCAACTTCCGGTCCACAAACTCCAGCCTGCTCAGTAGCACTGAACTCAGAGCTCTAAGTCCTCTGCCTAGCCAGACCGCTCCTGTCTCCTTCTCTGTGTTATGATTTGGAGAGTGTCCCTGGCCGAGAAACAGGACGAAGATGGAGCTCAACCCACATGCCCTCAAGGATCACACACAAGTGCCGTCCATTGTGCAATGACTGCAAAGTTGTTTTACATAGTTTTGTCAAGCTTTATAGTTACTTACAATGGGAGTTTTAAGTCTGATACCCATTCGAACTTTATAGCCAAAATTGGAGGTTGCTTATTTAATCTTTTCAAACATGCTAAATTTGTATCAAGTCCCTTTCTACTAAGTATTTATTATTTCTAGAATGCTTTTGCCTCTGTATCCTTTTTCTGGGGGGCGGGGAGTGTGGTGTTCCTTATCATTATTCAGATCTCCTTTCAGATGTCACCTTCTGTGATCACTGGATCTAAAGTACTAGGAGACCCTCTAGTAACTCTCTATTTCAGTACACTGTTTTATTTCTTCATGGCCTTCATTACCACCTGCAATGATCTCATTTGTTTATTCATTGTCTCCCTGTTCTCACTAGAAGTTCAACTCCTTGAGAGATGTGAGCCTCTCAGTGTGGTTTGCCCCTATACTTGGCTAGCACAGCGACTAGCGCTGAGGGGTACTTAAACAATATTGCTTAAATGAATAAAAAGGGAAGGAAGTTGCTAAGGTCCTTCAACCCTGGGTTAAACACCTATCTATTAAATGATACTGGCTAATGTGCTACAGAGCAGCTCACCTGAAATGGCTTTAGGTTGTAAATATAGAAAAGGTTACTTCAACCTGAATCTTCATGAGTGTATGCCCTTGTATTGGCCTTGGAAAAATGTGCTTACCTTATTTTGTAGAAATTGAACATAAAATACTTACCCTCAGTTTATTTAGTTGTATTTCATTTAGTAATTAACCTTTTAACTCTGTTTTATGAAAACAGAGTATATCAGAAAACCACATTCTATAACTGGATGTGTTAGGAGAAATTTTATGAAGACTTCCACACGATTCAATGATTATTTCTGCATTCTGAATGAATATTTGGTAATTACATAATTCATTTTTGACAAAATGAATTTTGTTACTGAAACTTCTTTCTAATGTTTGAAGAATAAGGAGAAAATATGTAGAAATATTTTAAAAGAAATGTAGAAAAATGAAAATGTAGATAAAAATTCAAAATTTATTTTAATGTTTCTTGCTATTATAACTGAATTATCCATCGAATCAAAATCTATTTTACTCTTCTCAAAAATTTTAATTTATCCCTTCATAAAGGCATAGATTTTGTTTCCTTATATGTCTGATTGTTTCAACGTTCTTTCCAAATGAAATTATCTTCCTGTTTTAAATAACTTGTACACCTGTATAGTCACTTAAAACATTTCTTTCAAATTTACAACACTTATTTCACTCTTTTAGGACTAAGAACTTTCAATGAATAAAAATCAAATAAAGGTAAGTAATTTTAGCACATGCTGTATATTTGACAATATAAATACAGAAGATATTGAAAATATCTAAATCTATTTTTTAGATCTAATTCTTAAAAAATGGTATAAATGAACCTACTTACAAAACAGAAATAGAGTCACAGATGTAAGAAACAAACTTATGGTTACCAAGGGGGAAAGGTAGGGGGAGGGATAAATTGGGAGATTGGGATCGACATATACACACTACTATAAATAGAATAGATAACTAATAAGAACCTACTGTATAGCACAGGGAACTATACTGAATACTCTGTAATGACCTATATGGGAATAGAATCTAAAAAAGAGTGGATATATGTATATTTATAACTGATTCACTTTGCTGTACAGCAGAAACTAGCACAACGTTGTAAATCAATTATACTCCAATAAAAAGTAATTTAAAAAAGAAAATAACTTTTAGTCACAAATTAGATCTCAAAAAGGTACGAATATGCTGTAATATTAGCGTGTATAGAGAACTATTCCATGTACATTTCTAGCCCATGATTTTTCTTGTAGTAGATTTACTGTTGAGAAATACACTTTTCAGGGCAGTCAAATGGAGGAGCCTGTAAACAGCTATGTAAACTAAGGATTTAAAAACGTATGACTACAGGCGAAATTTTGGCTTTCTTCTATGTACTAAATACCTTGGAGATCAGTGCATGCTTTTGTAGCATCTGTTGAATAATGGTGTGCTCTACTTGAGACATACTGAAGAAAGTGGAACAGCGTTTTCAGGCCTCTTGTATGCCCTGATGAGAAACCACAAGAAAAACAATACAATGTGCATCCTAGGATAACATGATGGTTTAAAGGGTTTGGAAATATTGACATGAGCTGTCCTTGGATGTGTTTAGTGAAACAGGAGCATCTCAAAAGTTTTAATGTTGGTACATTGAGATAAGGTATAGATTCTCCTCACAGCATGCTGAATGGGACCAGATGTGCTTATTGTACAAGTTTGCTTAATGCACATTGCAGGGAAAACAACTTTCAGAATTTAAAGCTTTCTTTCATGAAGCCTCCATTTCAATAAGATAAAAACAGAGTCAGATTTGGCAGTGATTCAGCAAATGAGAGCTAACTTTGCTTTCAGTGGGGACCTAGCGCAAGAACCCTGGAATTGAGGTTTTATTAAGACTTACATTCTTTGCCTATCACCTTTTTGGTTGTTAAATCCAACAGTTGTTTCTCTTTCTGAAATTTTTTTGAGGGCGAGACCTAGTTGATATCAGTTTAATAGATACAAGTCTCATTAGAGAGGCTGAAAATATATGTATATGACATGTAAGAGACAAATGAAACATTTTGTATTTAGATCTCCTGAAGTCACACTGAAAAATACCCCAAGCTCATTGATTTGTCATGGGATGGCAGGTTTGTGTTTGAGAAAACTGGATCATGCCTGTCAGTATATTACAGACATAAACTCACCACCTAATCAATATTCTAAAGTTCCTCATAACTGATGAGACACATCTACATGACCTTCATGGTGGAAGGATAGGGAGTTGTTTGTGCTGTGTCTGTTTTGTAGTGTACCTTCTGCTTCCAGATCAGCTTGCTAGAAAATTGTGTAGCGATGCCAAGGTTGTCTGGTTCAGAAGCATCAGCAGAGCTATTAGTCAGCCTTTTGGTCTTTCTTTGCTTATTTCTGTTGTTTGGTTAATTATCGATCAAATATCCAGTGAGGCCCCACTGAGAAGCAATAGATGAGCAAGAACCTGAAAGAACTCAGGGCACTGGTCTCATAGTTATGTGGGAGAACAGCATTCCAGGCTGGGAAAGTGGCAAGTGCAAAGGCCCTAAATCTAGTAAATATCACTGGTGTTAGATTATGCATCATTCATTCATTCATTAGTTCATTCATTCATATATCCACTTATCTTTAGGCACATCTTGAGCACTTAATATTTATAAAGCTTTGAGTTATGTTCTAAAGGAAACTAAGGTGAACCATGGATACTAATTGTACTAAAGTATACAAGCTTTTAGGCTTGAAAATAAGCAACACGTGAATAAAAATACTAGTAGGTCACTTGTTTCCTCTGCTACAGCCACAGTAAGCTCTGTACTATTCCTAGAACCCACCAGGCACAATCCTGCTTCAGCCCTTTGCCTTTGTTCCCTCTGTCTGAATTGCTGTTTCCCCAGAGAGCACATGCTTAGTACCCTAACTGCCTTTAGGATGGTATTTAAAAAGTACCTTTTCAGTGAGGCCTTTATTTGTCACCTTATCTAAAATATGACCCCTGTAATACTTATTTTCCCTTATCCGCTTTATTATTACTGTTATGTTAAATTTAGCACTTAACATCTAACGTACTGTATATCATATGTGTCTTGTTCCTTGTCTGTCTCCCTCATTAGAATACTAGCTCCATGAGAGTGGAATTCTTTTCATTTATTTCAGTTTTTCCAGTGCCCAGAACAGTTCTTGATAAACAGTATGTGCTTTGTCAGTGTGTGTGTTTCAAGGGTAAATGTATTAAGTGAAAAACGCAAATGCAGAGCACAGTATACAGTACGACACTAGTTGTGTGAAAGGTGGGGAAAGTAAACATGTGTCTCCTTGTACATACATAAAACCTCCCTGAAAGGGATCATAAGGAAAAAAATCACGGGTTGATGGAGGAATGAACAGGCTGGCTGGAGGGAGAGCTTGTTCACTATCTTGAAAACTACGTTTTGACTTTGAACTATGGGAATTCGCTGTTTAAAACGTTAGTTAAAATGAAAATAATTCCAGAAAACACTGGGCAAAAAGTGACACATGTAAAGAAAAAAAGCACATAAAGTGTTGTTTTCTTCTACTTAGAGTCATGGCATTGTCATTGGCTTTGAAGGATGGGTGGTGTATGTGTGGATGTGGGGTGATGCCAGAGGAAATGCATTTTGTGAAGAGAACAGTATGAGCTTTCCAGATGCTGGAAAAAAAAGGCTACAGTTTTGGGAACAGATGTAGTTTTGCTCAATTGGAATCAAGCATATAAGGAACTGGAAAAAATGTGTTGATAGTTTGGAATAAAACTGTGGCCGGCTCTATCTCCAGGTTAAGGAGTTTGGATTTGAATTTGTCAAATAATTTGACTCCTAGTAATAATAAAATTATGTACACTCTGGAATTCTATGGTATTTTTAAATACCATAAGATGAAAAAATGTACAGAAATTAAAGATAGAACTAGATAAGGCCATCTTGAAGGAAGGGTAGGAAAGAGACAAAATCAGACATTTAATAAACACTTTTTTTCCAGATTTGCATATTTCTTACTAAAGTTGTGATACATATTTATTGTAAATGTATTAGTTTCACAGAGGTAACCATGTCCTTGTAGGCACATGTTTAGATTTTTTTTCTCTGAATTTATAAATATATATTCCTTTAAAAAATGAGATCCACACTGTGCATACTGTTTTGCAATTTAATTTATTATATTGGCATCATTCCATATCAATTTTTATAAGCTAAAACATTCCTTTTATAGTAAATAATGTTCCACTGGGGGGATATCGTACTTTTATTTTGACCAGTTCAGCATAAGTGGATACTGATTTTTTTTCTGTTTTTGTTATTTAAAGGCAATGAATATTTTCAATTAAAGAGATCTTTAGATATTGCTCTACTTTTATTGCTGTTGTCTTTGCATTCTCATTTTGTTTTCGTGAAGTTGCTAGATGACTTAGTACTTGAAAGGTAGCCTCTATTATTATTTATCCAGTTTAGAAGTTCTAACAATGCTGGAGAAGACTGAAAATGAAATTATGTGTTTCAGTTATCTATTGTGGTATACCACCCCTACCCCCCAAATTCTGGGCCTTGAATAGCAATCTGTTACTCTTTCTCTGGTTCTGTGGGTTGACTGGGCACTGGTGGGTGATTCTCACTTGGGATCCTTCATGCCCTGTGGGCAGATGGTACCCGTGGCTGCAGTCATCTGAAAGCTCACCTGGGCTGGTGTCTAAGATGAGTTTTTTTTTTAAATTGAAGTATAGTTGATTTACAATCGTGTGTTAATTTCTGCTGTACAGGAAAGTGATTCCTCTATATACATTCTTTTTTTTTTTTTTAAACATCTTTATTGAAGTATAATTGCCTTACAATAGTGTGTTAGCTTCTGCTTTATAACAAAGTGAATCAGTTATACATATACAATATGTTCCCTACATTCTTTTTTAATATTCTCTTGCATTATGGTTTATCACAGGATATTGAATATAGTTCCCTTTGCTATACACTAGCACCTTGTTTATCCATCCTATATATAATAGTTTGCATCTGCTAACCCCAAACTCCCACTCCATTCCTCCCCCTGACCCCACCGGCAACCACAAGTCTGTTCTCTATGTCTGTGAGTCTGTTTCTGTTTCATAGATAAGTTCGTTTGTGTCATATTTTAGATTCCACATATAAGTGATAATCATATGATATTTGTCTTTCTCTGTCTGACTTACTTTACTTAGTATGATAATCTCTAGTTCTATCCATGTTTCCGCAAATGGCATTATTTCATTCTTTTTTATGGCTGAGTAGTATTCCATTGTGTGTGTATGTGTGTGTGTGTGTGTGTGTATATATATATATATATATATATATATATATATATATACATATATACACACACCATGTAAGATGACTCCTTCATTCACTTGTTAAGCGCCTCAGTGCTCCTGGCCCTCACACTATTTATTTCCTCATCATGTGGATTGGGCTTCTTAAAGAATGGTGGTCTAGCGGTTATACTTCATGTAAGGTAGCTAGCTTCTAAGAAGCAAGAAACAGAAATTTCCAGACCAGTTAAGGGCTATACTCAGAATTGGCACAGCATTAAATCTGCCATATTCTTTGGGTCAAACCAGTCATGGGGCCCACCCAGGTTTAAAGACTTAGACGTTGCAGTTCTTGACGGAGGAGTGACAAGGTCACAACGCAGAAGGCCATGCCGGATGGGAGAGATATTTAGTAACATTTTTGGAAAATACTGTCTGCCATAGTATGTTACATGTGTTATCTTTTGGGAGTGAAGGTTCTACCCCACCCTCTGTTAAGACGTCACCCTATTGTGCTATGGCTACAAAATGAACTCGACACCGTTGCTTACTCTGTCACTGTATTGTTCATGCTCAAGTTGCTCGACAGTTTCTCCTTCTACATCATGTATCCAAGCTGTATAAATGTAACATATTTTTCAATAAATATTTTTTAAACACCTACCATGCATCTAGCCCTTGGGTCTACAGAGGTGAATATAACATATTTCATGTCCTTAGAATGATTACAATTTAACAAATGGGGTAGGGAAGACAGATATCCAAACATACATAGTGGAGTGTAAAGACACAATGAAAGAAGAAGTCATTTCTGGGTGGTTTGGTACAAAAGCAAGGACGGGGTGTGGTCACCAAAATGTTAACAGTAGAAATGACAAGAGATGAGGCATGGAAATAAGTGAGATTATCCAAGGGTTAAAGTGTGGCAGGGTATTTGAGATAGAGGGAAAGAAGCCATGGTGACATGAAACAGATGGACGTAGGGGACATGAACAGCTTTGCATTTTAGAAAAACAAAATACCATGGCAGTGATGTGGAGAATGAATTGGAGGAATTTGAGATTAGAGCAGCAGATTATATTAGAATCCATTTCTTGGTGAGAGCTAATGGCCTATATTAAAACTAAAAGGCATGCACAGGAATAGAGATGTGAGGTTAGATATGCAAAAGGCTTAGAAGGTAGAATTTACAAGATCTGCTCACTGACTGCTTGGGTGTTAGGCCGAGAAAAAGGAAGTTAAGAATGACTCCTAAGTGTCTGGCTAAGACACATAGTGGATGGAAGTGCTAGTCACAAAGAAAGGAATGAAGCAGAAGGAGCAGTATTAGAGGAATCTGTGTTTAAAACATCTATGGGAAATCCAGGGGGGAGGTGCCCTTGACTCCATTCAAAAATCTTAAACCGGATGTAATGATTTGGGACTAAGCAGACCAGCAACTAAGTAGCAACGGAATGCATGAGCTCAATTAGCTCTTAAGATATTCAAGAAGACTGAGCAATAAAGACTTGGGAGAAGAGAACCAGGTAAAAGTGAAACAGAGGAACTGGGGATGGACAAAGTTGCAAGGTGGATGTAAGCTGTGTAGAAGCTCCAGATTGGTTAGGCAAGTTAGATCATTGCAGTGTAGTTACATCAGTTTCAGGTAGTCAGTCTTGGGTTAAATGGGTGAGGGAAAGATGAGGCAGGACAAACAATTTCTAAATGATTAGTTGCCTTCAATATTTACCTCAGTGTTTTAGTATACGTTCGTTTCTTTGGCAGTCTTTTCATTTCTAAATGTACAACATACTTTATAATTTTAAGACTTGTGGCTTTAGTTATTTAATTGAGCCAAATTATTTCCTGCTAAATATTTTTCTCTAAACCTAAAGTTCTTATGTGTTTGTGACTTGTTTGGTGACCTATTTCTCTTTCTTCACAGTCTCTCTTAACATCTAGGTGAGTTTCATTGCCTGTCTCAAAACATTTGCCCCAATTGTGCTTAAAATGTCAACTTTAGGAAATTATTCTTATAGGTTTAAATGTTTCTATTTTAAGTGACCCTCCTTAAAATAGAAACTGCCTCGGTAGATGTAACACCTTGTGAATAAAACTACATTGAGTAGGAATAGGGACAGTTGTAATGGTGAAGGATATCATTTTTGAGCATGATCATGGGAAGATGGGCTATGCTGGGAATAGAATATAACTTGAATTTCCAGAGGCTGTGTAAGGATATTGGCAACGGCACTTGTGGAAGGGAATGAGGAAGAGAAATAGTTTATGATAAGCACTGAGCAATGTGCTTACATACATTTTATCTCATTTTATATTCATCAATACCCTTTAGGGTAGGTACTATTCTCCCTACTTACAGATGGGAACATTGAGGACCTAAACGGTTGAATTGTTTGCTCAAGGTTACATTGCTAACTAAAGTGCCAGAAATATATATATATAAAAACTTTCCCCAAACCCTTAACCTTTCAAATCCCAGAGCTTATCCTCTTTCTACCAACATGCGAGTCTTTCCTACATTCCTAGATTTTATGGCCCAGTGCCTCAGATTAGAGCTCAAAGTCCTCTATCATCAGGTTTCCCCCATGTCATGTATATATTTCATTGTATCAGTCAGGATTCTTTGGGTTGGTAGTAACAGAAACTCAATTCAAATTGGCTTAAAAAGAAAAGGCAGTTTATCGGCTCACATAATCAAAAGATCTGGGGGATACTGGAATACAGGCATAGTCGAATCCAAGGTGTTTGAGGAAAGCTGTCAGGAAACTGCCTCTTTCTATGCATGGTTATTATTTTAATTTGTATTGGCCTCCTTCTTGGGCAGGCTGTCCCCTTGTAGTGCACAGGTCAACACTAGTAGCTCCAGGTTTATGCATAACAAGATGAAATAGTGTGTGTATCCCCAAACTTTCCACTTCTTCCTGGTATTATTCTTATGGGTTGGTTTCAGTCCCATGCTCATCCCTGAACTAATCTCTGGGATTTTGGGGGTGTGTCATTCCCATTGGCCAGGCCTGAGTCACATGCTAACTTTTTGAGGCTTAGCCTTACCCAAACCATGTCAATTACAAGTGGAGGAAGGGTGTTTGTCCACGGGAAAATCAGGAAGCCATTAGAAAAGAAAATTGGAATCCTGGACAGTCACAAACAACAGATGTCCACTATCATTTTCACATTATTATCCTACTTGGGCCTTCTGCTCTAGTCAGTAATGCAGACATGATTATGAGATGATTTTCTCATTTGCACTTGCCTACCTGCTGTTTCCTTTGCCCTTGCTATTCCATCCCGCCAATCCTTCTGTCCTTTCAAAGACTTTCTCTCAGAAGTGCTCCCTGCATTCTGGAAGCATTAAGAGATCTGCTCATTTCCCTGAAGTATATGTTGGTAAATCTTAGTTTTTCTAATATATATAATTTTTGCCATATATCCTTGTGGAGGGTGTATCTTACTTCATTTATGTAACAATTCAGAGCCTAGGGATAGGGATAGGAATCTATGGACAAAATGGGTTAAAATCTAACTGGAAAACTATTATCCTTCCACCAGGCCATCCAATGAAAGTGAAAGGCTGAATTTAGGGAAGTCCCTTAGTAAAATTCTTTGTGGTTACATAGAAAGAAAATATTTCAAGCCCAGTAGGAAGACATGAATACTGGTTCCCTGTGGGGAGATGAGTACAGCATACCCCTACTGCCATGTTTTCATCCTGATTCCATTAAGGTCTTTATGTATGTATGTGTGTGTATGCCTGTATTTACGCTATGTTTTGCTAAAGATACTTTGGACCACTCCTTGGGATGTTTCATCTCCCTAGTTGATGAAGTACAATTCCACATGTTTTGAGCTTGACTCCCAACTTCTCCTGACTTGTCTCTCCTCTTTCCTCCTCTACCTTTCTCCTATGAATTATCATTCTTCTTTTTTTAATTTCTTGTCTCTTTCTTTTTGTTCTTACCTCATCACTCTTCTCCCTTTGTAGCATTCCTTCTCCATTTCTTGAGCCAAATAGTATTATAATTGAATCCTATTGGACTACACAGGTTTTAACCAGTCCCTAACCACAGATTGGAATGAAAATTATTAGAATCCCTACGTTCTTTCTTTGTCCAGGATATATTGTGATCACTGAGAGTAAGTAGATAATAAGTATTGCTAAGGCTTTTTCTAGAAAGAGAATCCAAAGAAAACAAGTGAATTAGTGTAGAAATTCTCAAGAGCACCTACTTGATGGTTCTCTATCTCAGGGTAAATATGAAAAAAATGCTTCCAACAGGACATTTCCAGGGGTAATTTTTTTAAATATTGTTAAAAAAAATCTTCCTTATGAAATCTTCACTCCAGAAAAAATTTCCTTCAAATAATTCCAAAATGTCATGGATTTTAATGTAATTTGTTGGAAGTCATAATGAGTATGACTTCTTTATTTGTTAATGCCAACAAAATTGGCCTGAAAAACTAAAATTGCTGGTGTTACAGCAAATCTAAATAAAATTGAATGGCTTAGGTTTTTTTCTACCTCATGTGAATGTTTGTTAATCTGGTAAAGTCTATGTCCTAACACTCTTCTTTGATTAGCACTGGGCCTATTTATTTATTTATTTATTTATTTATTTAATAAAGAGAAATGAGAAAGCTATTTTATCTGTAAGTAGTACCTTAGTTGCCAACAAAACCCATTTGGCTTTTTATTCCTAAATGGTTCCATATTTTAACGCATCTCTCTGCAAAGTATGGTAAAGACAAATCTATGTTAAAAGAAAAATGAACAAAATGAATATATTATAAGGCAAGGCAAGGTTGAGAACAAAATGCAAATAGAAATGTTTTTTCCTATTCTTTCTACAATAAGGAAGGGAAGTAGGAACTGAACTAAATAACACTGCTGTGATGGTGTGGCAATACCCATGGTAATGCTTTTGGTGGTGAATTGAAGGCATTCATTTTGTAGACAGGATATTTAGCCTTTCCTGACATTATAGAATGCTTCATAAAGAGATTTTCCTGTACTTAGTCTCTGATATTTCATACCTAATATCACTGAGTGCCATGTCTATGCAGGGCATAATGAGAAAGATGAGAATGGGAAACAGAACATGTGCTAAACAAAGTTTATCATTGTGTGGGAGCTATAAAGACTTTTTCTTTATGATTTTTTTTTTCTGCTCTGCCTTGACAAAATCCAAGCTAGCTAAGATAAAAAGCAAAGCAAAATAGAAGAAAACTCTACCCCATTTCTGTTACTTGGTTGAAAAAAATGAGTATTTTAAAAGTTATTTTCTTCTTTTTCTCTTAATATTGTTATATTCTAATTAAGATTCATTTATTTGCAAAGATCTTCTTTCTTATAGTTGAGACTGGTGATAAAAAGATACAATGTAATGTGGCCTACAAGGTGATACATAATCATATATCAAAACAATAGGAGCAAGCATATTTCCCATAAACTGAAAAGTGGTCTTGCATTATCTGTGCTGAGATCAGGAGTAATTCACATATGAAAGGTGCCCAGAACACACACACACACACACACACACACACACACACACACACGTATCACATAAAGAGATCACTGGAAAGAATACTTTCTTGCTTCAAGCATTTACAAATGATGACCTAAAATCCCAGTGACAATCTCAGTGGTCATGCAGCCCAGTCTAAAAATGCCCAGAGGTGTCATAGATTTCTGGACAGGTCACAAGAGATCAACAACATTGGCTACAGGATTGAAAAGTGCATGGAGAGCCTCAAAGAACACAGGGCAGAGCTCTCTCTCACGAAGAATGAGTCATTCTTCAGAGACACACTATTATAGGTTTCTGCTGAGAGTGGTGTAAATTTTTACCTACCATTGGAAACTTTCTAAATTTCTTTCCAGTAATTGTTCATTATTACACAACTGCTTTAGAAATGAATCAAAATTTTCCCCACATTCCATGGGTACCTTCATGTACTAAGAAACTTTTATAAGAAAAAAAAGTAAGTATATGCATGGAAAATGAACATAGTTAGACATCACCTTCAACAAATGAGTTCAGTCGGGTCACCATTTTAAAAACTCCTCTTACATGTGAAGAGATCTATAATTCACATTCTACAGATTTATTTTTACCAGCAGATTTGAGATAAATCTGAATTGCTGATTCATCTGCTGTTCTGCCTTCATGCCCCACACTTCCCCTACTGGTCTGAACAAAATGAAAACAGACCTTCCTAGAGAGCCTGTCATATGACCAGGGACTTAAACACAGGCAGCATCTTTCTGAATCTCTAGTAATTAATTATCATCAGTTGTCTCACTGACAGCTGGGGGCCACATTTAGCCACCCAGCTGCCCTGTGTTGCACAATGCTGTGTTTGTTCTAAGCCCCTTGGGTGATTCTTGCTGTATGTAAAATAGCAGCAGTTGGAGTACCATTTGCTTCCACATAGATGCTTTATGACTTGGGTGTCAGGACTATGGCAACCCTTCAGGACCAGTGAATGCCTGGTAAATACCGTGAGATGCTTCCTTGGATGGGAGTGGAGAAAACAGGAAATGATTAAACTATGAGTGGAAGTAAAATAGAAGACTCAATAAAATGGTATTAAAGTGTGAAGTAGGTTCACAACTGACTTAATGACTTTGGTTATTAGGAATTTTATGTGGGGATCTTAGGTGGAAGATCAAACCCTCAACAAGGACCCCTGTGAATGTTTTTGCTCAGCTATAGAAAATTGTTTGGTGCAAAACAGGTCTTACCAGACTGTGACGAACATAATGAAGAGTCTAGCCTGTTACTAGATCTTACTGATCTATGAATTAGCAGATGATACTCTGCAGGCAATATCCGTTACCCTTATCTATTTCTTTAAATATCAGCAGCATACTCTTCAATAATACATCAGAATAAATCTGAGCTTTGGAAGAAGCAGAGTGAAGTAAGAAAATCCTGAATTTGGTCTGTTATCCAAGCAACAGTTCTCAGACTTAAGAGGCCAAGGGCTAATATATTCATCATCTTAAAGGAAGTTCAGGAAACTGGATGCTGCTTTTGTCCTAAATTTCCTTTTGGTGTTTTCCACATGGCCTGTAAAATGACTTTAAATATTTTGAATTTTTAGCACTGACTATTTTTTCTATTCATAGAATGTTCTTCAGATAAACTCCTTTGTTTATCTCTTTGCCTGTCTCCGATCTTGTTAAGAGTTGTTCCTTATGAATTTAGAATTAATTCAAATGAATGCAGACTGGGGGAGGGAAGAGTCTAAGGGGTCAGTTCTGAGCTCACACCAGCTCTATCATGTCCACATTTTTTTAAACTTGATCAGACGTATCAGAGGCAAGATCGGGCAGTGTTTCTTCTGAGACTGGCCAGTTGCTGCTAGTTTCTTTTTGAAAAGATTGCTGTCATGGATGTCAAGATTTATTAAAGCTTAATCCTTGACAACTTTGTGATTAACATTAAAAATTGTTTTTGAAATCCAAAAACGTGTGCACAAGTGCCTGTAATCTTGATATGTGTGTGTGTGTGTGTGTGTGTGTGTGTATAGGTTTATGTGTGTGCTTACCAGTTGTATAGCTCTAAGCTTGGTTTCAAGCTTGGATGTGTAAAGTTGCATTACATTCATGAAGACTTCTTTGAATTATTAGTCACTTAGGATCTTAGTTGAAAAAAGACATGCCACACTAAGCAAATCCTAGTAAACATTGCAATTTTGCTCATCTTTTAGTATTTCTTTTCCTTGTTTCAATTTGACATTGTTCTGACATGAATTTGAGAAGTATTTCTCAGCTTTGTGAAATTCACATCAACATCTGTTCACCACCATAAAAGCTTATAGATACTTAGAAATTTGAAATGTAAATCAGATATAATTTTCTGCTACAACTTTCAATTAAAAAGAAATAGCTAGATGTTTTAAGGGAATCAATGTTAGCAGAAGCATGCTCACATAAATACCTTTTTACCTAGACTCTAAATTCACACTCACCAATGCCATTTTCTCTTTTGGTGACATTTTGTGTCTTTGTTACACAGTAAGAAACATGGTCCTTCTCCAAAATACTTCTGATTAGATAGGAAACACTTAAAATTTGAGAATATTGGGCCATCTGTTGTCTTAGCCGACATTTTATTAAGGATGATACCAATGTTTCTGAAGAAATTTGGAAACAGGCTTTTTTACATTCACAATTACTTGAGATTTCTCCATTGTGAAGGAGAGGTTTCTCTGACCTAGAACTGGATAGATTTTAATAGTAGCGACAATTTTAATGAAAAGGCTTTATACCCTGTTAAGCACTTTACAAAGTGCTTTACCTGGCATGTAGTAGACACTCAATGGTTTTGGAATGAGAGAAGGCACAGAAGGAAAAATGCACAATAAAAGCAATGGAAAACCAGACTGGATCCTGGTAATGAATAGGGAGGCTTTTTACCCAATGGCATTGTATTTTCATCTCCTGATGGTTACATTATTTAATCTTTTGTTTCATCGTAACAAATGAAATGTATTGGGAAAATTATTGTTCAGCCAATATGATAAACTCAAGGAAATCAGAAGCTTAGGAACCATTCTTCAGGATCTGCTCCAGTGTTTAGAATTGAAAAATAAACAGAAGAATGCTGAAATTGATGGCATCTAAAGTTCAATGTCTGTAATAAACTTTAAAAATGTCATAAGGAATTTCATTTTCCGTTTCCACATTCAGCTAAATCAGAGACCTCTTCTTATTGCCCGTCGTGAACCGCGATATTGCCCTAAAGTCAAGTCAGTTAATAGTTGGAAATATTCATTTATCACATTTTGACTCTAATCAGTGAGATACATGATGGACTTTGGTGTCAGAGAGACCTAGCTTTGCAATTACTGTCAACTCTCAAAATGTTTCCTAGTGTAAAAATGGTCATAATGATGCCTAGCTTTTAGGGTTTCATTGGGAAGTATTAAGACATACGATTTGTGAAAAGCGTTTCAGTCCAGTTTCTAAATGCATAAGAAATGGTGAGCTATTATCAAAACAACTTTCTGTGGTCCTTTCTGGTTAGGGTGACCAAGTAATTTATCATCCAAGCCAGGGAACTTCTGAGAATGAAAGCAGAAACTATTCATAATTGCACTACAATACCGGGCATAAACCAGAACCGTGGGTAATCTGAGAACTATTCCTGACACATCCATCCTAAAGTAAAATATGCTTGCTAGACACTGAGAAAGAGGACATATAAACTTTTATTTTAAATGTGATAAAAATGGCATTAGGAGAGGTTTTTTTTTTTTTAATAATTTTTTTTTTTAAACTTTGGGTTTATATATTTATTTATGGCTGTGTTGGGTCTTCGTTTCTGTGCGAGGGCTTTCTCTAGTTGCGGCAAGTGGGGGCCATTCTTCATCGCGGTGCGCGGGCCTCTCACTGTCGCGGCCTCTCTTGTTGCGGAGCACAGGCTCCAGACGCACAGGCTCAGTAATTGTGGCTCACGGGCCTAGTTGCTCCGCGGCACGTGGGATCCTCCCAGACCAGGGCTCGAACCCGTGTCCCCTACATGGGCAGGCAGACTCTCAACCACTGCGCCACCAGGGAAGCCCAGGAGAGGTTTTTTTTTAATCCACTGCATAGATTACTTGTGTTATTGCCTAGATAAGAAGATGATAATTTAAAAAAAAAATTTTAAAAAAAGAAGATAATTAAGAAGGGAGAATTGTATTGGTGATAACCCTCTGAAAGCCAATGTGGAGAGAAGAGAAAGTCCAGCAAGGAAAGACTGAGCAGTAGAAGAGATCTACTGTAGGACGGAGCTGCTCAAAGTGCAGTTCTTGGAGAGGCAACGTTGGCATCACTGGAGAACTTGTTATGAAGACAAATTTTCAGGCACTTTTTTCACACCTACTAAATGGGAATATATGGTCTGATGCCCAGGAATCCGTTTTAACAAGCTCTTTGTGTATTCCTCTACATACTAAAGTTTTAGAAGCACTGCTCTAGGAGAGCCAGAGATTTTTCAAGTTGTGAAGGCAACCTTAGATGTAGGCCAACTTGCATTTTACATACAAAGAAACCAAGTCTTGAGACAGGTTAGATACCTCAATTAAATGCACAAAGTTAAGGGATGGGAAATGAGAGGTACGATCTGAGTTTTTCCATTGTTTCTTTCTTTCCCGTTCATTATAGTGATACATTGCCCATCTCCTTATGCCCAAATACCCCTTATATGGTTAGACTTTTGAACACAATCTGTCCCTGTTGACCAGGGACAAATGTATACTATTTAGTATTGTGTTCTACTCTCTGAATGCAAAAGTATGCCTGGGATGTGTGAGAGGTTGGTGGTTTTCACCATGAAGTATATTTGTTTGACTCTGATGAATTTATGCTTGTAATCAGTCTGATCTGCATTTGCTTTAAATGAAATATATAACTTATACAGGGACAAGAGTGGATAGAAGAAGGGTATCACAGATTAAGATATTGGACACTGTACTGAGGATCGTAGACTATTTGGAGGTGTGTGGCATAGACAACTCAATAGGAAAAATAAACAACAGAGTTAGAAAAATATAGGATGTACTTCAGGATGATAACAGCTGACATTAATTGACTACTAGTTACACGCCGGGCTGTATAGTGCTCCAAGTGTATTATTTAATCCTTGTAGTTGTCATATGATGTAGGTAATGTCATTGTTTCAGTTTTACAGAAGAGAAAACATTTTAAAGATAAAGAAAGGGTAAACTGTTGCTCTTACGTTTGATTCCAAAAACCACTCTTTCACTATTTTAGTTTCTTCACATATACCTCAGCCTATGCCAAAGAATAATAACAGCAGCAAAACAAAACACATAGAAGATTGCTTGCAAAGGTAGATAAAATACAGCATAATAAAACAAATTTAAAAGAAAGAAAATGAGGGAAAGTGAGCATATATTAGGAAAATAGGAGAAGCCGGAGAAAGGAGAATGAACAAAGCGAAAGTAAACAAATAGGCACATTTGTTAAAAATGGGCCAAATTAGCAACCAATATGAAGGAGGAACTAAAACAAATTACAAGGTTCATAGAGTCCATAAAGTAAAAAAAAAAAAAAAAAAAAGTAACTTATGGAAAAACTCAAGTGCTGCTGATAATGAGAGGTGAATTTTTCCAAGGGGAACTCATAAATAATACTAGCATTAATCACTAACATTTAATTCAATACTTTGCTTCTATTATCCCGTTTAATCTTCAGAGGCAATTGGGAATTATTCTAATTTTGAATATGGGAAAATTGAGGGAGAGAGAGTAAAGTGAATTGTTGAAGGTTACATAGCTGGTAGGTAGCAGAACTGGGATTTCAACCCAGATCTATTCTGGGCCTCCAGCCAGCCCTTTTGACTACCAAATCACACACATTCTTGAGAACTTTCATATAGTAAGTGCTGGAATACATTCAAAAGGGAGCTTTCTGCTTCTTACACGTCCCCTCAATTAGAGTACAATAAAATCAAGTCAGGCAGAATTATGCAAAAGCAATCCTAATGGCCACCATTGTAGCAAGAGTCAAAAAATGTATTTTTTGTGCTGAACTCTTCTTGGACCAATGCTTTAGAACAGAGTTTCAGTTTGCTGGGCATTTGCTTACACTGTGAATGGCTGACACCTAAGTGCTCAGGATAGCTAGTGTGTCTGGGGTAACCACAACCCCGGGCTGTTTGCTTCAGGGCTCACGTACATGGATGGTGACCTAAACAGATGGCAGAAACTGAGAATATCTGCTGTAATTGCTCTTCAGAAACTCCCCGAGCCTGTCCAAGGAAGTGCTACTACCTTGCCATCTACGTTAGCATCCAGTGTAGAACGCATTATTGTCGATCTGTAACGAAGGCTCAGTGAAGCTTTTTCCCATATCATTGGTTGAAAAGACTATCCACTGAAATGACTTTTCAACCTTTGTTAAAAATCAGTTGTCTGCATATTCATGTGACTATTTCTGGACACTGTTCTTTTTGTTTATCTATTTGTATTTACAAAGATACCACACTCTTTTGATTACTCTAGATTTATAAGTATTAAAATCAGATAACCCTAATCTTCCATCTTTACTCTTTTTCAAAAATTTTCAAAATTGTTTTGGTATCCTATGTTCTTTGTATTTCCATATGAATTTTAAAATTAACTTATTTTTTTTCAAAAAAAGCCTGCCAAATTTTGATTGGGATTTCATTGAATCGATAGATCAATTTGTGGAGAAGTGACATCTTGTCAATATTGACTCTTCCGACCTGTAACTCCATTTATTTAGGTCATCTTTAATTTTTCTCAGCAATGTTTTGTAGTTTTCAACATACAGGTCTTGCACATCTTCTTGTCAGATTTGTTCCTAAGTATTTCATATTTCCTGATGCTATACTTCATTTTATAATTTCAGTTTCTGTTTGTTACTAATATATAGAAATACAATTGACTTTTATAGATTGCTCTTGTATCTTGCTAAGTTCATTCTTTAGTTCTGGTAGCTTTTTATAGATTTCAACTGACTTTCCATGTAGATGACAACGTCCAACTAGCTTTTATTTCTATGTCTCCAATCTGGGTGTTTTTAATTTATTTTTCTTGCCTGACTGCACTGGCCAGAACTTGGAGTACAGTGTTGAAGAAAGCACTGTAAGAGCAGTCATCCTTGCCTTTTTTTTTTTTTTTTTTTTAATGGAAAGCCATTTTATTTTAAATATAGCAGTGTGTGCATGTCAATTCCAAATTCTCTATCCTTCCCCCACCCCTTCCACCCCTGGTAACCATAAGTTTGTTTTCTAAGTCTGTGAGTCTGCTTCTGTTTTGTAAATAAGATCATTTGTATCATTTGCCTTTATCCTGATTTTAGGGGGGGAATCTTTGGGCTTTTCATCATTAAGCATGATGTTAGCTGTAGATTTTGTTTGTTTTTGTTTTTTGGTAGATGCCCTTTAACAGGTTGAGAAAATTTTCTTCTATTCATAGTTGGATCAGCTTTTATTTATTTTTTTTAGCAGAAACGAGTGCTGGATTTTGTCAAATGACTTTTCTGTATATATTGATGATTGTATAGTTTTTTTTTCTAGTTTGTTAATAGGTTGAAATACATTGATTGACTTCTTAATGTTAAAGCAATTCTGCATTCTCAGGATAAATCTCACTTTGTCATGATGTATTATACTATTTATAGGGAGTTGGATTTGATTTGCTGAAATTTTGTTCAGAATGTTTACATCTGTGTTCATGGGGTATATTGGTCTGTGGTTTTCCTTTGTTGTAATACCTTTGTCTGGTATTGGTATCTGGTTCATGCTGTCCTCATAGAATGACTTATGGTATGTTTTCACCTTGTCAGTTTTCTGAAAGAATGTGTAAAATTGGTATTAGGGTTGACCTTTGAACAAAGCAAGGGTTAATCCACATATTACTTAGAGTCAGCCCACTGTATCCATGGTTTCTCCACATCTGTGGATTCAACCAACCACAGACTGTGTAGTACTATAATATTTACTATTGAAAAATACCCAGTTTTAAGTGGACACTTCCTTGGAGTTTAAACTCACATTGTTCCAGGGTCAACTGTATTTCTCTCTTAAATATATGGTAGAATCACCAGTGAAGCCATCTTGTCTTAGATTTCTCTTTGTGGAAATGTTTTTACTACATTCTTAATTAGATACAGGTCTATCTATGTTATTTCTTCTTGAATGAAATTTGATAGTGTGTGTATTTCCAGAAATTTGTCCATTTCATTTATGTTTTTCAGTTTACTGGCATAAAATTGTTGATAACATTCACTTACCATCTTTTTATCATTTGTATAATGTGTAATGAAATTATCTTTTTCATTTCTGATATTGGTAATTTGTGTCCCCTTTCTTTTTTTCCTGGTCAGTCTGGTTAGAGGTTTATTTTATTGATCTTCTCAGTAAAATTGGTTCCATTGATTATTTCTGTTGCTTTCTGTTTTATATTCCATTGCTTTCCACGGTAATTTTTATTACTTTCTTCTGCTTACTTGGGGTTTAATTTGCTCTCCTTTTTCTAGTTACTTAAGGTCATTACTATGACAGATTTCTTCTTTTCTAATGTAGGCTAGTGCTATAATTTCCCCCCAGTAGTATTTTGGTTCATCTCACAAATTCATATGTGTTTTGCTTTCACTTTTATTCCGTTCAAAATATTTTCTGTATTGCCTTTTAATCTGTTCTTTGACTCCTGGATTTTTTTTTTTTTTTGGAGTGTTATTTAGTTTCCAAATATTTAGGGATTTCTAGAGATCTTTTTGCTATTAATTTCTGTTATAATTTCATTATGGTTAGAGAACATATTTCACATGACTTGAGGTCTTTTACATACATTGAGGTTTGATTTTTGGTCTAGAATATGGTCTATTAGTATTAGTATATCTACCTTACATTTCTTTTTATTAGTATGAATGTGATATATGTATTTCCATCCTTTTACTTTTAATCTGTTTGTGTCTTTAAAGTGCATTTCTTGTAGGCAGAATATAGTGGTCTTACTTTTTTATTTAATCTAACAGTCTCTAACTTCTAATTGGGTGTTTAGATCATCTACTTTTAATATGATTATTGATATGCTAAGATTTAACTGTATCATCTTGGTATTGGCTTTTTATTCATCCTATCTGTTTTTCCTTCACTTTTTTCCTGTTCTATCTTATTTGTGATTAATCAAATATATTTTATAATTCCATTTGTGTCTTTTTGAGGGTTATTAGTTACAAGCATTTGTTTGGACATTTTAATCATTCCTTTGGGGTTTATAGTATATATATTTATCTTATTTCAGTTTACTATTAAGCAATATTATACTACTTCATGTATAAGAACTTTGTAATAGAATAATTCCATCTCCCATTGTGGTTTTTATATTTAAACAGTCAATTATCTTTTAGATAGATCAAAATGATAGGAAACAATTTTATATGTTTACCCATGTATTTACCATTTCTGGTGTTCTTCAACTCTTAGTGTAGATTCATAGTTCAGTTGGTATCATTTTCATTCTGCCTAAAGGATTTCCATTTATATTAAGTGAGATGAGGGTGATGATTTCTTTCAACTTTCTGTCTGAAAATGTCCTTAATTAGCCTTTGTTTATAACGACATTGTTGCTGGACTCCATGTTGACAGCTTGTTTTTTCTTTCAGTACTAAAGGATGTTGTTCCATTGTGTTTTCACTTGCATTGTTTCTCACAAGATGCCTGACATCATGCTATTTTTTTCTACTGTAGTAAACATATCTGTTTTTCCTGGCTGCTTTTAAGATTATCTTTTTAAAACTGGTTTTGAGCCATTTGGTTTTGTTGGTGTATTTTTTTTCTTCATGATTTATGTGTTTGGAGATAGTTGAGGTTCTTGCATCTGTAGGTTCATAGTTTTTGCCAAATTTAGAAATATTAGGCCATTATTTTTTCAAATATTTTTTCTGTCTAACACCTCTCTGCTCTCATTCAGGGATTCCAGTTACCTATATATTGAGTTACTTAAAATTTCCCCATTTTTCACTGATGTTCTTTTCACTTTTTAAATTAGTTTTTTGTCTGTGTTTTGTTTTGAATAATTTCTATTGCTGTGTTTTACAGTTCACCAATCTTTTATTCTGTAATGGCTAATCTGCCATTAATCCCATCCAGTGTATTTTTCTTCTCAGACACTGTAGTTTTTGTCTCTAGTGGTTTTATTTGAATGCTTTGTACATCTTCTGTGTCTCTATTTAACTTTTAAAAAATATGTACATACAATTATAGCCATTCTAAAGTTCTTGCCAATGAATTTTAACATATGTGTCAGTACTGGGTCTATTTTGGCTGATTAATTAATCTTCTCATTTTAGGTTGTGTTTTTCGTCCTCTTTCAGTAACTGGTAATCTTGGATTAGATGCCAAACCTTGTTAATTTTATTTTTCAGATGCTGAATATTTTTATATTCTTATAAATTTTGTTGTACTTTTTTTCTGGGAAACATTTGATCCTTTTGAGTCATGATTTTATGATTTGTTAGGTGGGTCCAGAATAGTGGTCAGCCTAGGGCTAACTGTCCCCTATTATGGGGTCAGAGTTTGTTTCACGAGTCTACCCAATTCCCTGTGAATTATTAGTTTTCTTTTATTCTTTCAGATGGTTTTCTCCTGGCTTAGGACAGTTTTGCTCACATGCATACACTGATCGGTACTTTACTCAGTAGCTGTGTGAGGCCATCTGCAGATCGCCAGGGTTCTCTGTGTACAGTTTTATCTCTGGTGGCCTGTCCACGAACTCCAGCTGCCTTGAATCTCCCTCAGTTCTTATCTTCATCTTCTCAACTCAGGGAGTTGTCTGCATACTACTTGGGTTTCCTCTCTCTACACCTCCCCCTGAAATTCTTTCAAGGCTGTAGGCTTAGCTAAGCCTGTCTCTCAGACATCACTGTCCTTGTTGCCTGACTTCCGGTTTCTTGGATATTATTCCTTAATATATTTTGTGTGTAACGATTGTTTCTTTCAAGTGGGAAAGTAAATCTGGTCGCTGTTACTTCATCTTGGACTGGCTTTACACTTTTTGTTACTGATTTGTACAAATTTTCTGATGGATGGTGACTCTCGGGATTCTGAATACATCACTATTAAAAAATTTAATTGAGAATTGCATCTAGCCATTTTAAGAATATTAAAAAGTTGTGTTCACAAAAGCAAGCTAAAGAGTCTCATTAAATATTTGAAAGTTTTTTATTTAGACATTTTATGCACATCTAATAATTATTATCTTCTCTAATGCTTTGCATTTCATGCTTATAATTACATAATATAAGAAAATACGATGAATTTTAAAATCATTTGCAGCTTAGATTCCCCCAAATCCCTCAGCGTCCTATACAAAAAAATCTAATTTTCTATTTGTACCACGACATGAAAAAATGTTGGGAAGTGCTGACTTATAAAATCTGATTAAAGCATTGGGCTGTTTCTCCTGAAAAATATTCACAGAAATCCAATGTTACATATACTTTGGGGGCATTTTTAGGTCTCCTGAAAACTACTCATGAACTCCCCCAGTTAAGTCTCTGCTTTAGTGAATGGAAAGGCTTCAGGTAATTTTTCACAAAAATTGTTTCGCTCAGCTGAGCACTTGAAAAGTACTTGGTAGGAGTGAATTAAAAATTAAGAGTAGATGCTTAAAATAGCATCTTTAAGCAAGGGGCTGGGTTCTACAGTCAGTGTCTATAGCTAAAATCATGTACAGTTACATAGACTTCTGAAAATCTCTTAAATCTCCTATAAAGTAAAATATCCATGTTTGTATATACAAGCCTATTCTGTAATTCTCAAACATACTAAAATTTGAGAACCCTTGAGTTTAAAAGGAATGAAAGGAAGGTCTATGTTTGGGTTTCTAAAATGGTCCTGTTTAAACTGTCCAATTCCTAGGTTAAGTAGGGTAAAGGTGGAAATTACTAATGTGGGCCTGGAGGTACAGGGTTCTGCTTACCTCATTTTAAGAGTAAACATCTAGAACATTAAATGCATGTAAATAAATTATTTTGTTCTTGTAAGGATTAAGTAAAATAGTGGAGTCTATTTTGGATTGATGGATAGTAGAAGTTGTTTATGATTGAAAGTAAGAGTAAGTTAAAAGCTTCTATAATGAGAATTTTTGGTGTGGGAAAATGATCCCAAATGAGCAAAGCAAATTGAGATCTTGCAGTGTCAGTCTAATATCATTTCAAATACCCCTAGACATGAAATAAAGCATGATCTTATAAATTTCAAGAATCTTTAAAGTTAAACAAAAGTTTTCATATTTTAGGAAATAAAATATAAAATCTAATCAAATGATTAGTGTTGGTGAGAGTCACAAACTTCTCTGAGCAGAGAATTCTCTCATTCTCACATAATTCCATTATGTGCTCTAAGATACAAACCCCTCTTAAAGTTTTGAAACCCATGATACAGGGAATATAAAAAGGATTGCAGTATAGCAGTTGGTGGAAATAAGACTCTCTAGGTTTGAAAATAATAAGAATTGCGTAGCCATAGTTTACTGGAGTCTTCCATGAATATGCATCTTATAACCATGGGATGATTTAGAATTATGTACAAATAATTTAAAAAATAGTATGACCCCAAAAGAGAAAAATGAAATATCTTGTTTAGAAATATATACGTATGTGGTAAAATATTATATACATAAAGATAGGCAAAGGGATGATAGCCACCATCACTATTCAAATATTTTTTAGTTTGTTTGGGCTGAAGTAGGGTGATGGGATGGGGGTGGAACTCCTAGGTAGATTTCAGTGTAGAGATCACTGTGTTGTACCTGTGACTTGAGTGGTAGGTTCATAGGTATTCATTTTTGCAACTATGCTTTACAACTAATATATTTGTTACATCTATTCAGTTAAAATGTTCAACATTGGATTTAGGGACTTCCGTGGTGGTTCAGTGGCTAAGACTCCATGCTCCCAATGCAGGGGGCCCAGGTTCGATCCCTGGTCAGGGAACTAGATCCCATGTGCAGCAACTAAAGATCCCGCATGCTGCAACTAAGGCCTGGTGCAGCCAAATAAATAAATGAATAAATAAATAATTTAAAATATTAGATTTAAAATAATAATGAAGGTGTTTTTATCAGGTTAAGAAAAATAAGAATCATAGTACTAATCTTGTGTTAAAAAATTTTGTATATTTGATGTTTTTAGTAGTTATAAATACGTAAGAGAAAATGGCATAAACCTGGCAGCACCTGCAACTCTAATGGAAAATGTGTACCTGTGTAGTTGATTCAGTCTTAGGATTTTAAGAAATTTTACCAAGAGAATAAACAATGTTGGGTTATTAATAATATGAGAGTCACTATATTTACAAGCTTAATTATGTTCAAGTTATTTAAATACTGGCCATTTTTATTAAGTCAGAGAAAAAAATACTTGAAGACAGAAGGAAAAGTCACAAATTTAATAAATGCTGTTTAACATGCTTAAACGTTTTTAGCTAGGTTTGTTAATACAACAAAATATTTAAAGACCCTTTTAGAAATAATTGATAAAATCTGCTACATGTAAAAATAGATGGTATGATTGGTTATGTAAATTTACAATCCTAAGGAAGAATGAAGATTTAAACTTTTTAGTTTTAATAAATTTAATAATAATTGTTAAACCAAAACTAAACTTCTGATCAGTCTTTTTGTTGTGTAAAAAAACTACATATTCAAACATATAACCAAGTATACCTAACTTTGCGAGGTAAATATAGAATCATGAACTTTAATCATCATCAAACCTGGGGTAGAGTTGACATCTTTCTGCGAAAATCCAGGATTCCTAGAAAGATAGGTATAAGAATAGAAGGCCAGGTACTTCTGCTGGGAAGAGAGGCAATCAATCCAAGCAGGCATAGTCAAACCTTTCTTTAAAAGAGAGTTTGGGGCTTCCCTGGTGGCGCAGTGGTTGGGAATCTGCCTGCTAATGCAGGGGACACGGGTTCGGGCCCTGGTCTGGGAGGATCCCGCATGCCGCGGAGCAACTCGGCCCGTGAGCCACGATTGCTGGGCCTGCGCGTCTGGAGCCTGTGCGCGGCAGCGAGAGGCCGCGATGGTGAGAGGCCCGCGCACCGCGATGAGGAGTGGCCCCCGCTTGCCGCAACTGGAGAAAGCCCTCGCGCAGAAACGAAGACCCAACACAGCCATACATACATACATACATACATACATACATACATACATAAAAAGAATGTAAGCAGACAAGAATATCATTAAAAAAAAAAAAAAAAAAAGAGAGTTTGCATTTACTACGATGCAAAGACATAGGATAATCATGGCCTCAAATTTTATAACACAAAGGAAGAATGCATCCATTTTGTCCTGGGGGGAAAAAAACCAAATTAGCTGTAACAAAATAGCCGCCTCCACTTTTATTAAACAATGAAAGTGAAATAAATTATTGACAAAGCCCAACTTAAAAGTCTATTGTTCATTTTACTAATGAGTAATTTGCTATGGTTAAACTATTAGCCATTACAAGGAAAGGTTGGGCCATGACCTTCAACTGTGGTGACTTTGGTTTGAACGTAATTCATCTTGGTCTTCTTCCTGGCTGCCGCAAGATGGCAAGACCAGTGGCCAAACAAGGCTGCTCTTGATTGTAACCATGAAACCAGCATTTGTGAATTTAAAAAGAAAAAAAAGTTTGTATTTTCGATAGAAACAGGAGGACATCCATAATTGGTATCAAATAACGTATAAGTTTAAAGGGATGGGCACTGCAAGATTTGGGTTTCACATGAGTCTCTCTGGAATCTCAAGTCAGGAGCCCATCTCTCACAGCTGCAGGGTAGTTGAGAGTGGAGGGCAGCTTTGGATAACTGTTGTTTGGTGGTTGTGTTGTCGTTTTCTCAGGTCTTGCACTAAAGAAGTAAAATATTATATGGCAATGAACTTGGAGATAGTTTTTTTTTTCTTTAATATAGGTTTTATTATGCACACACGTAGTTTCTAGACAGAGTAATTCAGCTCTGTAATGACATCAGAAGGAATATGACATAATGGGTGCAGGGAGTTGTAAAAATGAAACACCACTGTTATCCTTCATCTTGAAACTCCAGATCTGTTATGAATCATATTGTCATCAGTAGTCTCCTGTGAAGTTGAACGCTGTGTTCTACAGTGAGACAATAATTTGAAGAGACTTGCTGAAGGTCACAGAACACAAAGGCTTTTAGCATCCAAGAGGCTAGAATTAAAAAGACGTGGACACAGAGTCCTACTTTGAACTCAGATGAAGTATGGTTTACTCTTTGGGAAGAATCTTACATACCTATGGGCCTGGGATAGAATGTAAACACATGGTTAAGCATGAATGTGATAGATCAGGATATCATGTCTCTTTGAGTGTGTGTGAGGCTGAGAATGAGGGAATACTATCCTCTATGATTATGCCAAATTATTATATATTATTTTCTGTAGAAATAAATGTTATAAAAGGAATACATTGCTATATTATTATCCAAAGACTAGTTATATAAGCATGGCAAACTGTTCATTTAATAACATGAATAGCACTTAAAGTCGTGTAACATTGTTTGAAAACGTGTTTACTTGATCTCCTTTAGACAAAGTAGAAATTCAATTTGTTTTAGCTTTGTTAGAAACGCCCTCATCTTCTAATTATCCCTGTTCGTGCATGAGTAGACAGAGCAGTAGATAACACACTGACAACTTGCAGACCAATGTGTGAATATCTATTATCACACCTCCTAGTGTTTAGACCAGATGTTAGTGAAGTCAATGCGTTTTTCCAAGTGTGACGTGGCCACCATGTTTAACAGAAAAGACTTGCCTTCTAAAAAGTAGAAGGCTGTTCAAAGAGAAAGGTATCGGGCTTCCCTGGTGGCGCAGTGGTTGAGAGTCTGCCTGCCAATGCAGGGCACACGGGTTCGAGCCCTGGTCTGGGAAGATCCCACATGCCGCAGAGCAACTAGGCCCGTGAGCCACAACTACTGAGCCTGCGCGTCTGGAGCCTGTGCTCGGCAACGAGAGGCCGCGATAGTGAGAGGCCCGCGCACCGCGATGAAGAGTGGCCCCCGCTTGCCACAACTGGAGAAAGCCCTCGCACAGAAACGAAGATCCAACACAGCCATACATACATACATACATACATAAAAAGAATGTAAGCAGACAAGAATAGCATTAAAAAAATAAAAATTAAAAATTAAAAAAAAAAACAAAAAAAAAAAAAAAAGAGAAAGGTATCTATACAAAAATTAATTATAACAGAGATGCATAGTAAAATACCTTAAAATCACCACCACCACCAAAAAAGCTCCTTGTGATATGTGTGAGTGAAATTTATCTTCCTGAAAACTTTTTCTGGGGAAAATGAGAGCTGAATTTCCAGCAGTGGCAGTGAATTTCAGTTGTCAGCACAAGCTGAAGAATTACTGGACATACATCTAGGATGTGAGTAAAGTAAATCAGGTTCCCCAGTGACTGATTTCTATTTAATTTTCTACTAGAAGCAAATAGTCCTGAGATTCTGATTACTCTTTTTAGTGATGTCCAGTGTCCCTGCGTTAACTTGTGGATATCAGTCATGATATTATTCTAAACAACAAATACAGCTTAATGCAATGAATCACTGAGGATGACATAGTTTATAATGAATATCAAAATCTGCATCAAAGTTTGCTTGGACAGTAAAGATTCATGGCTGCAAAATATAAACTGCAGATAATAAATTTATAACTTAAGGAAGTTTCCTTATAATGCTGTGGGAAGAAAAGTATTTCAAACATTTAAAAACTGAGTGTATGCTGGTGTTCTGAAATAAGGGGATAAATCAGAAATCTTTTATTTATTCATAAAACAAAGAGCTTTTTTTATTGTGCAATGCCTGTGACCTTAACCTCGCATCAACTGAACATAAACTCCCACCCCAACCCCTGCAATCAGCCTTTTCTTCTGCCAGAGAGAAAAGCTGTTGCCAAATTACCCTGATTGTCCTGAATAATGGACAAATAATAATGGGAATGCTTTGAACTCATGAAACACCTTTCATCCACAAAGAGCAAAACACTTCAAAAAGAATAAGTCACACATTCCCATAATCACCCAACCCCCTCTTGCTGGGGCTGGAGGTGAGGGTGAGGTGACGTGCAGCAGTGACGTGTTCTACTTTGTTCAGGAAAAGAAATTAAAACGTATAAAATTAAAATATTCTTAGATAAGGAATAGATGAAAATACAGGGATGACTTAACTGGATTGAAAGCTTATGGGACCGAGTGATAAGCAAGTGGTTGAATGTGAATTTGGGGAAAACAGGCGTGTGTACCAGGGCTGGAATGGGGGTGAGGTGGAAGAGGTGCCTAGGACAACTCTCAGGGTTGCCCAAGTGCCTCATTAAATTGGGCACTGGGGGCGCCCATCTTTCTTAATCCTAGTGCCAGCAGTTTTACTAGTGCTGCAGTCCTGCCTCGTGTAGTATTGCCGCACGGTCTTAGATGTGTGCTTCTGTGTGTGTGGTGACAGTGGTGGAAGGCAGATTTGGTTGACCTCAGACTGAAAGGCAATCTGGTAGGCATTGGCCATAGAGCCTGAGATCTGTGATTTGAACTCAGCTCAAAGTGCCTCCAAAGGCAATCCTCTCCCCTCTGTGATGGGCTGGGTCTGCCATCTCATCACGGTAACTCAGAGAATTGAGTTCCACTGCTTCAGATCCGTTTGGAGACAGAGCAGGCTGGTACAGCCAGCAATGGGGAAGGGAACTTAGTCTCTTTTAATTCCCAGCTCATGGTTCAGAAAATGATGGTTTAAATACTGATTGTGGACAGGTCAGTCATTGTGACCATTTATGATGATGATACTACTTAAATACATGACATTTAACATTTTTTTGGTCTTTTTTTTTTTTTTTTTAATTTATGGAATTGTAGAGAGCCCTCTTTGTTCCCTACTCAGTAACCATTCAGTTACCTTTTCCTTTCTAACAGAACCTCAATTTTTTTTAGGTTTGACCTTTCAGTCAACCCATTTGACTTGAGAGATGCTAAATTCAAACCTCTTTCAGAACCTAGGCAAGAGCTAATCAGCTAATTGGAACTATTTTTAGTCCAGGCATGGGTACTAGTATAAATTGGCCTAATCAGTTTGAAGGGAAAAACTTTAATTTCATAACTGTGGAAATCTCTCCTTCTCGTCACTGAATGCTGCTATAGTTGCTACTGGCCTCCATCCCCCAATCAAAAGTGGACCTACATGATGCTATTAAAGGCAGACCAGAGACAGGAAGACAACCTGGGCTTTTTATGACACCACTGAGTCACGAAATCAACAAAGTCAGGGCTCTTTGTTGCGAGATAAATTTCTTTACTGCCTAAATTACTTGGAGTTTGAGTTTACTGTTACTTTCAGGAAACAGCTTCCAAACTGATGGAAAAGATTCAGTCAGTTTTTCTCTCCTTTGTATAAATGCCTGATGACAATAATATTTGGTGAATCATACCATTAGCTGGGATTTGGAATTTGCCATTTTTAAAGCATACATGTATATCTTTATGTATATATTTATGTATAAACATGTATACAGTATATAGTAATCGACAATACAGTTAATCTGTGGATAACTGTACATATGGTAGTTAATTATGTTTGCATGTTCATTTTTGTATATGTAGAGCATATGTTATTAACCATATTTTATATTAAAATATTTTTATATTTCTAGTTTTTGTTTTTAGAATATAGAAGCTACATCTCATATTATTTATCCTTTAAAACACTCACCATCTTTCTGGTGATAACTATTGCATTCTGAAATAGAGAATCTCAGTCAGGCATTCTGAAATTTGGTTAGTTTCTGGGAGACAGTAATCTGGGTTCAGACTGTATGTCATAAAATAATTACGAGAGACAGAATAAATTTTGAGATAAAGTCTAGGTGATGTGCAAGTAGAAGATACAGATCAAAAATAAAGGAAAGAAATGCAATGTGCTCAGAATTCAGTGAGGTTTTTTAGTGATTTTCACTGGGCTTCAGCCCTCTTGTCTGAATTATATGCTCCTGTGGGTTTGCGCCAGTCGTCCCACCTTCCTGTGAAATAACGCTTCCTGCTCGTCCCAAAGGAGAATCCAAACAAAAAAAAAAGGGGGGGATTTTTAAGGAGAGAAACAAAAATGCCTTTCAGTTTTCTCGTGGGATTTGAGGCAATGAATTCATGGAAATTTATTCAGAAGATATTCTTTGATAATTTAGGGCCCAGCTTTTGTAAATGATAAATATTACACTTTTCTTTTTTGCAGCTGTTTCTTTAAAATTTTTTATTTCAAACTAAATCTGAACAGAAGTAGCTTAAGTAAAAAGTTATAGATTAACTACTGTGGCCAAAAAGCTCTTTTACAAAAATTTAATGTTTTTGCAGTCCCTGTTGCCCCAAACCTGGGAGTTCCGAAGTTTGATATTATGGCTATACTAAGGCCAGAGTCACATTCAGCCCATGGATCCTAGAAAGGAAGGACGTAAGGACGTAGAATCACTTAGAAAGTCCTAAACGAGGAGTTTGAAGGAGGGTAGAACTTAACAACGTCCACAAAACAGATGAGTTTGTTGCAAGAAGGATAAGAATGATGTAATACATGTATACAACATAGGTGGACATACTACCAAGCCATGGGATACATTTTGATATTGTGGCAACTGATGAACACTAGGAAACATTTTTTATCCTATATTAAAAGCACAGAGACAAACAAGTTCATCACCTTCCTCACACCACCCTGTACGATGCAGTGTTTTCATTTCTGCATGCGTATGAGTGGGGGGCAGAAAGAAAATTTGATGCAACATTTGCCTGCAAAGCAGACAATCACATGAACATGTAACTGGAGGAGAGGTGTAAGCACCCACTTGTACCAGAGTCCATACTGTGTGCTGTTATACTGTGGGGAATCATTGCCGTACCAGCTGACTAGTTGTTGTTTGAAGAAGGAAAGGAAGTCCAGTTTAATATTATAAAAGTACATTGAACAATCGGAATAAGTTTGCATTCCATAAAATTAATGATAAGCTCATCCATTTTGCTTTCTTCTAAATACAGCTGTATTCAACTAAATTTTCTCTTTGTAACTGTAAATTTTAATTTCTTAGCAAGCCCAGCATGAATTTACCTCAGGCAGTGATCAATAGTACTTAGGCGTTCTTAGAATGACTCAATTAAATTTCTAGTTGACATTTATCACTGTTTGTGTTTCAGAATTTTGTGACAACTATCCCACCATTTATTTGTGATTGGTGAGAAATAAGTATATTTAAATGTTTGATTTTATGGTAAGATGTGCTTATAATTTCATAACTTGAGGTGGAAACAACACTAAATTAGGGGTTAGAAAGCTTTGGAATATTAGGGAAACTTTCAAGTCTTTGTTTTCCTAATCTGTAGAAAACGATTGAAGGTCCCTATCCTGATAGAAAATGTTTGAGAGTAATGAGGTAATGTTTCTAAAAACAATTTTTTTTAAAGTGCAATGCGCTATACTATTGTGAGGTTTGATTATTTTAAATATGTGAGTACTAGCATGGTATGTCAATTCAGATGCTTTCATCTGCAGGTAATAGAAACCCCAGTTCCAAGTGGCCTTAAGATGAGATGTATCATCTTAATTAACAAGAAGTCGAGGAGTAGGGTAGCTACAGGATTAGCTAACTCAGTAGTTCAGTGGCATGATCATGGATCCTGGCACTTCCCTTATAGAAAATCTTCCCACCTTTAGCTTGCCAGCTAGCTCCCCTCATGCTCAAATATGGCTGCATCTCTCCAGGAGTTTGATGCTGTCTTATTCTGTGCTGGCTGCTATAACAAGATACCACAAACTGGGTGGTTTATAAACAACAAAATTTATTTACCATAATTCTGAAGGCTGGGAAGTCCAAGATTAAGATGCCAACAGATTCTGTGTCTGGTGAGAGCCCTCTTGTGGGTTGCAGACTGCAGATATCTTGTTGTGTCCTCACATGGTGGAAGGAGCAGGGGATCTCTCTCAGGGCTCCTTTATGAAGATCCTAGACTCCCTTGTGAAAGCTCCACCCTCATGGTCTTATCACCTCCCAGAGGCCCTACTTCCAAATACAATCACATACAAATATAAACTCAACATACGAATTTTGGGAGAGGAGAAAAAACCTTCAGTCCATAGTAGATGCCTTATACAGAAGTGTCCTCCTGTCTCTTTTTAAGGTCTAAAAAGCCATTCCCTAAAATCTTAATCTCATCCCTAATAAGATTCTCCTTATGTATTTCCCTTTTTGTAAACCACTGGCAAGAAGCATTGGATGGAACGATTGGTTTAGATTAACCAGTCCCCACCCCCAGCCCCAACTAGGGATGGGGGTCAGCCTTGTCTGAACCACATGATCATGTCTAGCAGTACTGAGACACAGACTGAGCAAGGCAGAAGGGGGTACTGACTCTTACATAGCACCCAGCAGTTGCTGCTAAAAAAATGGCCTCAGATATGAGCAGTTCTGTATATGTTATACTTTAAGCCATTTTTTTTTAATTAATTAATTAATTATTTATTTATGGCTGTGTTGGGTCTTTGTTTCTGTGTGAGGGCCTTCTCCAGCTGCGGCAAGTGGGGGCCATTCCTCATCGCGGTGCGCGGGCCTCTCATCATTGCGGCCTCTCCCGTTGCGGAGCACAGGCTCCAGACGCACAGGCTCAGCAATTGTGGCTCACGGGCCCAGTTGCTCCGCGGCACGTGGGATCCTCCCAGACCAGGGCTCGAACCCGTGTCCCCTGCATTGGCAGGCAGACTCTCAACCACTGCGCCACCAGGGAAGCCCTACTTTAAGCCATTTTAGGTTGGATTTTGTTTTGCTAAATCAGCAAAAGAATTTATTGGCTCAGTAACTGAAAATACCAGGTGTAGACTGGTATCAGGCATATGTATATGAAGAGGCTCAAGATATTATCATGATATAGTATATCATGATAATATATATAGTATATCATTATCACGAGGTTTCAACCTCATGTCTCTGAGTCTCTGGACTCTCCTCAGTTTTGAAGGCCACCTTCATCTTTGTCTTCAGGCTGGCTTCTTTGTAACAACATTGACTGTCACAGTTTCGATTTTATATTTTAATACCATGCCATCTAGAAGAAGAGAGGGCTTCCGTTCTGGTCACCATAGAACAGAGAGGGAGTTAAGATACCGGAAACTCTGGCAAACATCTCCCCATGGCTCATTGGCTCTAACTGGGGTTTGGACCCATTTTTCGACCGATAGCTGTGACTAGGGGATGGAATGTGCTGATTGGCCTAAGTCATCAAGGGTCCACCCCTGGAATGTAGGCAGAATCTGCCACATCTAGACCTCAGTGAGGAGGATGGCATTGGATGGTTCCTCAATGAAAAGAAGAGGAAAATGGATGACATGAAGGCAGCCATGAAATGTTCAATATGTAGTTAAGTTACAGATAAGGAAATTGAGACAGAGACATCAGAATGGCCTGTCCATTGATTACCAACTGTACCAGAATGCAAGACTTCTAACTTCCAAGATGATCCTTCCAGTACATCACAATTTCTCTTTTTATTCTTCAATATTATCTCTTCTTATAGTTTATTTATTTACTTATAACATTTTTATTAACATTTCTATTGGAGGCTACCATATTTGAATATTGCATATATTTTCCTACAGCTGAGTTTGACCGACCGTAAATTGAGTTTTCCAGATTTAAGCATTATTTCAAATCTGCCTCATGCAGAATGTGCTTTGTGGCATTCACGCAATTTGTTGTATTTTAGGAAATGTAGTAAATTTTAATCCTTAATAGGCTGGGAGAGATTGATAGTTTAACAGTCCCTACTGTTATAAACCCTTTCAAGACTGAGTATTATAGAGCAGGGGACATATATTTTATTATCTTATATTCATAAATGCCTTTATGAATTAAGCTAAAGTTAATACTTTTGAATTAATCCTTGTATATTGGTTTGTAAAAACGATTATCATAATTTACAATCTGTTTGACATTTATTCTACATTGTAGCTATGAGGTATATTATATCACTTGACAGCTTGATTTGCAGAGGAAGACATTACATGTGAAGAAAATCTCACTTGGTTTCTTCCTTTAGTCTTAACTATTGCTTGGAAAACCATGCGTAAATAGCTAACTAGGATTTGGTTTAGATCACCAGTTCTGTCATTTAAAATTAAGTTTTCTTAGTGGGTTTAGGAGAAAATCCAGCAGACTGGACAGTGTGTTGTTTTTCACAGTAACAAGGAAAGTGTGATTTTATTATTTAATAGCAGGGAGAAACAACAGCTGCATTTTGGCCTTAGATACTTGGAACACACTTGATGGAGTGCAGACTGCATCCTTGTCAGGGGATTTTGGTTGGAGTTTGAACCAACATAATTTGAGGCCACAGACAAGAAGCTCATCTATCAAGATGATGGCAAAGGACTAATCATTATAACATGCTTTGATAGCATACATTTTTAAACAATAAGATCTTATATGGAGCCCACTGTATAAACAGATAAAAGCAGAAGTATTCCAGTTGAATCAGTGGAAGGCTCCAAACTTAGCCAGCATGGTTTTGCCCTCTGCATCTTTCCTCACCTTCCCTCTGCCTCTTTCCTCACCTTCCCTCTGCCACTGAAGAACTTGAGCAAGCCCCAGGACTCCAAAGAGGGTATCTTAAAAAACCACTGAAATAGATGAGTCTTCTAAAAAATAGTCATTGAGCATCTACTATGTGCCACTCACTGGGGACAAAATAGTGAGATAATAAAGCAAAACAAAGTCACTGCTCTCCTGAAGCTTCTATTCTAGTAGAGAGAGAAGAAAAGGCAAGTAAATAAATAAACAAGGTAACTTTGAGGATGGATGAATGATAAGAACATAAGTAGGGTACCATGGTAGCCCTTGGCAGGCCTGTGGATATCACCATTCAGTGCGGGTAGACGTGTAGGTGTCCCTGAAGAGGTGACTTTTTAAGCTGGGTCTGAAAGACCTTGAGGGAGGAATAAGCTTAGTTTGTTTCAGGAAGAGAAAGAAGGCCAATGTAGCCAGAGTGTGAATGAGAGGGGGGATGAGGTGGAGCTAAAATCTGAGATAGGATACACAGACACCAGGTCAGCGGTAGGCTTTATGCCATGTTCAAGTTGGACTCTATCATAAAAGCAAATGAGAAAGCACTTTATTTCAATCAGGGAATTGTAATATCCTATATGCATTAAATGGTTCCTTTAGCTGTTGGAGGAGGATAGAAACAGGGAGACGAGTTGAGAGGGTTTTCTAAGGATCCAGTGAGATAACGGTGATGACAGTATAGATGCAAAGAGATAGGAAAAAAGATACATTTTGTGGATAAATTCAACAAGACTTGCTGATGGAGTAAATAAGTGGGGTGATGGAAAAGGAAGAATCGAGGATGAAGCCTAGTTCTATATTTGAGCCACTGGATAAATGGGATAGTTTTATTGAATTAACTGGGGTTGGGGAAGAAAGAGGCTGGGGTGATAGAAAGAGAGGTTTGTTTTAGACATACAGGTGGAGTTGTCAAGTAGGAAATTTGACATATAAATTGGGGAAAGGTCAGAGTGATATAAATTTGGGAGTGACTGACATACAGATGATATTTAAGAGAATGAAATGGGCTGAGATCACCTAGGGAGAAAGAGTGGAGATGGAGAAGAGAAGAGGGCAGAAGAGTGAAATCTAAGACACTCCAACCTTTAGACCTCTCCAGGAAACTCTCTCAGGTCTCTCACAGTTCTAAAAGGCCTAATTATATTGTGGAAAATGTAGCATCTTCTTTACTGTAAGGCTCTTTTCACCTGCAACTTGCTGTTATGGCCTCAGACTTTGTTTCTCTGTTGCTTAGTTCTTTCTCTCTTCCCTCTTAATTGGGGATGTGTGAAGGGTGCTGCTTAGCATGACCCCATAGATCTATTTGTCATGCACGCCACAATTGTTAGATGGCGTCTCCTTTGGTTAGGATCGTGTGGGCTGGTGGCACTTAGTAGTGGAACAAAAGGGCTTCCAGCTGCCGGCTGTCAAGAGCTTTAAGACCATTGGACTTGAAGCCCATGGAGAACTCACCATCATCCAGGACTCAGCTTGCATACTGGCTGAGCTTGAATGGCAACCTAGCCCTTTATATCATACAGGTTTAGGTTTTGAAGTAAGAAAGGATAGGCACTTCTGAAGGGTCAATGTTTAGAAAGGTGCCTCTATTTCTTATGCCAATCCAAAGGTAAGTATTTTATCCTCTGTTAGGGAAGTAGGCAGCCCACTGGGCGAAAATGAATTTTACCTCTGGATGCCACGTGGGGAGGGCTAATCCATAACCTATGGATATGGTAGACTGGGCGATTTGTTGTCCAGGAGACATTGTATTCTGTGATGATTCCTACTCTTGGCTCCCTGGTTCAGGTAAAAAAATATCCTCAGCATAAAAAATTGGAAATAGAAATCATCTGTGCTAAACCTTGCAAAATCTAAAGATTGTAAATGTGGTAAAAATTCTCAAAATGTTAAAACTAGAAATGAATTTAGAGAATGTCTAACCTGCCATTTTATAGCTAGAGCATATATCCAATACCCTCTAGTGTATCTCCATTTGGAAGTCTGAAGGCGTTTCAGAATTAAAATGAACATGGCTAAAACTGGATCTCTAATTACTATTACTTTCCCCAGTAATCTGTCCCATCTTCAGGGTTCTCTATCTTTTTTTTAAATAAATTTATTTATTTATTTATTTTTGGCTGCGTTGGGTCTTTGTTGCTGTGCACGGGCTTTCTCTAGTTGCGGTGAGCGGGGGTTACTCTTTGTTGCGGTGCACGGGCTTCTCATTGTGGTGGCTTCTCTTTCTGTTGTGGAGCACGGGCTCTAGAGCGCAGGCTTAGTAGTTGTGGCGCATGGGCTTAGTTGCTCCGTGGCATGTGGGATCTTCCCGGGCCAGGGACGGAACCCGTGTCCCCTGCATTGGCAGGCAGGTTCTCAACCACTGCGCCACCAGGGAAGCCCCAGGGTTCTCTATCTTAATAAGTGGCACCACTACTCACTGAATTGCTAATGCCAAAAACATAGGAACTTTTTTGTTTCTTCTCTTTCTCTCACGTAGCATATTCAATCAATTCAATTCTATTCTGTGGGTTCTACTTTTAAGACATAACCCAAATCTGATAATATCTTGTCTCTTCCATGGCTTTCACTCACATCTAATCCACTGTCATATTTCCCGTGTACTAGTCGCCTATTGTTGACTGTCTTGGCTAGCTATTACCCCAGTAATGCTGTGCAACATACCATTCTCAAAACACAGTGTATTACAACAACAAACATTTTTTCATATGAGTATGGGTTGTTAGGTCAGCATTTAGGACCTATCAGTTCTAACAGATAATTGACAGTCACGCTGTACGTTCGTTTCATTTTTTGCCATTCTCCTGGGTTTTTATACCTGTCTACTTCTCAGATCTGCAGTTTGTTTGGGTTTGATATTTCCCAACCCCTGACTATGGGGATTAGTTCAGGGATGGCTGCGCATACAATATAATGGATATTAGGTCTCATGGGTAATGAAGCAGAAGAGGTGCCCTCTCTTCCTCCAGACAGTGGGGGGGTGACATAGCATGTGCCTGGAAGATGTGTTCATTCTTCTGCTGCCTGAGGGATGAGCCTGGAGCTGCTGGGAGACCACTCATGAGCAGAGGGGGAGAGACAGAGAAAAAGAAGTTTCCTGATGACATCATTTGTTCAAACCTTGCCTGAAACCAATATTGCTTCTGGAGTTTGTGATTACAGGAGCCATAAATGTATTTATTATTTAAGTCTGCTTGCACTGGGTTTTCTCTCTCTTGAAACTGACAAAGTTCTGACTGATAGAAGATCCTAGATCATAGCACCATTTGCCCTGGAGGGAATGCCCTCGCTCCTCTGCAGATAAAGACGCTTCAGACCAGAAGGGAAACAAATGTTCATTAAGTGCCTTGTGCTATGGGGAACATTGCATATATCACCTCATTTACTCCTCAGGCAATCCTCAGAGGTAAGAATTATGCTGCCTAGATTTAAGGCAGTGGAAGTTGAGGTTCAGGGACACTGGGGGATTTCCTAAACTTGAATCTCTCATTTGGCTTCAATCTTATGTGAGGTGACAGAGGAAGCTGCATGTGGGAATGGTGATGCAATTCCTAATGCCTGCATTTCTAGCCTTTGACTAATCATGCTTCATGTTGTGCTTATTTTTGTCCCCATATTTCCCATTGATTTCTCACTTTAACACATCTAAGTTTCAGTTTATTTGCTGCCATATTATTACGGGTGCTTGTAACCATTCTGACAAGAGTGCAGACATACTGCTTGCTTGATACGTAATGTTGCAAGCATAAAAGTATCCACATTCTGGATGAAGACAGAAGTGGAAGCGTATATTTAACAGCTCAAATCAATAAGACATTTGCCCGAAGGAGCAGATTGATTTTATTTACACCTGCAGCAATGGGCTCTCTGTATCTCTCTTCCTTGGGGCTTATACTGCTCATGGCATCGACAGTGACAAGACTGCCGGAGATCAATGAGAATGGAAACCACATTTAGCTATGGTCAGCTGCAGCTGGAGATTTAGCTATCTGTAATTGACTTAAAGGCAAAACAGTTGAATTTTCAGTGTACTCAACTCTACTTTCCTTAAAGGCATTTCTTACTAAGTAGAAGGTTTTTGTGTTAACCATGATGTTCCGGAAAGAGGTCTTTAAAGGATGAATTCTCCAAAGGGAGAGGAAGCTGAGACAGGAGCTGACTTTGTCTGTGGAGGTAACACTCACTGCAACAAGCTCAGTTGTTTTGTGGTTCTGGATGGTAAGTTCAAGGTCCAACTCTCGAGTCTCTAGATGACTTTGACAAGACATTCCTCCCCATGACAGCTAAGCGTGCTTCCAGAATTTTGATGGTCAAGTCAATGTGTAGGTTCCTTAGGATTAAAAGAAAAAATTGGCCTTTCCTGTACTCTGCAGTTGACAAATGATAACCCCAAGCCCAACGCTTGGTTTTTCTCTTCTCAGATTGTTAGTCTTTCGAACTTTATAATTATCTCCATAGCAACTGCTGTCTCTAACAGCTTATGCAGTTTGATCCACATTCAGTAAATGTAGCACCTCAAAAATCTTGGATTGCCATGTGACTGTCCCCAAGTCTGTTTGTGCTAGGGCTGTCCCTGGGTCATCCCTGAGTGGTACTTAGGCCAGAAATGGCAAACAGACTCTGTGTAATACGCCAACTGTCAATAAGCAAGAGTGCCTGCCTGCAACCATGGGGGGAGGCCTATAAGCCAGGCTGTATCTGGGTTCAGTTGGAAAGAATTCTGTTATTGACTGTCAGGCTCTTGCTTGGGTACCACACAGCAGGAGTGATGGTATCACACTTTCTAAGTGTCTGAAATGGAGTATTAGTGGCTGCGTATTTGTATTTGTCAGTTAGGTAAGGGCTCAGGAAGGAACAAAGCAGTACTTTTCATCCTGACTCAGGCAATTCTTTGCTTCCCAAGCTGCAGCTGTTGCATTGGCCAGATGGCTGTGGAGGTGTTCTGAAGGCCATGAAGCTGGGAGTAGCTTCCGGGATCTGGATGGACCAGTGTAAGCCTCAAGCTGAGGGGAGCTTAGAACGGCAGCCCAGACTGGGACCTGGGGCAGGGCTTCACAGGGTGTGCACACTGAAGGCTACACTGGTATTTGAACTTCAGCCTCTGTAGGCAGTTTCATTCAGGTGAAGATAACCTGTCTGCTTGTCCTGGGAGAGTTAAATGCAACTTGAGCTGTGCTGGATAAAGTTGTTTTCATGTGGACCTTACCATGTAAAATAATTGTAATCTCTAGCTAAACTTACCAAATTTTATGTTAGCCAGGATTATAAACTATCGATCCTCTTTAACCATAACTCTTGCTTTCACTGGGGATAGTTTTTGAGTGCTACCTCATCTTGAATAGTTGAACCACCATTTTTCAGATCAGCTCTTATTAAGTTTCCAATTAAGACACTTAATATAATAGATCACAGTCCTAGAATAATTCGACTATGTCAAATTAGGCTCCCCAAATTGGTCTATTTACTAGCAATTCAACAATCATACTCATATTTCATAAAATATTCTGTCATCTCTTGTCCACACCTATTACTCTTCTTGTGAATTTCAGTAACATATACCAAATCAGTATTACATCGTATTAATTTTGATGTTTTAAGTTGTCCCTATTGAGAGAGTGATGGGGCTTGGGTTTTATATGCTTCTTTATACTCTTGTAACAATTATAACACAGTGCCAGATAGAGCAAAACGTGTTGACATGTGTAAAACATTAATATAATAGTGTTGTTTTAATGAAATAATGGCTTCTTTTGCTAGTCTAGCAGGAAGAGACTAAGTACTAGATCTGGTAAAGGAGAATTCAGCATCTGATTCATTCCTTAGTTACATTTAAAGGAAACTATAGACCCAGTGTGTGAACTTATCAGTTGCTGCCTTGTTCCACTGAAACTTTACAACTGATGTGGGCTTAGTTTTTTCATAGATGGTTAAGTCAGCCAGAGGAGGAATTTACAAGTCAGTGAAGAACTTGGTAGAGAGGATGAGCCTATTAACTAAAACTTCACAGAAGAATTTTCTCTATTCTCTTTTATGTATTCAAACCATTTTAACTAAAGATATAAAAAGTATCTTAAAGTATCTTTTTGGAATGCATAATATAATTCACCTTGGAAAAAATGATATCAGGTTGGAATTATAAAATCTTTCTCATTTCTCTAAGTTCTACTAATCAAATTTATGGAAGTAGCTTCTCATTTTAGAGCACCTATTTATGCTACATGTATAATGTAGCCTTCGTATGAGTAAAATCTGTGACGTGTGTAATAACTTACTTTAGAGGAGTGAAAAAGCAAAAGCTTATCTTGAGAACCACCTCCAGAATGTTCATGTAACATTGAAGGAATTGCTGAGTGCGGTCCCACAATCTTTAAAGGTGGGAATTATTACTGCTCCACACCCAACCTCCTTCTTCTCAATTTGATGTCTTATGGGAAGAGAGAATTTTTCTTTATGGTTTGAATTAGGCAAACAATTTGTAATGCATTACATCTGGCCCTCTCAATAAAAATGGACCAAAAAATATTTTGCATTCCATTGTAAATTAAACTACAAATTCTGTTATTCCAGATGTTTGTCTCCTGACTGAGGATTGTTTTCTGGGAAAGAATATTAATTTCTGAAATGTCAGTCTGGAGATTCTCAGTGTTGTCGGTGATGGTGTTGTACTTCCCTTACATTCAGAATAAAAATACAGAGTCTTATGAGCAGAATGTTACATGGCCATAAGGACAAGACCAGAATTAACTGACTGAGGTGTCTCAACTTATAGCAGGGATTCGTTACTTTGATTATAAAAACCTTTTTATCCTTACTGAGTCTTCTATTAAAACACAAATACTCAGGGAAAGTTAAAATTAAAAGCACAAACTAATAGTGAGGAGTGGGAGGTGGATTATTCAATACTTCATTACACTCCCAAGGCCATGGGAAGGGGATGCAGGCTAAGGAAAAAGAGATTTGAACATAACCAGGAATAGCCAGATAAGAGGAGAGGTTCTTGAACTTGACTGATAATTAGAACCACCTGGGAAAACTTACTTGGAATAATTGGATGGAATTAGTTATAACTTCTTGTGGGCCTTGAAGAAATGTGATCATGGGTTTTAAGTAATCATTGAATAAATTTTAGAATGTAGGTATGTGTGACAAAAGTACTGTTTTCAATAAAACAAGATGGCTGTACCACCTTAAGACAGGTAGTGATTCTTCCCTAAAATTCACTTTTGTTTTTGTTAGAAAATAAGATATTGGCTTAGATAATGAAATAAGCAATATTTTTTCTTTTCTCTTTTGCATCTCCGACAAGCAAATATATGGTATATGTGTTCATCTTGATTTTTTTTTTAATTTATTAATTTATTTATTTATGGCTGTGTTGGGTCTTCTTTTCTGTGCGAGGGCTTTCTGTAGTTGTGGCAAGTGGGGGCCACTCTTCATGGCGGCACGCGGGCCTCTTACTATCGCGGCCTCTCTTGTTGCGGAGCACAGGCTCCAGACGCGCAGGCCCAGTAATTGTGGCTCACGGGCCTAGTTGCTCTGCGGCATGTGGGATCTTCCCAGACCAGGGCTCGAACCCGTGTCCCCTGCATTGGCAGGCAGATTCCCAACCACTGCGCCACCAGGGAAGCCCTTGATATATTTTTTAAACTCTAGTAGGTAATAATTGTCCTAGTGAATTATATATTATGGTTGGTTGTCATATAATCATTTTGACACGAGAAACATTAGAACTAAAGACTTCTTTTGCATTAAAAATTAGAAAAATTTCCCTCATGTCTGTGTTACATTTAGTAATATTCAGTAATATTCTATTTAGTACTATTCAGTGCTATGAAGCTTAACGAGAAGGAAAATAAAGAATTGAATAATTTGTGTTCTTTATTTTTGTAACAATTTAGAACAGACCAGAGAGAGTGGTTAGTTTCAGGACTTGGTTGTCTTTGCAGACAGGGAATCTTCCAGATCAGAGCTGTGATTTCCTCCACTATGTAAAACATAGGTATCCTAAAGTAACATTCCTTTAATTATTTACTCTTAACTTTCTTTAACCCCACATGACCATCACTACCGGAACAAAGTCATCAGGGACAAGGACCTGATTTGAAGTCAGTTACTTAGCAGTGAACCAACGAAACCTGTGGATGCTCACTGGTATCCAGTTCTCTTTTCATGGTGATTTGAAGGCACAGGAGAATTGTTTTAATGTATTGTAGGAAGTTGACTTTCTAGTAAAATGGTAGTTGCTAGAACACCCTGGTGTGAGATCATCTCTGATCAGAGGACTCTGTTTAAGACTCTCTAAGTAAAGATACAGATTCTGGAGACAAAACTCTGCAAATAGAATGAGCTATTAAGTGCTTGTGTTGTCACACGACTGGCTTTATATGTTTCCAGCGTAGAATGACCAGTTTTGTATTTTGAGAGGAGAGACACTTACATTTCCTGTATTTGTCATCTACAAATTGCTTTCAGCCCCCGGAAATCATTCTTTTCTCACAAGGACAGTATGGTGTAGAAAGAACGTGTATTACCCTGTTCCTTCTACAAAGAGAGACAAAGGATTAGAAGAGGTTAAGTGACTTATCTTAAAGTTAAGTGACAGATGGTAGACATCTCCCAAGGTGTAGAGAGAATACCCCTCCTTATCATTGCCCTTAAGGCCTAACCATGGAGCTGAAGTCCAGGAGAAGCAGGATAGAGGAAGTCTCTTTCCACTCACATGGGATGGTGGGAGGGAGAGTCTAGACTGCCTCATGACAGGTAACTGAGGTGGCTCTGGAGAGGGAATCTCCAAGGCCTTTCTGTTTCTGTAGGCTGTGGCAGGGACCCATGTGTTCTTTCTCCCCGAGTGTGTCCAGGAATACAGCTGAGTTGAAAGCAACAGGACTGTCATGGAGCCTGCCTTGGTTAAGAGCAACGCGATCATATAGCCAAGGTAGCGAGTTGAACACTCAGTTGGGAGATGAAATGGAGGTTTGTCCAAGACTTTGTGAGTCTCTGTACACATGAGAGCCCAGGTTAGGTCCCCTTGACCAAAACTAGGCCCCAACCAAGCCAAGAGAAGGAAGCAATACCACTACCTACCATTGCCCCAGATTTGAGAGGAACAAAGGACTGCCTGAGGAAGCATCCTCTTCTCTTCACAAGAAGGTTTTAAGCCATAGCCCTCATCTATCCCCTGTACCTCAGACATGCCCAGCAGCGCTGATGAGGGGGCGAAATCTAGAACACTTTAAAATAGATGAAACAATATTATTTTAAAGGGTTTTTTTAAAGAATGGACAAAATGTATTTTAAATTGAATAGCTCTCTGAACTAAATTTTCGAGCCAGCCAGTAGGGGCTCAGTAAGAAAAGTAAGTTGTTCATTGACTAATTAAGGGACCTATATAAATTGTGGTGTGAGTGGATTTGGGACCCCATTACACTTATATATACAGAGAAATTGTCCATTGAAAGCTACTCATAATATACATGGATATTCCTTCAAAATAACTGTTCCCAGATCATGAATTTTGGACTTTTATTATTTGCAGCTCAAGCCTGCAAATGTTTAGAATTATTATAGCTTTTATTTTACAGTGTTCAAGAGTAACTGCGTAAAAAAAATAAAAGAACTCAGAAAAAGTGCTTGCTTTATTAGTCACTTAAATGGGTAGTACTGCCATAAAGAAAAGAAGGGAAATGAAATTTTTAGCCTGAGGCACATAGGGCAAGAATAGTTTACCTAGGGAATTCTGTTTCCTCACCTACTTGTGAATTGGGGGGAGGAGAGTGGAAAATCTCCCACCACTACTTTTGGACTCCTGTAAGGAGTCAACATTTTTAAATGTTCTGTGCTTATGAAAACTTAACCATTCTCGTACTCAGAATGATGTTTGAGTTTATGTGGCATTTGATCCAGAGTCAAGGGCATCTGAGAATTCAACACAGCTACTTCATGAAGTCTCTGGGTCAGAAGTTTGATTACACTATTGTTTTCACTGAAGTTGTAAGTTCTGTGAATTGCTTGTTTTTTTCCCACGTTTGGAAGAGTTGCATTGTTAATATGTAAAAATCTTTAATTGCCCACAGCTGGAAGTTTCCTTCAGTAATTATGAGATTCTTTTCTGTGTTTATATTGTTGATCATCCTGTGTGAGATTCTGTAACAGCCCTCATTTAACTCTTCTAGAGTGCTTGAAAAATTATCACTTTGGAGACAGGAACAAAATAATATTAGCTACTTTTTTCCTTTTGGCATTGGAGCACGTTCCCATTGTTGAAAGTAGGCATGATTAAAATATTTTGAAATCATTCTCAATTGTTTTGGGATTAAAATTCCTTCTAGACTCAAGCTTGAAGGCTTTGATCTCAGTCTGAAATTTTTCTTCTTCTGCTTTTATGAAAAGTAGCTTCACCCATTTTTAATTTTTAGAAGCAAAAAATGCTATATGTGCGCTGGACAGTTTCCAATTTTTTTCCCATTTGAAAAGTGATAAGTTAGCTAGTTCTCTATCAAGACAGATTTATGAAATCATTATTACTTCATCTATTGTTATTTCATCCATTTTAAAATAAATTCTTTAAAATCATTTTCTGAATTTGCCTTTGGCTTACTTTAATGCAAAGCTTTTAGCCTTAGTGAAACCCACTGAGTTGAAAATGACAGCCCTCTACAGAGATTTTACTCACCATCACCACTTGGAATGAATACTCTTTTGGTTGAGAGGCATGATTGTAATTTACATTATCACAGTACTTAACAAACATACATTAATTTCTTCTCCCAAAAAGAGAGGTGAGGTTTCCCTCCAGAGTATGAGACCTTAGCTCAAAAGTTAACACATAAATCTTACATTTTTAACTTTCTCACTTTAAACTTTGCCATGGCGGCTTATCTGGGTGATTGAAAGCAATTTCAGTAAGTGCTAAATCTAATTGTTTCATATTCACACAGGATCTCTGGGGGTTTTCTTCCATATTCCACTGTGTAATATGTTCCCCAAATTCTCTTCCTCTGTACAAAGAACACTTCCCTCAGGATCTTTGTGTTGCTGGCTGGTTCACTGTACCTGCGTCACGTTTAGTACATAGCTCTGTAAATTTGTGTTCATTAACCAGACAACCTTTGCTCAGGAAGGACTTGGAGAGAAGCATAAAACTGCAGGAAACCAAGGAAGATGAATGTACGCTTTTAACAAGGCACTGGAAGAGTCTCTTTGTTTCCCTGTGTGAGATATTACCCATGTAGGGTATTTTGCAGTAACAATAATGGCTAATATTTATTGAGAAATTGTTGATCTAAATGCTTGGCATGGATCATCTTACTTCATCCTCACCATGTCTTTGTGGAGTAGGTGCCATTATTTACAACTGTGAACCTGAGGAACAGAAAACTGGAGTTACTACTTTGCCCAAGTTCCTACAGCCAGCAAGCATCGAAGGCAGTATGAATCCAGCCATTCCAACTTGAGCGCTTGAGTGCCTAAACTTCTCTGCTGTTCTTGATCTAAATCATGTCTTGGTGGTTTGAAGTGCTAGATGGTGACAGTGTGTGTCACGTCTCAAAATGAGTGCTGCCTGCAGTAATTCCAGACTGCAGTATTAAATTGAATTTGATCTTACGGTTTTCTCCCTGATTCGCTTGTGCTTAATAATTCCTTATGATGCATCACTTTTTTCGAGTCTTCTTAAATATATGCATTGATATTACGTATCTCATTTAGACCATGAAATCACTCATAATAGAGCCTCTGTTTCCCTCATTAGCCTATTCATTCATTCATCCACCAAATATTTAGTGAGCTGACACCGAGTCCCTGGCCTTAGTATATCCTTTATTTACTTGATAACATCTGGTTTCTCAAAACAGCAGGGGCTAAGGAACTTGGAGGGAGAGAAGGGAAAACCCCAGAAACAGTACTCTGAGAAGAAGAGGCAGAGGAGGAGGACATCACAGGACCACTGGAGGCAGGGAGATGGGAGGTACAGGATGACCCCAGCCAGCAGGACCTGGCCAGGAGATGGTGGGCACATATATCCTCATCTAGCTATGTGATAAGGCACATTCCTACTCTTGGAACTAATAATAATGTGATGATTCTTTGCATCTCTCACGGCCTGTAGTCCACTCATCTGCACATTAGGGGTGCTTAATTAATGTTCACTTCAGGAATAGATGAATCACGTAGAGGCACACTGAGAACATATAAATAAGAATGCAAATCAGTCAAATAAGCTGCGAATAAATTCTGCTTGATACATGAGAAGGAGTTTCTCGGTACACTGAATGAATCTTCTTCAGGGCCTGGGTAGCTTGGATATGGGGCTTGATGAATCCTTGGCGTAAGTTAATTGTTCTCTTCTCCTTGGGAACAATACGGTAGGGGAGAGCTGTTTAAGCCTGAAAGTCTGGTTTTAGCTCATCTTGATACTAGTTTAACATCTAACCCATTCCACATATGAGAAGCAGTATCTGGCTACATCTGAGTTACTATAATTTTGGTCTTGAGAGTGCCTTGTATATTGTTTTTGAGTATATTTTATTTTGCTTCCTTCCCTTGGTGGCAAACTGGAAATGTGCCCACGCATAAAATATGCTTTACTCAGTGGTCTAAAAATCACTTAAAAAATGTTTCCCTTTAAAAGACTTAATTATAGAATTGGGCAGATAGAGGAAACAATTAATTTAATGTATTATTTTTTTTAAACATCTTTATTGGAGTATAATTGCTTTACAATGGTGTGTCAGTTTCTGCTCTATAACAAAGTGAATCGGTTATACATATACATCTATTCCCACATCTCTTCCCTCTTGCATCTCCCTCCCTCCCACCCTCCCTATCCCACCCATCTAGGTGGTCACAAAGCACCGAGCTGATCTCCCTGTGCTATGCGGCTGCTTCCCACTAGCTATCTATTTTACATTTGGTAGTGTATATATGTGGTGCTGGGAAAATTGGACAGGTACATGTAAAAGTATGAAATTAGAACACTCCCTGACACCATACACAAAAATAAACTCCAAATGGATTAAAGACCTAAGTGTAAGGCCAGACACTATCAAACTCTTAGAGGAAAACATAGGCAGAACACTCTATGACATAAATCACAGCAAGATCCTTTTTGACCCAGCTCCTAGAGAAATGGAAATAAAAACACAAATTTAATGTATTTTTAAAAGTACATAATGGCTTGCAATTCGTCCATGAAATGTGACACAAACTCTTACATTTGGGAATTCGGCAGTGTATGTAAGACCCATGTTTAAATGCTCCACCTCCTGAGCAGTTCAGGCCGTAGACTCTGAAAAGCAGCCGCAGGCGAGTGCACCGTTTGGCTCCAGAGCTTGACTTCAGCACAGGGGTGACACGTCAACAGTTTCGTCTCCGCTCAACCAGAGCTTCGGAAGGCATGCTCTGCCTTCCCCAGTGTGTGGGGTGGCTTGGACACCTGCCATGTGGACACCCAGGAGAGGAGAGAGATGAGCCCTGTGTTCCAGTTTCAGAGTTGTTTGGAGGCAACGTGAGAGGTAGACAGTAAATATTTTTAAATGCTGCAAGGAGTTTTCTCTGGGCGTATCGAGGGCTAGGCATCAGGGGAAAGGATTGAGACAGATGCCCTCCAAGTTACCTTGCTGAGCGGCTTTGTGGGCTCAAGCTGCTGTTTGATGCGGCTTCCAGCTGCCTTTCGTTAAACCCATGCCTTGGGCTGACCCCCAGCACCTGGCCTCTGCTCCAGTGCCCTTCTCTGCATAGGCAAATGGCCAGGACCACAGACGGTTTTGTGATGATCTGGGCACCCTGGGGGGGCAAGAGGCGCCCTGCCGTTTTCTCCACAGGCCCTGCCACACAGGGCAATACCCTGCCTCTGAGAGCCATGAGCGTGAGCACGATGTGCCCTGGCAGAGCCTGGCCTCTCAGAACTCCCCAGAAATAGCAAGCGGCGACCAGCGCTCATTATGTCGCCAACGTTTAAGTGCTTTCAAATGGAACCAAGTTAGGATCTGGCTGAACTACGGTAGCCTCTGCCACAGTCTTCTGCCCGTTTCTTGTCATTGGGTTTGCTCGGCCCGCCTGAGAGCTGTGCAGTGAGGTGAAATTTTATGACTGCATTTACTCAACCTTTGCTGTTCAAAGTTACACGAGGGGCGTGTGGTTCAGGTAGAACCAAAATTTAAGTGATGGTTGATTAGTGGAAAAATGAGCCTTGACTGTGAAGGTATTCCTCCCATGTAAATGAATCCCTGTGTTAGTAACAAGAGGGGATTACTTACTTTGCAATGCTAGAGGCATTCAACAAGGTTTTACTAATCCACATAACACACCTGCAGGGTTTATAGGCAGCAAGCATTTTCCTATTAAAAGCAGCAACATCTTGGTATTCTGTGTTTTAGGGAAATGACGTTTATAAAGACGCCCTGGGCACTTCTGCAGGCTGACATGGGTGCTACCCCGGCCATCTCATTCAGCATCAGCATCTTCCACTGAGATGGGAATTGATTGCTGTTGGGAAGATTATTGCAGCTCTTTGGGACAGTCAGAGCACCAGGCCCTGTGCGATTTACAGCAGAAACAGGGTTTTGCCCTTTTTGCAGTTTGCTGTGAAAAGGCAGACCAAATTGAGAGAGACACTGAAAATGGTGGATGAATCCAGTCCATTAGCATCACCCTCTGCCAAACCCCCCTCTGCATCACTCTCCTCACCAGGTGAATGGACCTACTTAGGACACTTATTCTTCCCTTGTGTAAAGGGACATGACCTTCCAGGGGTCAGGGGTCAGGCTCTTTCCCCGACCCCCCCCCCCCCCATGCTTTGTGCATTGTCCTGAATTTTTCTAATGGGAAAAACATCCGGAGATAGTGCAACTAGCATATACATTTTGGTATGTTTTTGTTTCTCAGAGTCATGGTAAAAGCAGCCAAGGTTTTTACCTGCCCCTGTTTTGGACTGACCCACTAAGTGACTCTAAGCAAGTCAGGGGATCCCAAGGGCTTCAGTTTTATAACTTGTTAATTAGGGGGAGTTGCATTTAGAGACAACTAACACTAACATCCCATTCAGCTGTAAGACACTAATCCTCGGAGGCCTTCTCTTTCTGCCTGCTTATGTCTTTCTCATCTCTGAATTTTCACTATGTTTCTTTTCATGCTTTATAGTATAGAAGAGCAACTTTGGCTTCACCTGGGAACTTGTCAGAAATCTAAACTCTTGGGACCCCTACTGAATGAAAAAACTCTGCAGTGGACCCAGCAATCTCTGTTGATTCTGAAACACACTAAAATTTGAGAACAACTGGTCTAGGGCTCTGATTATTTGCATACTTTTAACATATTTGGGGCAGGGGTGAAGCCTAATACAATTTATATCTTCTATGGTTCAGAATATGAGTGCTGAAAAAGCTCTGTTTATTAAGTGTATCTGCATGATACTGAATCGACTATTACTTATGATACACATCTAAATTCTGAAAGTGACTTTTTCCAAGAGCTCTGTACCATGGGGTAAGAGAAATAAAATAGTTCCTGTCTTGCTCACAAACTGCTTTTCCTTTCATTCCTTCTCTCTTAATTGACCTCTTCCTTCTGCAAAAAATATTCTCTCATTTTGCATTTTCCTTCCTATGACTTATTCTTTTAATGGATAATGTTGTATTTTATGGAGCTGGGAGACAGAGATTGAAGCTCTCTTTAAATACATCATGAGGCAGAGCTTCCCTACAGCAGGGAAGAAACAAACAGAACAACAAGCAATGTTTATTTTAGTATCTGAGGCCATGATTTAAAACCTGTTTACATGGCTAATTATTAAAGCATGATAAGCATACTTTTTCAAAGATATGAGGAGAAGTGCATGTTTTAGACTACCTTCTGTTTCTACTGGGTGATGTTTCCAACAGATGGCAGGAGCATCTGGGAAGCAAGCCAGTTTCGGCGCACTGATGGGCCCTGTACTAACATAGCAACGGCTCCTGGTCATTTCTATGGGTCAAGAGTGCTGATGAGAGAGGCATTAGCGCTGAGCTTAAACATAAAACCTGAGCTGTCTCCCAGAGCGAGACTGGAAGTAAAAGGACCGTAGATTTGATAGAACTGGGAAGGATGGTTAACTGTTTTGTATTTTAGACGTGATTGGTGTTGGAAAGAATTAATATGTGTAGGTGTGTTCTTAATGATACAAAGGTTATCTCTTTTGTTGAAAGGACCACAGCCAACAGTAATTAAAGCCTGTCATTCCCTGCTGGCAACTGCTTGGTCTACGTGCTGTTTTTATTTCCATTTAGCTGTTTTCTGCAGTAAAATAGAATCAACAAGGGCATATATATGACAGGGAAAACATCCACTTCTTACAATATCTCATGAAACTGTGAATGGCAGTATCTGAGAATGCAGTTAGCTTTATAGAGCATGCAAAATTTATTCATGGATAGATATGCAAGGAGACTTGGGTAAATACTGCAAAACAGTCACAAGACACTGGATAACTTTGCAATTCTGATGACATTTCTTGCAGCCTGTATGCAACATAATGAGGAAAGCTTCACATTTTGTGAAATGAGTTGGAGGCTGCAGGATAAAAGGAGGAAAATATATTATCCTTTAAAAAGTAGAACACATTTGACTTAAAAAAAAAAAAAAATCAGTGGCAGGGATGGCTATTCCAAAGAATACTAGAGAGAGTACCATTCTGAGCTTTAAATACCCCCATGGAATTTCCTGAATACACCTGGGAGGTTGTAAGTAAAACTGGATAAACAAATCGTAAGCAGTATCAAAGACCATGTCACTAAGAGTAAGGTCCAATAAAAAGCAAAAGCTTTCAGGCGCTATTTTCCCCCATGCCCTTGTAGTACCAATCAGTACTCCTCTTCATCTATTATCAGGGCCCAACCATTCTTCTCTCTGGTTTTGGCCTTGGGCTGATGAGCTATTCCACTAAGCTTTGAGAAACAGGAAGATATTTTATCTTCTTATTTTTGAGTCCCCATTCCTCAGTCTGTAAGGACTTCATAAATGTTGAATGTTCCATGACTTAAGAGGTCCATAGGGAGCCTCTGGCTTAACAGACTGTTGGCTTTTTATCAAACCCAACTCTTTCTTTATGGTCTGCTGGTGCCCCCTGCTCATCTTAGGCCCCTTGCCCAGATTCTAACCTCACATTAGCTTGGCTCCCTGTAATGACTTTCTGATCCTTGGGGCCCACAAGAGAAGTAGAGGCGGGAAGGAAGAAGCTCCTGAGAAAGGTTCTGTTAACAAAAAGGATAATTACATGGTAGTGGGTTAATCACTTCATTTCGCTCTTTCTCATATGAACAATCCTTAGGGCAGAGTGAAAATATCCATCCTCCTTATATCAGTCTTCTGTATGGTAGTTCTTTCGTAAAAACAGTCAGTTAGGTCTTTGCCATTCAGAGAAGGCAATAAAGTGAGTAGTGTAGAATGTGAAGGCAGGGTAGGAGATGGACTCCTTGGTGTTATTTTGGGGAATATGGCAGCTGGATCCTTGCTCATCCCCAGATTCTTTCCTTCCACTACCTATTAAGCCTACAAGTCTACAGTTGATATACTTTTTTGCGTTAAATGGAAAAACATGCAAATATTTCTGGGAGAAGTAATAAAATTACCCATCCTGCAATATATCATTATCAGAATGATAGAACATTAGAATATGTGATCATAATTCACGTTACTGTGAATAAAGTTACCATTTCTGGGTACCTTCACTCTAAGCTTCTTTGCCATAGACATCTTTGCCACAAACATTTTCATTGCATAACTAATTGGCTGTAAGGCAATTTTGCTATGAAAGTTAACAATACCTGGTAGATAGTTTGGTTTGACAGTTTGGTTTCAACTGATTGAAGCACAGTAGCATTTCTTTCAGTTATCAGTGGTATTGATAGCTTTTTTGAGCTGACAGATGATGATGATTTGCCCCCAAAGTTGGTTTCTCTTACTTTGATTTAATTTATTTTTATTGAGGTATAGTTGATGTATAATATTATTTAAGTTTTAGGTGTACAACGTAGTGATTCACAATATTAAAGGTTATATTTCATTTACAGTTATTACAAAATATTGGCTATTTTCCCTGTGTTGTACTGCATATTCTTGTAGCTTATTTATTTTATACCTAGTAGGTTGTATCTCTTAATCCCCTACCTCTATCTTGTCCCTCCCCCATCCCTCTCCTCACTGGTAACCACTGGTTTGTTCTCTATATCTCGTCTTTTTCTTTTTTGTTAAATTCACTAGCTTGTTTTCTTTTTTAGATTCCACATATAAATGATATCACATAGTATTTGTCTTTCTCTTTCTGACTTACTTCAATTAGCATAATACCCTGAGTCCATCTATGTTGTTGCAAATGGCAAAATTTGATTCTTTTTTATGACTGAGTAGTATTCCATTGTATATTTATACCACATCTTCTTTATCCATTCATCTGTTGATGGACACTTAGGTTGCTTTAGTATCTTGGCAATTGTAAATAATGCTATGAACATTAGGGTGCATGTATCTTTTCGTATCGGTCTCCTTGTTTTTTGGATAAATACCCAGGAGTGGAATATGGTTTTGTTTGTTTTTTGTTTTATTTTTGCTTTTTTTGTTTTTCTAGGAATATCCATACCGTTTTTCACAGTGGCTGCACCAATTTACATCCCAGCCAACAGTGTACAAGGATTCCTATTCTTCACATCCACACCAACATGTGTTATTTGTAGTCTTTTTGATGAGAGCCATTCTGACAGGTGTGAGGTGATATCTCATTGTGGTTTTAATTTGCATTTTTCTAATGATTCATGATGTTGAGCATCTTTTCATGTGCTTGTTGGCCATCTACATGTCCTCTTTGAAAAAATGTCTATTCATGTCTTCTGCCCATTTTTTAATTGGGTTGCTTGTTTTTTGGGTTTTGAGCTATATGAGCTGTTTATATATTTTGGATATTAACCCCTTATCAGTTCTATTATTTGTAGACATTTTCTCCCATTCAGTAGGTTGTCTTTATTTTTTGTAGATGGTTTCTGTTGGTGTGCAAAAGCTTTTAAGTTTAATTAGGTCCCATTTGTTTATTTTTGCTTTTGTTTCTTTTGCCTTGGGAGACAGATCCAAAAAAAAAAAAATTCTGTTTTTGAGCATTCCACCTATGTTTTCTTCTGGGACTTAAACCATAGGGTTTTCAATTTGGGCAGCCTCCTGGTAGTGTTTCTGTTTTTTCCAGCTTCCTTTTCTATAATCCTACCACAGAAGAACTGCATCTAAGCAGAATAAGCAGAATAATCTATAGAAATAGGTTTCCCGCAACCAAAAAAAAGGTTGGGGGGATGATCAGATTCTCTCAGTAAATATAATCTAGGAAAAAATTAAATAGTCTATGGTGATATGTTGGAAGTGCCTCGAATTACCATATCTTGTCTGGATTTAGATTTCATATATTACAACCCATTTTTCTCTATAGGGTAATAGTACATTTGTACTTGGAAGACAAAAAGCATGTTAAGTCAATCTTTAAAGAGTGAATTTGAGTTTGTGAGAGATTGGTTTGAAAGAAGCTAAACATTATCATGAATGAGAGTTCTAGAGTTTGGCTGGTTGAGAATTAAAAATTGGCATGAATTTCTAGCAAGGAAAGTCATTAATTTAATTGCAAAGATTATGGGCTCATCCCTATGTCTAATAACAAAGGATCTGATATCTCCTATGAAGAGAGAATTTAGCAGTACTCCAGTACCCCTAACTCCTTCACAGCCGTTAAGAACATGGAAAACCTGTTTCTGGCTATAAATCTCATGTCACCAGAAAATCCAAAGAGAAGACATTACCTGTTGATAACTCAAGAATCTGCAAGTATGTAGATAAGAAAACATGTATCCTATAAAATACATTGTTACCTCCAGTTAATGCCACAGTATAATAAACTAATAAAGCATCCTCACCTCTTTCATTTATTAGGACAACATTCCACTGAATATTTGCACTTCTCAAGGCAGACATTTATTCTGGAGTTGAAACAGCATGAAGCAATGTTAGAAGGTGATTTTGTATCATGTCTGAGAAACTCTTAACTACTGTCTTTCATAGTGGTAAAATTCCTATATCCATGTAAAATTAAGTAAGTTAGAATATTTGAGTATTGGCTTATTTTATTTCTGGAAAAATATAGGTAGATTAATTGTCTAAATTCCACTGGGTGTATAATAGATATTGGGCGAGTTGCTTAATCTCTCTGTCTCACTTTTCTCATCTATAAGTAATACTAATAACTATGCTTTACAGTTATTGAAAGAATTAAAATGCTTACTCTAGCCCTTTCTGTGATGATGAAATTGCTCTATAATTTAGCCACTCGCTACATGTAGCTATTGAGCACTTAAGATGTGGCTAATCTATCTGTGTAACTGAATTTATAATTTAAATTAAGTTAATTTAAGTTATATTTAAATAGTCACATATAGCTAGTGGCTACCTTACCTGACTGCACAGGTTTAGAACAATCCTTGGCATGTGATAAATAATCAGTAAATAGTATTTTCAGCTTCTGCTCAGGACAAAATGTGCCACACAAATGTTTCTTAGCACTGCAAGTACATATGACTACTTTTTAAAGAGTTGAACAGAACATATCTAGGAAAGTTGTTCATAACCTTTTTCTATTTTGTTGTGTGCATGTTTGATCATTTAGTGAATTTATTACCTTATCCACTAAAGAAAAAAATCTAGAAAATTTTCTAGGTTTTGGCTCAACACTTTAATTGAAAATGAAAAAGGAAGGCAGAATAAGACCATATTAAAACTTAGATATAGCTAATAAACTGGTCAAAATGAAAAAACTCAGTGTTAGCAGACTTGTGAAGAAATAGGCACCCGATGCAATCCTGATGCGTTAGGATTTTCTTTTCCATTTGCCTGGAATGCTCTTCCCACAGCTATCTGCATGTCTTGATTCATCACTCCCTTCAGGTCTCTGCTTTGATGTCACTTTAAAAGAGGTCCTCCTTGACCATCTGTATCCTAACCATCCTGTATAAAATTGCACCTTTCCATCCATCACTCTCTCTATCTCTGCCTAGCACTCTCTTTACCTCTTAACTGTTTATTTTCTTTATAATATGCATCATTTTTTAATATTTATTTTCCTGTTTATTGTCTGCTTCCCTTCACTAGTATGAAAATTCCCTGAAAGTAGGAAGTTTGTTCCAAGTATTTATTCAAGTGGAAAATGGGAAATCATCCAAATGTTATCAGACTCTCATTTTAACACAATGAATTCAGTGCTATAAAACCAAACGAAGGTGTTAAAGGTTATTAAAATGGTTTAAAGGTTTCAGTGAATCATTATCTACTGCCCCTACACGTGTACACAGATATGCTTACCTTGTCTATGCCTCTTCCCTTTTACTATGTACTTTTTATTGACTTCGGGAAAAATTACAAAAATATACATTCATTATAAAAAGTCAAGCAATACCATAAATAATACAAAAAATTGATTCTGTCATTCTTTTGTCTATGAAAATAAAATGTTGTTGTTGAGGATTTTTGCATCTATATTCATTAGGGCTATTGGCCTGTAATTTTCTTGAAGTATCCTCGTTTGGTTTTGGTTCAAGAGGGCATTTGTAGGAATAGAGTCCCTGAAGGAGGTACGGTTAGAATAAAGGCTCTAGGGTGGGAGCATACTTGGTGTATTCAAGGGACAACAAGATGGCCAGTGTGCCTAGACCAGAGTGATACAGGGCAGTAGTGAGAAAGGATGTAAGAAAGGTAACAGGAACCAGTTTATGCAGGATTTTTAAGCCACAGGAAAGATTTCGGCTTTTACTTCGAGTTAACTGGGAAGCTATTACAGTCAACTGAATTAAACAGGACGCTATTTCAACTCAGTGCTAAAAGAAGTTGAAATGGTAATTCTTAAATAGGGGTAAGTTTCTGAGGTTAAACTATTTAGAACATATATATAAAATCTAATGCAGTGTACAGATGCATCTGTCTTTAAGAAAATCAATGATACCAAATGCCTGAATCACATCAGTGTAAACCTTAACCCTGATTCCCCTAGTCCATAACTGATTTAAGAACACTTAATCTGCAGGGCTTCTAACAATTTTAATACCTGACTACAATTGTCAGGAAATTTTGATAATTTAATCTAGAATATCACTAAGGTAAGAGTGGTCAACTCTTAAAGAATAAAAAAGTAAAAAAAAAAAAAAAAAATTGAATTTATATATTTCTCTTAGACATTGCAAAATTTTAAATTGTGTACCACAAAAAGAAATATATATTATATACACAGATAAAGAATCCCTGGGATTCAATGTGTATAACTGAGACATTAGTTTCATAGAACAACTCATGTCTGTGTATTCTGTTTTTAATTTAATTTAATTTCACTCTATACCTATTGTGCCCTCCGACCTTAATATTTTTTTCCCTTCTGAGAGTGATACCTTGCTGGGTCACTGAAGACCTCCTGACCTCCCTGTGATTTCTGCTTTAAATTCAGCTCTAAGAACATGCAGGGATATGTTTATAATTAAATGCAAATGACTGATATCAAGTATTGTATAATATTTCCCAGTACACTATCCAGGAAAAGAGTGGAGGTTTGCCTGGCAAAAGGTCAGACAGAGATTCTAGTCAAGGCTAATTGGTAAGCACCGCATTGGCCACGAAGTCTTTGCAGGAGAGGTCAGAGGTCATACCCTGTAGGCAGGAACAGCAGGTGCCCCAGGCCAGCTGAAGTGGAGCTTCTGCTTACAAAGGCTTTGTCACTGGCTCAGCTTTTTCAGAAGGTACAAGGTCAGCTAACCTCACTTCTGAGGTAATACATAGAATACGAGGTGGTACTAGCAACCAGGGAAAGAAGAACTCCTAGGAAAATAAGAGCCAACTCCCCCTACCTAAACACATACCCTGTAGTTACACAGCTGCACAGACTCCAGTGTCCCTGGTTCCAATTTTTCAGGCAGTTCCCAGGATTTAGGGCAAATTCCAGAGTCAGAATATTTATTTTTAATCTTTAAGTAAACCTCATATTCACTCATTTACTAGTACGTTCTCCTATGACCAATTACATTTCCCCATGTGCCAACTATAATAAACTGCACAAAAGCGTATAGAGCATTTTTGTTTGTTTGAAGAAAGTTGGTAATAAAAATGTGCAGGGGAGCTGCTTAAACATAGCAATATGGATCTCTACCAAAACAGAAAAAAGAAAGCTAGTAAAGACCAACTGAGGGTTTGTAAGTTTAAGCACAGGGAATTGCTTCCTAAAACTCCTATGGAATCCACTTTTGATAGTTAGCTATGTGACTTCACGTACGTTATTCCACCTCTCTGAACCTGAATTTGCTCATCTGAAAACAAAACAAAAACTAAACAAACAACAGGTATCTGGATATGGCTATGCAAGTTACTTTCCTGCTTCATTTTTCTAAGGTTTTGTTACTGAACTTGATTTTATATAATGGTAGCATTTCTGAGGTTCTCTTTTCCCCTTTCTAATTAATCCAGCTGGGTAAAATCCATGTAGTAAAATGTCTCTGAGAATGAAGAAGCCCACCCTGCTTACTTTATGACTGACTAATAATTCTATGTCTGATGTAATCCACAGGTTTTGAGATTTATTAGATCATGTTGCTCATCTGTGGAGGCTGTCGAACCATGAGATAAGTTTCCCAGATTCATCTGTAAAACAGTATGATGTCAGGAGCACAGTGAGATGATTTTAAAAGAACTGAGAAAGTCATAGGGAGGACAAAATGACTAGTTTTTTTCCTATCTAAGTGTTGACATGTAAAGTCAACTTTATTACATGAATAAATTTAATACTTGATAATTTTCTGTTTCAGTACAGAATAAGTTTTTTATTATTATTATTTTTAACATTTTTATTAGAGTATAATCACCTTACAATGTTGTGTTAGCCTCTGCTGTACAACAAAGCAAATGGGCTATATGTATACATATATCCCCTTATCCCCTCCCTCCTGTGCCTCCATCCCACCCTCCTATCCCACCCCTCTAGGTGGTCACAAAGCACTGAGCTGATCTCCCTGTGCTATGCGGCTGCTTCCCACTAACTATCTATTTTACATTGGGTAGTGTATACATGTCAATGCTACTCTTTCACATCATCCCAGCTTACCCTTCCCACTCCCCTGTCCTGAATTCCATTCTCTACCTTCTACATCTTTATTCCTGTCCTGGCCCCAGGTTCTCAGAACCTTTTTTTTTTTTTTTTAAGACTCGATATGTATGTGTTAGCGTACGGTATTTGTTTTTCTCTTTCTGACTTACTTCACTCTGTATGACTTCACTCTTACTTTACTCTGTATTCACTCACTACAAATAACTCAATTTCATTTCTCTTTATGGCCAAGTAATATTCCATTGTATATGCATGCCATATCTTCTTTATCCATTCATCTGTCAATGGACACAGGTTGGTTCCATGTCCTGGCTATTGTAAATAGAGCTGCGATGAACATTGTGGTACATGACTCTTTTTGAATTATGGTTTTCTCACGGTATATGCCCAGTAGTGGGATTGCTGGGTCATATGGTAGTTCTATTTTTAGTTTTTTAAGGAACCTCCATACTGTTCTCCATAGTGGCTGTATCAATTTACATTCCCACCAACAGTGCAACAGGGTTCCCTTTTCTCCACGTCCTCTCCAGCATTTACTGTTTGTAGATTTTTTGATGATGGCCATTCTGACCAGTGTGAGGTGATACCTCATTGTAGTTTTGCTTTGCATTTCTCTAATGATTAGTGATGTTGAGCATCCTTTAATATGTTTGTTGGCAATCTGTATATCTTCTTTAGAGAAATGTCTGTTTAGGTCTTCTGCCCATTTTTGGATTGAGTTGTTTGTTTATTTGATATTGAGCTGCATGAGCTGCTTGTATATTTTGAAGATTAATCCTTCGTCAGTTGCTTCATTTGCAAATATTTTCTTCCATACTGAGGGTTGTCTTTTCGTCTTGTTTATGATTTCCTTTGCTGTGCAAAAGCTTTTAAGTTTCATTAGGTCGAATTTGTTTATTTTTGTTTTTATTTCCCTTTCTCTAGGAGGTGGGTCAAAAAAAGATCTTGCTGTGATTTATGTCATAGAGTGCTCTGCCTATGTTTTCCTCTAAGAGTTTTATAGTGTCTGGCCTTACATTTAGGTCTTTAACCTGTTTTGAGTTTATTTTTGTGTATGGTGTTAGGAAGTGTTCTAATTTCATTCTTTTATATGTAGCTGTCCAGTTTTCCCAACACCACTTATTGAAGAGGCTGTCTTTTCTCCATTGTATATTCTTCCCTCCTTTATCAAAAGTAAGGTGACCATATGTGTGTGGGTTTATCTCTGGGCTTTCTATCTTGTTCCATTGATCTATATTTCTGTTTTTGTGCCAGTACCGTACTGTCTTGATTACTGTAGCTTTGTAGTATAGTCTGTAGTCAGGGAGCCTGATTCCTCCAGCTCCGTTTTTCTTTCTCAAGATTGCTGTGGCTATTCGGGGTCTTTTGTGTTTCCATACAAATTGTGAAATTTTTTGTTCTAGTTCTGTGAAAAATGCCAGTGGTAGTTTGATAGGGATTGCATTGAATCTGTAGATTGCTTTGGGTAGTATAGTGATTTTCACAATGTTGATTCTTCCAATCCAGGAACATGGTATGTCTCTCCATCTTTTTGTATCATCTTTAATTTCTTTCATCAGTGTCTTATAGTTTTCTGCATACAGGTCTTTTGTCTCCTTAGGTAGATTTATTCCTAGGTATTGTATTCTTTTTCTTACAATGGTAAATGGGAGTGTTTCCTTCATTATTCTTTCAGGTTTTTCATCATTAGTGTATAGGAATGCAAGAGGTTTCTGTGCATTAATTTTGTATCCTGTTACTTTACCAAATTCATTGATTAGCTCTAGTAGTTTTCTGGTAGCATCATCAGGATGCTCTATGTATAGTATCATGTGCAAACAGTGACAGCTTTATTACTTCTTTTCCGATTTGGATTCCTTTTATTTCTTTTTCTTCTCTGATTGCTGTGGCTAGAACTTCCAAAACTGTGTTGAATAATAATGGCAAGAGTGGGCATCCTTGTCTTGTTCCTGATTTTAGGGGAAATGGTTTCAGTTTTTCACCATTGAGAATGATGTTGGCTGTGGGTTTTTCATATATGACCTTTATTATGTTGAGGTAAGTTTCCCCTATGCCTACTTTCTGAAGAGTTTTTATCATAAATTGGTGTTGAATTTTGTCTAAAGCTTTTTCTGAATCTATTGAGATTATTGTATGGTTTTAATCCTTCAGTTTGTTAAATACGGTGTATCACATTGATTGATTTGCATATACTGAAGAATCCTTGCATTCCTGGATAAACCCCACTTGGTCATGGGGTGTGATCCTTTTAATGTGCTGTTGGATTCTGTTTGCTAGTATTTTGTTGAGGATTTTTGCATCTATGTTCATCAGTGATATTGGCCTGTAGTTTTCTTTTTTTGTGACATCTTTGTCTGGTTTTGGCATCAGGGTGATGGTGGCCTCATAGAATGAGTTTGGGAGTGTTCCTTCCTCTGTTATATTTTGGAAAAGTTTGTGAAGGATAGGTGTTATCTCTTCTCTAAATGTTTGATAGAATTCTCCTGTGAAGCCATCTGGTCCTGGGCTTTTGTTTGTTGGAAGATTTTTATTCACAGTTTCCGTTTCATTGCTTGTGATTGATCTGTTTATATTTTCTATTTCTTCCTGGTTCAGTCTTGGAAGGTTGTGCTTTTCTAAGAATTTGTCCATTTCTTCCAGGTTGTCCATTTTATTGGCATAGAGTTGCTTGTAGTAATCTCTCGTGATTCTTTGTATTTCTGCAGTGTCTGTTCTTACTTCTCCTTTTTCATTTCTAATTCTGTAGATTTGAGTCTTCTCCATTTTTTTCTTGATGAGTCTGGCTAAAGGTTTATCAATTTTATTTATCTTCTCAAGAACCAGCTTTTAGTTTTATTGATCTTTGCTATTGTTTGCTTTGTTTCTATTTCATGTATTTCTTCTCTGATCTTTATGATTTCTTTCCTTCTACTAACTTTGGGTTTTCTTTGTTCTTCTGTCTCTAGTTTCTTTAGGTGTAAGGTTAGATTGTTTATTTGAGGTTTTTCTTGTGTCTTGAGGTAGGATTGTATTGCTATAAACTTGCTTCTTAGAACTGCTTTTGCTGCATCCCATAGGTTTTGGATCATTGTGTTTTCATTGTCATTTGTCTCTAGGTATTTTTTGATTTCCTCTTTGATTTCTTCAGTGATTTCTTGGTTATTTAGTAGTGTATTGTTTAGCCTACATGTGTTTGTGTTTTTACGTTTTTTTCCCTGTAAGTGATTTCTAATCTCACAGCCTGTGGTCGGAAAAGAGGCTTGATATGATTTCAGTTTTCTTAAATTTACCCAGGCTTGATTTATGACCCAAGATGTGATCTGTCTTGACGAATGTTCCCTGTGCACTTGAGAAGAAAGTGTCATCTGCTGTTTTCAGGTGGAATGTCCTATAAATATCAATTAACTCTATCTGGTCTATTGTGTCATTTAAGGCTTGTGTGTCCTTATTAATTTTCTGTCTGGATGATCTGTCCATTGGTGTAAGTGAGGTGTTAAATTCCCCTACTATTATTGTGTTACTGTTGATTTCCTCTTTTATAGCTGTTAGCATTTGCCTTATGTATTGAGGTGCCCCTAAGTTGGGTGCATATATATTTATAATTGTTATATCTTCTTCTTGGATTGATCCCTTGGTCATTATGTAGTGTCCTTCCTTGTCTCTTGTAACATTCTTTATTTTAAAGTCTATTTTATCTGATAAGAGTATTGCTACTCCAGGTTTCTTTTGATTTCCATTTACATGGAATATCTTTTTCCATCCCCTCACTTTCAGTCTGTATGTGTCCCTAGGTCTGAAGTGGGTCTCTTTTAGACAGCATATATATAGGTCTTGTTTTTGAATCCATTCAGCGACCCTGTGTCTTTTGGTTAGAGCATTTAATCCATTTATGTTTAAGGTAATTATATGTATTTTCCTATGACCATTTTCTTAATTGTTTTGGGTTTGTTATTGTAGGTCTTTTCCTTCTCTTGTGTTTCCTGCCTAGAGAAGTTCCTTTAGCATTTGTTGTAAAGCTGGTTTAGTGGTGCTGAATTCTCTTAACTTTTGCTTGTCTGTAAATGGTTTAATTTCTCCATGGAATCTGAATGAGATTCTTGCTGGGTAGAGTAATCTTGGTTGTAGGTTTTTCCCTTTCATCACTTTAAATATGTCCTGCCACTCCCTTCTGGCTTGCCGAGTTTCTGCTGAAAGATCAGCTGTTAACCTTATGGGGATTCCCTTGTATGTAATTTGCTGTTTTTCCCTTGCTTCTTTTAATATTTTTTCTTTTATTTAATTTTTGGCAGTTTGATTAATATGTGTCTTGGCGTGTTTCTCCTTGAATTTATCCTGTATGGGTCTCTCTGCGGTTCCTGGACTTGATTGACTGTTTCCTTTCCCATACCCCTATAATTCGAATGTTGGTGCATTTAATGTTGTCCCAGAGGTCTCTGAGACTGTCCTCAATTCTTTTTTGTTTATTCTGCTCTGTGATAGTTATTTCCACTATTTTATCTTCCAGGTCACTTATCCATTCTTCTGCCTCAATTATTCTGCTATTGATTCCTTCTAGAGAATTTTTAACTTCATTTAGTATGTTCCTCATCATTGTTTGTTTGCTCTTTAGTTCTTCTAGGTCCTTGTTAAATGTTTCTTGTATTTTGTCCATTCTATTTCTGAGATTTTGGCTCAGCTTTACTATCATTACTCTGAATTCTTTTTCAGGTAGACTGCCTATTTCCTCTTCATTTGTTTGGTGTGGTGGGTTTTTACCTTGCCCCTTCATCTGCTGCATATTCCTCTGTTTTCTCATTTTGTTTAAGTTACTCTGTTTGGTGTCTCCTTTTCGCAGGCTGCAGGTTCGTAGTTCCCGTTATTCTTGGTGTCTGCCACCTGTAGGTGAGGTTGGTTCAATAGCTTGTGTAGGTTTCCTGGTGGAGGGGACTGATGCCTGTGTTCTGGTGGGTGGGCTATATCTTGTCCTTCTGCTGGGCAGGGCCGCATCCGGTGGTGTGTTTTGGGGTGTCTCTGAACTTAGTGTGACTTTAGGCAGCCTCTCTGCTTATGGGTGGGGTTCTGTTCCTGTCTTGCTAGTTGTTTGGCATGGGGCATCCAGCACTGGAGCTTGCTGGCTGTGGGTGGAGCTGGGTCGTAGTGTTGAGATGAAGATCTCTGGGAGAGCTCTTGTTGATTGATATTGTGTTGGGCTGGGAGGTTTCTTGTTGTCCAATGTCCTGGACTCAGCCTTCCCACCTCGAAGGCTCAGGCCTGACACCTAACTGGCGCACCAAAACCCTGTCAGCCGCACGGCTCAGAAGAAAAGGAAGAGAGAAAACACCACCACCAACAACAACAAAAACAACCAAAAAACCAAAAAAACTAACAGACTGAACCCTAGGACAAATGGTAAAAGCATACCTATTCAGACAAAGTCACACAAAGAAGCATATGCATACACATTCACAAAAGGAGAAAAAGGAAAAAATATATATATATATGTATATAAAAACGAAGAAAAAGGAAGAAAGCAACCAAACCAGTAAACAAATCAATCAGTGATAATAAGCAGTAAATACTATACTAAGATAAACATAAAACCAGAAACAAATTAGACACAGAAGGCAAACCCTAAGCCTACATTTGCTCCCCAAGTCCACTGCCTCAATTTTGGGAAAAGTCGTTTTCTATTCAGGTATTCTTCAGATGCAGGGTTTATCAAGTTGATTGTGGGCATTTAATCTGCTGCTCCGGAGGCTGCATGGAGAAACTTTTCTTTCTCCTCTTTGTTCACAGAGCTCTTGTGTTTCAGCTTAGGTTTTGGCCCTGCCTCTGTGTGTAGGTCGCCCTCAGGCATCTGTTCCCCGCCCAGACTGGAGGGGGTTAAAGCAGCGGCTTATTAGGGGGCTCTTGCTCACTCAGGCTGGGGAGAGTGAGGGATACGGTAGTCAAATTGGAATGCGGGGCGAGCCTGAGGCAGCAGAGGCCAGCGTGACGTTGCAACAGCCTTAGGCGCACCGTGTGTTCTCTTGGGGAACTTGTCCCTCGATCTTGGGACTCTGGCAGTGGTGTGGTGCACAGGCTCCTGGGGGGGGGTGTGGATAGTGACCTGCGCTTGCACACAGGATTCTTGGTGGCAGCGGCAGCAGCCATAGTGTTTCATGCCCATCTCTGGGGTCTGAGCTGATAGCTGTCGTTCATGCCCTTCTCTGGAGGTCACTTAGGCAGTGCTCTGCCTTCTGTGGGAACACTGGGAAGGAATCCCCTCTCCAGCTTTGGGTGTCTTACTTCCTTCACTGGTCATTTACTTTGTGTGCCTGTCTACCAGCTACCATAGCTTCTGGATCTTACTTCCTTGCTCCCAACCCAGAAAATAAATCACAGAGGGATTCTGTGGGTTAGATCCTTTAGACTCTTTCAGTGGTCTAAAAGACTGGATGTTAGGCGAATATTCCATAGCTCCTTCAGGTGGTGAATATGGTAGGGAGTAAGGAGGTTCTGAACTAGGATAGTACAGGAATGACTCTTAAACAGTAGTGCTGTGATAAACATTACTCAAAAGGCACTTCTCAGTTATGCTTCTGATCACTTTGCATTTAATTAAGAGTAGAAACTGAATAGAATGAAATTGCTTATGAAGTTAGTAGTAACTTATGGGGAAATCGAGATAACCCATAACAATGGACAGTTGGGTCCAAATTGTCCTGAATGTGTCTTTAGCTGGGTTTGGGATGTTATGTCATGCTATTACTACTTAGCTGTTCACCACAATCATGCCAAGGACACACAGACTTTGGAGAATCTTTTCAATGTTTATTTCATTTTCCTTGAAGATGATCTGATTTTCTCTTCACAGTGGAAAGTCACAGGTACATGGTCACAGCAGGCATCTGGGCACAGTATTTAGAATGAAAACTATTTTTATCTTCTATAATGAATGTTAGATTGATAGTCTGTGTCTTAGCTCCCCGGCCTCAGTTCAAATGGGATTTACTTAATAAGGAATTCATTGTAGAGGTAATTTTTTGTAGAGAACTGTATTACAGAATTTGAGGTAGAGATACTAGGGATTTCTTCTAAGTCACCAAAGACTCAGGGGACTTTCAGAATGCTCCATGCCGACGTGAAAATCATCTCATACAAATGCAGATAGTGACAAGATAAGACAGGACTTACCTTTGTGTTAAAATAATTACTGTTGGAAAGGATAACCTCTTCTTGTCTACAGAAAGCTGAAATGCTCTTATGATTGAATGAATTTTGCTTCATAGTCTAAGGTTTTGATGTCCCCAAACCCATCCATTGACTTCACATTGTGGGTTCTGCCCAGATTTATAGTATAACACTCCAGCATTTTGGACCTACTCTAAATATCAAAGGGGAGTAGGAGATTATTGGATCAAATTATTCAGATATTGCTTGACAATTCATTTTATTTTGTGTAGGTATAGACTAGTATATTTGCACAGAGAACTTATTTTTAAATCACTAATTTCTCCGGAAGAGGAAAAACCTTGCATTTGGTGACAAATGCAATTCGGAGAAATGTCTGGAAGGCAGATATTAACTCGATTTTAATTTGTTTCCATTCCTTTATTACCATTTCTTCCTTTTTTTCATCCACACACATCCACAAAGTTGGAAACATGCCTATTTTTCTAGACAATTTTATAACAATCCAAATTGAAAATGTCTGTTTTCCAGAGAAAACTCTGTGGCAACAATCTCATACATTTTCATTCAATTTATTCTTTGAATGTCTGGAAGAAAACTGACTGAGCAATCACAGCAGTGATATTTCAGTGGCTAAACTTGTTATTTTGGAAACAAGATTATGAATTAAACAGAATCAAACACGTTGACCTCCATATCCCTGCCCTGGAGTCCTTGTGAACATCTCCAGACTGTCCTCTGTGTCCTCTGACTGGCAGGAGAATGGTGTCTTCTGACTAGACAACTGAGTCCCAGGGCCTCCGCTCACACTGACAAGTTTTGTTAATCAAATTAATGTATGGTTCATCACACCAAAGGAACATTTTCATCTAGAAGTAATTATTAAACTATGCTAAAAATGGGTTATAAATTCAATAATACTATAGTATTAAATAAAATAATAACAAAGCACCATAGAAGGCAGAGAGATCCTTGAAGGGCCCAAAACACATGCGATATGGGGGATTCTTTGAGTTAAAGAACAACAATAAGAAAGAGGAGAAAGACAAATTGGGGACTTAACAGCCAAAGAGGATGCAACAGTCATTTCCTTTTCAGGAAATCTTCAGCACTGCCTTGGAGACCATTTCCAGTTTTGATTCTTATTGGTATCTTGCCATATTAGCTTGACAACTGGCCTTGACTATTTAGGGTGTATATGAATGTGTATAATGACAAAGAAAAAAGAAAGAAAGCTTCTATTATATCTGTCTATGTTACATCTATATATTCTATATATGGAGCTTGTATTATATGTCAAACTACTGAGTGATCTTATGTATGTTATCTCATTTAATTTTATCTATAACTCCATTATCAAACAAAGAACCAAAGGACGCCTATTTGGAGACTCTAAAAAGTACTGTGAGAAGAAATGCAATGTGACTTTTTGGGGGCAGTAGCAGGCATGGTTATTGCAAGTCTTAAAAACTCGTGGTGGTCATTTAGGAGGAGAAAAATAGACACATAAATTAGTCCCTGCCTCCTAGATTAAGTGTCTCTAGGACAGGGGAGGAGCATGACAAACTTTGTGTAGCCTGGAAAATTTAGCATTTGGTTTTATGAATTATTTTTTCCTGATCCTGTTGTTCCATGGGTGCTCCACTGTCCATATAGCTGATCACACTTTTCATTTTTTAAAATTTATCTCAACCAGAAGACTAATCCAAAACTTCAAGAACAAAACCCAGAATGTAAGTATTATTTGTTGACATAGCGATTTTAAATGCCTTCCGGTGTTTCTTCCTCAGTTGACGCTTCTTAATCCTCTCTCCAACCTCTTCACCCCTCTTGAACTGCCCTCTGCACACAGTGAGTTCTTATTTCTGATAAAAGGCTAAGTGTTATATTCAAAGAGATGTGGAAATTGGCTACAGGCCATGTTCTTTCTCATTGCCTTCATTTATAACAGGAGTAACTGATAGCGTTTTGCTTCTCTTCCTGTGAAACGTTTGTTTTAAGCATGCCTTTAAAAGGAATTGGTGGTGCATGCTATTTAGGTCTCAAATGAAGGGTTGATTGGCTAACAGCTAGACTGGCTTTAACCAACTTTTCCCCTCTTCTACTCTGCAGTATTCTTCTCTGGCAATCCACAGAACCAACTGTCACAGCCATTCCTGATCTCCATTCTTTGCTTAAACATTTAATGGTAAAAGGCAGACCTCAGATTATTCATGTGATTCATTATTAAAATGATGTAGTATGTATGTTAGTGAAAGGTTTTTTTTTTTTTTTTTCATGTGTGGTACATGATTTTAAAAAGACAATATCCCTGACAATACCTCAAGACATAATTGTGGGCAAAAATATACTACTGCTAAGCCCAGGACTGGAAATTTTGAACAGTTGGGTTTGTTTGTACCAAATGTTCCATGTTGTGTCTTTGAATCAAACAAAATCTCCAGAAGTTATTAAGAGCTTCACCTGTTCTTAATGCTGGGGACAGTGGGGAGTTGAAAGGACTTGCAGCTCTAATGTCTTTGCCAGGTTTGCAAAAGGAATTTAATAGTGCCCGAGCCCCTTTATGAATGTGAAGTTCCCCACTGCTTTTGAAGAGCAGCCTATTGCCCCCGAACCTTTGAACAGTCACCAAAAGAAGACATTGCACAAGGGGCATGCATGTTAATGGCAGCAATTGCACACGATCCAAGATGAATGGTTCTGTCTCCTCTCCCCTCATCCCTTGTGATTAGAAAGAAATTTGTTAGGTATGTCTAGAAAACTAATTACATCATCATGAGGAATATCCCAGTGGGGAAATCTTTTCTTTTCAGATCAAAAGGATGGCCAGCGGCTACTGTGTTCAATCCAGTAATCTGCGGGAGATAGTGCCAGGGATGGGAAAGCAGCTCTGCTTCTCAGGAACATCTGCTCACAGAAAATGCTGGAAATTAACCGTGTATTGGGAGGCAGCTGCAAAGCATGCAGCAAACAGGCATCAGGCAACAGCTCACCAAGTCAGAGGAGATACAATGGGAAAGAAGCTTATGAAACATGGAAGTTCAGCACAGTAAGAGGAATCTTGATTTATTAGAAAATGGCATCGAGAGCCAGGAGTCCTGGGTTTATGTACCAGCTGTGATTCTTACAGACCATTTTTTCCTCCTAGAGTCTCCTTTTCCTCATCCCTAAAATGGGGACTGGCACTGTTACCTCACCAGCTGGTTAGTGAAGATTAAATATGTTAACTATAAGGTACCAGATAGATCTTCGTTTTTATAGAGTGAGATCCAATCTCACTTTGATATTTCAGCTAGCAGCCCCTCATTTTTCTTAGAATTACACTGTGATATGCCATTGAAGCCGTATTTTTCTTAGGATGGAGCCCTCTACATGGATGTACCCTAAGAACAGTGCTCTCCATCTGGCGGTGAAGTCTATGAGTTCTAAACATGCTATTAAAAAATCAACGGGTAAATGATGAAATCAAAGCGGAATTGAAGGCTATGAACAATTAGCGCTCAGTCACGTAATGTCAGTGACAATAAAGAGAGACATTAATGATCCAAAGAATATGTTGTAAAATAGTAGTACACAAGAAATCTTAAAATACACTTAGGGATTCAAATTAAATCCTAAAATAAAAACGTATATGACCTGAAGACTTTGAGCCATAGAACTTTCTATGACCTGGGAGAGACTATAGAGATCATCTAGTTCAACATCCACAATTTACAAAAGGAGAAATAAGGCGAGGTGGCCTAGAGACTTCAGTTACAAGGCACAGTAGAGAAGGCTGGTTGTAAATCAAAGATACCAGCTTCCCTTACACAAGGAGTGTGATTGCCAGAAAGTGAGTGCACAGCAAGAGATGTTTGTCCACTCTGTTAGCAAGATGGGGCCATTTGGCCAGATCTCACCAATGAAATGTGAGTGGAAATGATGTCAGTCATTGGAGAGACAAGAGGTTAAGAAGCAAGTGTGCCTATCTTCCTTCCCTTGTGTGCTGACTGGGTTTCAATGCCACAGATAGCTTTGGAAGCCATATTTGAAGATGGCGGTGCTATCTTTGGATTTCTGGATGACTGTGTGAAGCAAGCCTTTCACTCTCTCTACCCTGTCCTTTCTTTTCCAATAACTGATCTTTCTGAGCTAGATAGGTATTTCTTCTGTGTTAAGGTAGAGTTTCTTTGTTAGAGTAATTAGCTTTACCTTAATGACATAGAACTAAGTCCCAGATTTTGTTTTCAATAATTTTCCTGTATGATGTGGGCTGCTGTTTTTTTCCCTCCTTATGCCTGAATAGGAAACATGCCATTGGCCCATGTGAACCACACCTTATTTTTAGACAAGCTTTTAGAGATAAGTACTTCAAGAAAAGATAAACACTTCAAGAAAGATATTAAGAAATGGAACAGCGTCAGGATAAAGAGTAAATTGCATGTGAGCTCCTAAATAATTAGGTTAATAATTGAACCTCACTGTGTGCTCTTTCTTCTCCTATAAGAACCAAGGTTTAGGGGAAATTTTCACGAGTATTATGGTATGTATTTGCATTTCTTTGGCATGGTTGTTATTGCCATCTATTTGTATATCTACCCTAGACAGAATGAGAAGCAAGGCAGAGCTAAAGAAAATTTTAGTAGAGCCTAATGGCTAAGCACATAAACTTAAGAGCTCTGGAACCAGATGGTCTGGGGCTAAATCCTGATGATAACACTAGCTCTGTGACCTTGGGAATATCACATATCTGTTCTATGTCCTCAGTTTCCTTATCTGTAAAATGAGACATTGATGGTCCATATTTTATAGAATTATTAGGAGGATGATATAAAGTAATATCTATAAATTACCCAACACAGAAACATACTCAATAGATACTCTTTTGTGGTGGAAGAGAATGTACTGTTGAATTAATGAGGTATGTAAAGTTATCCAATACTAAAACAAACAAACCAAAACCAAAACTAGAATTGTTAGAGAAGCTATATAAGGCTTTTATATATTTATTTTTAAATTGCTTTTCACATTAAAAAAAAATTTATTTATCTTTTTGGCTGTGTTGGGTCTTTGCTGCTGCTCACAGGCTTTCTCTAGTTGTAGTGAGTGGGGGCTACTCCTGTTGCGGCACATGGGCTTCTCATTGTGATGGCTTCTCTTGTTTTAGAGCACAGGCTCTAGGCACGCAGGCTTCAGTAGTTGCAGCACGAGGGCTCAGTATTTGTGGGACATGGGCCCTAGAACATTCAGGCTCTAGGGTGTGCAGGCTTCAGTAGTTGTGGCTTGCGGGCTCTAGAGGGCAGGCTCAGTAGTTGTGGCTCACGGGCTTAGTTGCTCCATGACATGTGGGATCTTCCCAGACCAGGGATCAGACCCATGTTCCCTGCATTGGCAGGAGGATTCTCTTTTTTTTTTTTCCTTTAGTTATCTATTTTATACATATTACTGTATATATGTCAATCCCAGTCTCCCAATTCATCCCACTACCACCTCCCACCCCACTTTCCATGCTTGGTGTCCATAAACTTGTTCTTTACATCTGTGTCTATTTCTGCCTTACAAACTGGTTCATCTGTACCATTTTTCCGGATTCCACATATATGTGTTAATATACAATATTTGTTTTTCTCTTTCTGGCTTTACTCTGTATGATTATCTCTAGGTCCATCCACGTCTCTACAAATGACCCAATTTCGTTCCTTTTTATGGCTGAGAAATATTCCATTGTATATATGTACCACATCTTCTTTATCCATTCCTCTGTCGATGGGCATTTAGGTTGCTTCCATGACCTGGCTCTTCTAAATAGTGCTTCAGTGAACATTGGGGTGCATGTGTCTTTTTGAATTGTGGTTTTCTCTGGGTGTATGCCCAGTAGTGGGATATCTGGGTCATGTGCTAATTCTATTTTTAGATTTTTAAGGAACCTCCATACTGTTCTCCATAGTGGCTGTATCAATTTACATTCCCACCAACAGTGCAAGAGGATTCCCTTTTCTCCACACCCTCTCCAGCATTTGTTGTTTGCAGATTTTCTGATGATGCCCATTCTAACTGGTGTGAGGTGATACCTCATGGTACTTTTGATTTGCATTTCTCTAATAATTAATGATGTTGAGCAGCTTTTCATATGCCTCTTGGCCATGAGGCCATTTCTGCCTTCTTTGGAGAAATGTCTATTTAGGTCTTCTGCCCAATTTTGGATTGGGTTGTTTGTTTTTTTACTATTGAGCTTCATGAGCTATTTATATATTTTGGAGATTAATCCTTTGTCCATTGATTCATTTGCAAATATTTTCTCCAATTCTGAAGGTTGTCTTTTCGTCTTATTTATAGTTTCTTTGCTGTGCAAAAGCTTTGAAGTTCCATTAGGTCCCATTTGTTTATTTTTGTTTTTATTTCCATTTCTCTAGGAGGTGGGTCAAAAAGACCTTGCTGTGATTTATATCAAAGAGTGTTCTTCCTATGTTTTCCTCTAAAGTTTTATGGTGTCCAGTCTTACATTAAGGTCCTTAATCTATTTTGAGTTTATTTTTGTGTATGGTGTTAAGGAGTGTTCTAATTTCATTCTTTTACATGTGGCTGCCCAGTTTTCCCAGCACCACTTATTGAAGAGACTGTCTTTTCTCCATTGTATACCCTTGCCTCCTTTGTCATATATTAGTTGACCATAGGTGTGTGGGTTTATCTCTGGGCTTTCTATCCTGTTCCAGTGATCTATATTTCTGTTTTTGTGCAGTACCATATTACTGTAGCTTTGTAGTATAGTCTGAAGTCAGGGAGTCTGATTCCTCCAGCTCTGTTTTTTCCCCTCAAGATTGCTTTGGCTATTTGGGGTCTTTTGTGTCTCCATACAAATTTTAAGATTTTTTTTTTGTCCTAGTTCTGTAAAAAATGCCATTGATAATTTGATAGGGATTGCATTTAATCTGTAGATGACTTTGGATAGTATAGTCATTTTCACAATACTGATTCTTCCAATCCAAGAACATGGTATATCTCTACATCTGTATGTGTCATCTTTGATTTCTTTCATCAGTGTCTTCTAGTTTTCTGAGTACAGATCTTTTACGTCCTTAGGTTTATTCCTAGATATTTTATTCTTTTTGTTGCAATGGTAAATGGGCGTGTTTCCTTAATTTTCTTTCAGATTTTTCATCATTAGTGTATAGGAATGCAAGAGATTTCTGTGTAGTAATTTTGTATCCTGTAATTTTACCAAGTTCATTGATTAGCTCTAGTAGTATTCCGGTGGCATCTTAAAGATTCTCTATGTATAATATCATGTCATCTGCAGTAAGTGACAGTTTTACTTCTTTTCCAATTTGTATTCCTTTTATTTCTTTTTCTTCTCTGATTGCTGCGGCTAGGACTTCCAAAACTATGTTGAATAATAGTGGCGAGAGTGGACATCCTTGTCTTGTTCCTGATCTTAGAGGAAATGCTTTCAGTTTTTCACCATTGAGAATGATGTTTGCTGTGGTTTTGTCGTATATGGCCTTTATTATGTTGAGGTAGGTTCCCTCTATGCCCACTTTCTGGAGAGTTTTTATCATAAATGGGTGTTGAATTTTGTCAAAAGCTTTTTTTCTGCATCTACTGAGGTGATCATATGGTTTTTCTTCTTCAGTTTGTTAATATGGTGTATCACATTGATTGATTTGTGTATATTGAAGAATCCTTGCATCCCTGGGATAAATCCCACTTCATCATGGTGTATGATCCTTTTAATGTGTTGTTGGATTCTGTTTGCTAGTATTTTGTTGAGGATTTTTGCATCTATATTCATCAGTGATGTTGGTCTGTAATTTTCTTTTTTTGAAGTATCTTTGTCTGGTTTTGGTATCAGACTGATGCTGGTTTCGTATAATGAGTTTGTGAGTGTCCCTTTTTCTGCAATTTTTTGGAAGAGTTCGAGAAGAATGGTTGTCAGCTCTTCTCTAAATGTTTGATAAAATTCACCTGTGAAGCCATCTGGTCCTGGGCTTTTGTTTGTTGGAAGATTTTTAATCACAGTTTCAATTTCATTACTTGTGATTGGTCTGTTCATATTTTCTATTTCTTCCTGGTTCAGTCTTGGAAGGTTATATCTGTCCAACAGTTTGTCCATTAATTCCAGGTTATCCATTTTATTGGCATAGAGTTGCTTGTAGTAGTCTCTTAAGATGCTTTGTGTTCCTGAGGTGTCCATTGTAGCTTCTTTTTCATTTCTAATTTTATTGATTTGAGTTCTCTCCCTCTTTGTCTTGATGAGTCTGGCTAAAGGTTTATCAATTCTGTTTATCCTCTCAAGAACCAGCTTTTAGTTTTATTGATCTTTGCTATTGTTGGCTTTGTTTCTATTTCATTTGTTTCTGCTCTGATCTTTATGATTTTTTTGCTTCTACTAACTTTGGGTTTTGTTTGCTCTTCTTTCTCTAGTTCCTTTAGGTGTAAGTTTAGATTGTTTATTTGAGGTTTTTCTTATTTCTTGAGGTAGCATTGTATTGCTATAACTTCTTAGAACTGCTTTTGCTGCATCCCATAGGTTTTGGATCATTGTGTTTTCATTGTCATTTGTCTCTAGGTATTTTTTGATTTCCTCTTTGATTTCTTCAGTGATTTCTTGGTTATTTAGTAGTGTATTGTTTAGCCTCCATGTGTTTATGTTTTTACGGTTTTTTCCCTGTAATTGATTTCTAATCTCACAGCCTGTGGTCGGAAAAGAGGCTTGATATGATTTCAATTTTCTTAAATTTACCCAGGCTTGATTTATGACCCAATATGTGATCTATCCTGAAGAATGTTCCCTGTGCACTTGAGAAGAAAGTGTAATCTGCTGTTTTCATGTGGAATGTCCTATAAATATCAATTAACTCTATCTGGTCTATTGTGTCATTTAAGGCTTGTGTGTCCTTATTAATTTTCTGTCTGGATGATCTGTCCATTGGTGTAAGTGAGGTGTTAAATTCCCCCACTATTATTGTATTCCTGTTGATTTCCTCTTTTATAGCTGTTAGCGTTTGCCTTATGTATTGAGGTGCCCCTAAGTTGGGTGCATATATATTTATAATTGATATATCTTCTTCTTGGATTGATCCCTTGGTCATTATGTAGTGTCCTTCCTTGTCTCTTGTAACATTCTTTATTTTAAAGTCTATTTTATCTGATAAGAGTATTGCTACTCCAGGTTTCTTTTGATTTCCATTTACATGGAATATCTTTTTCCATTCCCTCACTTTCAGTCTGTTTGTGTCCCGTGGTCTGAAGTGGGTCTCTTATAGACACATATGTATGGGTCTTGTTTTTGTATCCATGCAGCGAGCCTGTGTGTTTTGGTTGGAGCATTTAATCCATTTACATTCAAGGTTATTTTTGATATGTATGTTCCTATGACCATTTTCTTAATTGTTTTGGGTTTGTTTTTGTAGGTCCTTTTCTTCTCTTGTGTTTTCCACTTAGAGAAGTTCCTTTAGCATTTGTTGTAGAGCTGGTTTGGTGGTGCTGTATTCTCTTAGCTTTTGCTTGTCTGTAAAGGGTTTAATATCTCCGTGGAATCTGAATGAGATCCTTGCTGGGTAATCTTGGTTGTAGGTTTTTCTCTTTCATCACTTTAAGTATATCCTGCCACTCCCTCTGGCCTGCAGAGTTTCTACTGAAGGGTCATCTGATAACCTTATGGGGATTCCTTTGTATGTTATGTTTTGCTTTTCCCTTGCTGCTTTTAATATATTTCCTTTGAATTTAATTTTTGTTAGTTTGATTAATATGTGTCTTGGCATGTTTCTCCTAGGGTTTATCCTATATGGGACTCCCTGTGCTTCCTGGACTTGGGTGATTATTTCCTTTCCCATGTTAGGGAAGTTTTCCACTATAATCTCTTCAAATATTTTCTCAGACCCTTTCTTTTTCTCTTCTTCTTTTGGGACCCCTGTAATTTGAATGTTGGTGCTTTTCGTGTTGTCCCAGTGGTCTCTGAGATTGTTTTCAATTCTTTTCATCCTTTGTTCTTCATTCTGCTCCTTGGCAGCTATTCCCAACATTCTTTCAACTCATTTGTTCATTCTTCTGCCTCAGTTATTCTACTATTGATTCTTTCTGGTGTATTTTTCATTTCAGTTATTGTTTTGTTCATCTCTGTTTGTTTGTTCTTTAATTCTTCTAGGTCTTTGTTAAACATTTCTTGCATCTTTTCAGTCTTTGCCTCCATTCTTTTTCCGAGGTCCTGGATCCTCTTCACTATCATTATTCTGAATTCTTTTTCTGGAAGGTTGCCTATCTCCACTTTATTTAGTTGTTTTTCTGGGGTTTTATCTTGTTCCTTCATCTGGTACATAGTCCTCTGCCTTTTCATTTTGCCTATCTTTCTGTGAATGTGGTTTTTGTTCCATAGGCTGCAGGATTGTAGTTCTTTTTGCTTGTGCTGTTTGCCCTCTGGCAGGCAGATTCTTAACCACTGCACCACCCAGGAAGTCCCTGTAAGGGACTTTTAGAAGCCTATCTGCATATTGATGTCATTTTTGTTCTTTGAATAAGTGCTTTCCTTAAGCTTTGAATGTTAGAGAAATCAAGTTCTTTCCTTAAGTAATAGGGCAATAAATTATTTGCTATTAGCATGTTGAAAGGTGTAACTGAATTTAGAAGACATTTTGCTACTTCCACCTTTCTCCATCATTTCCCATTGTAATTAAATGAGATAAGCTATTGGAAGAGTTCTTCATAAGGTGTAATGAGTTATTACATGTTCACCCATTTGTTTGCCCATTTATTATATATCTATTAAGTATGGATGAGGTATCACGTATTCAGTTAAGGACTGGAATGGTTATTTAATGGTCTAGTCATGGGTTTTGCCATCATGCAACACCAATTCTAGTGACAGATTACAGACAAGGACACAGTTTTGTAGTCTGTTGTGCTGCCCTGCAGGAATGTACAAAGCAGTATGGAAATAGAAGAAAATGACAAATGATTTTATTGCTAAAATGCCTTTTCCTTCTTTCAGAATAATTGATCCTAAATCTAAACTTTACTCCAATTAAATGTCAAGGTCAGGATAAAGAGATTATTATCACTCTCTAAAATTATAATAATGTTTACAGCAGGAAACAAAATCTAGGTTTTCTCAATATCAAGATTTATTACCTAAGGTAAAATATTGGTTTAGGCTTTACTTGGGTCAATATTTACCCAGTGCAACTCTGTTTCATGGCTGTCATCACAAAAATGTCTGTTTTTTTAACCTCACGTTAACAAACAGCTGTTAGAGAAACTTGAATTCTCTCTTTGGAATTCGTTGAAGGGTAGTAAGTAGACTCCATTACTTGTAGCACAAAGTTGGGAGTTCATACAGGAATCTTTGTAAAGCTCAGGTTTCCTCTGCCCCAAAGGGAGCTGTGTGAATCAGAGCTCTGTGTGACTTGGTGCCCTGCCTTCTCCCGACCTGTTCACACTGAGGCACACTGTCTCTGCCAGGGGGAGGACAAGGTCCTCACACCGAGCACAGAGTGGTGCAGCCAGAAAGGTCCATGGCCGGAAGATATTGGAGGCAGAGCAGTCCTGAGGATGTTTTCTTCCCTGTTGACTAGTCTACTTTCTGCCTAGAGTCTATGACTAATAGCACTAGGATCATGGATGCATTTTGAGAAAGATTTGCCAGCAATACACCTTTATGTTTTATTTTAATAACTGTTTATTATACAAGAATATGTGCTCACTGTGGAAAAGATAAACTATAGATGAATGAAAACAGTAACAAAAATTATCCAATTCCTACCACCGGTGGCTTCTAGGCTTTTTCTATGCATATTTACACATATATATTATTCACATTGTTTTGTAACTCATATTATTAGGAACATTGAGGAAAGACTTAGAACTAGAAAATTCTTAAATTATCAGTGTACCTAGTATGTTTGATGTTCTCAGATATCTTCAATATATATTATGTCAAATATGACGTTGAATAATCTCATGGGGGAGATTTACACATAGAGTCCGTCTTCATTGAGTACTGTGAAGCATTATGGTAGAGTGAAAAGACTTGAGTTTTGGAAGCAGACAGAAATTGTTCAAATTTTACTTTGTTCACTTAGTGGCTGTGCAACCTTGGCAAAATTATATAGGTTAAACATCATGAAACTGCCAACATTTGACCTTTTTTGACTTACAAGACTGGCAATTTCATATGGTTCAATCGAATTCCTAAACTCTTCGAGTATAGCTTTTTCAGGTATTAAATGTAGGATAATACTCTCTAGCAGAGTTGATGTGGGAATTAATTTAAATTAGATAATATTTGTAAATTAGTTGGCATATAGTTGATATTCAACAAATGTTAACTGCTTATCCTAAAATCTTCATTGGGAATACAGAATACGCTTGGTGGGTGAGTGAATGGGGGTCTTTCAAGAAGTAGATGCCACGATGGAATAAATACATAAGAGACTTCTTAAGGAAAATGCTTCTCAGAGAAGATGGAGTGGGGACAGGCTGGTGGAACCATCAGACCATGATGGAGGTCTGACCTCAAAGAAGGAGAGAAGGAAGAAAGGAAGGAAGGCTGGATGGAAGAGTTTTAGACCATCTTGCAGTTCTGAGGAAAGTTTGTCAGGGCTATCAAGAGCTGTGGAGCCAAGGTTGCCCATTTGAGGAGTCCCATGTCTCCTAGGAGCTGGTCTGCCTGAGTCTCCCTGCCAAGCTTGATTGTTGGCTGGGAGTAATGTGGGAAGCAGAGCCTTAGCACCTGGGAAGGTGGGATTTTCAGAGGGCAGCCCCTGGGGCCTTCCACTCAGAGATCAGAGAGGCACCTTCTTATAGCCACCACTTGTGAATATCAGACATTAATCAGTGTAATGTGTTACTCATTAATCTTGGAAGGTTGAAATGAGAATTTTGGGAATAATTAGTCTATAAGTTAAAATTTTCCAGCATCCTTTATGCCTTCTTTCCCGTATCTACCCCACATTTCTCTCCCAGTTAAATCTTTACTGACTTGACCCTTGGTCTGCTCTTAGTCATGCCCTGAATCTCTTTTCTTCTGGCCTCTCTTCCCACTTAAATGCCTTGAGCTCTATACATCCCTTAGAATAACATTAGGTTTTTCATAATCATTGACAAACTATCTCTTCTGTTTTTGTTTTTTTTGGTTCTTTCTACTGATATTGTAAGATTCCTGACATGAGATAATCATCCTTTTGTCTCTGAGTAAGGGAGTCCCAGGAAAAGAAAACAGGAGAGAGCTGATGGGGATAATATCCAGGGACAAGAATCATCATGACTCTTTAATTATTGCCAAAAATATTCTTGCCTGTAGTTATGATAATGATGTTGTAAGTTCTGAGTATTAATAAGCTGATGAGATGGTATGATGCTTCAAGATGTAGCCACTGGGCTTTTTTTTTTTTTTTTTTTTTTTTGGTCATTACAGAAAGACACAGGAAGAACATATAAAGAGTCATAGAATGTTTTAGTGTGGGGCCATTATGAAATATTATACTGTCATTTTTCTAGTTAACAAAAGTCACATGTTGGGCTTCCCTGGTGGCGCAGTGGTTGAGAGTCTGCCTGCTAATGCAGGGGACACGGGTTCGAGCCCTGGTCTGGGAGGATCCCACATGCCGCGGAGCAGCTGGGCCCGTGAGCCACAATTGCTGAGCCTGCGCGTCTGGAGCCTGTGCCCCGCGACGGGGGGGGCCGCGATGGAGAAGGGCCCGCGCACCGCGATGAAGAGTGGCCCCCGCTTGCCGCGGCTGGAGAACGCCCTCGCACGAACCGAAGACCCAACACAGCCAAAAAATAAATAAATAAATAAATAAATAAATAAATAAATAAATAAATAAATCCTTAAAAAAAAAAAAAAAGTCACATGCTAATGTCACATAACCAGAGCAAAAGATGATTGACAAACCTGTCATGCGTACACATTTTTCTACCTTCTCTAGAGATTTAATACATTTCAGCAGTCATTGTAAATGTGTTAGAATTTATTCTTTGCAAAACCGTCAGAGTCAATGAGCTAATATCAAAGTTTATATTAACAAGTCAAAATAGTTCCAACCTTTAAATTGTTGACATGGAAACACATCTTTCTTCACCTTATCAGAACTCTGCACATGTGCCTATGTGGACTGGGCCCTGGATTAATCAGAAATATACTATTCGATTGTGCCTTCAAGTCAGCAAGTTAAGAAGGGAAGCATTATTATTCATGTATTCCGTGTATCTACAGAAAACAATCAGTCTAATGGTGCCGCCATGTTGGCTGCTTTTCAGTCCTGTTTTATTAAACTGGAACAATCTTCACACAATCTGAATTTTTTCAGCTCCAGCACCAGATTAACAGATGTTTACTTTGAAAAAGAGATGCAAAGCTTTTTCTGTCAAAGTTATTTTTGAAAGTTGAAAATGTTTTTTGAATTTAGTTTACAGTATTAAAAAGAAAATAGGATGAGGAAAAAACTATATTCCAAACAGCTGATTCCTAAACCATGTTAGAGAAAGGCAGTTAAGGGGTTTGGGTTAACCATGTAGCATCAGGAGCACAAATATCCTGAACCATTGTGGTTCATGTTTGCTTTGTTTGAACTGTTAGACCAGTCATTTGGGAGAGGCTGAATCAGTTCATGTGGGTGGGTGCTTGGCTCTGATGGCCAGAGCGAGGATCCTAATGCCCATATGTCACTCACCTGGATTGCTTCATCAAGATAATATTTTGGTGCAAAACCATGTTTGAGAAATAATCTGGTATAACTCAGTTGTATCAGAGTTTGGCCATTTCCAGATACCAATAAAGAAAGATAGGATACCTTCTTCCAAAGGAGGAGGGCAGATCAGGGATGGCTAATCTATTTACATATATCAGAATTCATTTTTGAGATTTTTCTCTTTAGTACTGCACCTAGGTGAGTATGAAATTTAAAACAGCAGGGAGGAAACTTCTGGCATACTGCAGTGAAAAATAAACGGATTAATATTGTCCCCTTTGCAGATTTTTAGAAGTTTTGAATATTAGACTCACTGTGAATCTAGCTCTAAGAATCTCATTTTTTTTCAGAACAGAACGTAATTTTTCTTTCTTTGTATTCATAATACCATCAGGGGATTAGGTATTCTGGTGCCGACAATCCAAGTCAATGAACAAAAGAAAAGAGGATGGATGATTTTACTCAGGGCCCTAAGTGGGAGTGTGGTCCAGGACAACCTGTTTGAGCCTTGGAGTAAAGGGTGTCACAGGGCCTGCCAATTACATGATTAATCCCCTTGGGTTTCAATCTTTACTCATAAGTAAAAAGCTTCCTCGTCTGTATTTTGGTAGCATGTAGTTTCACAGTCATTCATGTATTCATTCACACATCCATCTCTCCATTCACTCCTTCAGTCAACCAATGCGTAGTTATGGAGCAGTTGCTATGTGTCAGGCACTATGTATACATTGGGGGTGCAACAGTTCCTGCTTTCATGGATCACAGATGCTAATAGTAAGGGATCTAGGGGCAAGAGAGTGTTGAATCTCTCTGCCTCCTCTAACTGTATTGCCTCGTTTTAGAAGACAGGGTTCATGTGTCCTCGGTGCCTGGCATAGGGGTAGGCATAGCAAAACTGTGTTGACTGGGATGTACTTGAAGCACTGCCATCTGTAGGTACTATTCCTTTCATTTGGAGCGTGGAAAGTCTATTTATTTAGATTCTTGCTAGCAGTCATACGACAATCAATGTTATAGTAGTTGGCACAGATCACACTTCCCCCGTCACATTCCATCAACTCCTTCACACATCCACAGAGCTGGTGGCTAATTCAGAATTCATTCCTCATAAGCCCTTCTGTGTGAGCCCAAAGAGTCAAATATAACCATCATGTGCTCCCACCAGCATTTTAGCAACTGGAACAAATCTGAGATGTTATTGTCAACTCCTAGATTTTAATTAATTACATTAGGAATAAATCCCCATATAATTATTTTGATTCCCATGGCATTTATTAAATTTGGGGGAAAGTGTGTAAATACCCCATGTTAGGCACATTTTTCCCCACTGGATTTGTGTGATTAATTTCATACTAATTAGTTCTCTCTTTGTGGTAAATTTTATTTTTGACATCAGAATTGTTGGCCAACTAAAAGATGGCTGTCTGATTTTGTTTTGTGGGGTAGAACTGAAGAAGTAAAATCATGTGAAGAGTCAAAGTAGAAGTCATTTTGTATTTGATGCTGGGTTTAAACCCTTCTGATGATTATTGCTGATAAGTAATATGGGTGAATATGGTTATATCTGTTCTATCAGAGATGCAATGCCATGAAAATCACCTTCTTTGGCAGGACGGCATGACTCACAGGTCCTATTCCCTTAGCTAAGTCGCCTCCATTTTCCTGGATATACCTTCTTTGAGTTTGTTCCTAAATGGCTTTAGTTCTGAGCCAGGAGGAGCAATGTGCATCAGAGAACTGTTAGTCCATCTGGGCAGAGAAGGGCTCAGGGAAAGGAGTAAATGTACAAGTAAGAGAAGTATTTTTAGTGCTTCAGATATTCCTGAAGATATATGCACACATCCAGGTGATAGAATATTATGCCCTGTGAGATGAGTTAAGGTCCAAGAACAGCTCAGGGACCCTTCATACTTTGATGCTCAGGGGTTCAGTCTCCTGGCTTCCCATCCTGGAGCACATGGATTTCAACGAGCCAGACAGGGAAGCCTGAGAGTTGAACGGCCTGACATTGCTACAGATAGTTCCCATCACTTTGGAGCAACTTAAGGCGAACTCAGAAGTCACAGAAGGGTCAGGGCTTGGTAAGTCAAATGGCTATAGCTATAGCAAATGAGTGAGTGGAGCCTGAGAGTGAGTATTGTGGTAACTGGGACCCAGATACCAATGTTCATTTATAGTAGAGTATTGTCCACCATATTGGCAACTAGATTTAGGGTTGCTAGGTCTGATTTTTATGTGAATCTCTGTTATTAGATGTTGGCCATAATTTTTTAAAACACACTGTTGTGGCACAAATAAAATACATATTTGAAATGCCAGCTTGCAAACTTGGTTTAAGAATTCAGATATATTTATGACCTTAGTGGTCTTGGCTCTTTGTTTTCTGGGAACATATATTTGATGGAACCAAGTACCTGGACCTCAATGATTATCTGAAGGGCAAAGACCACGCTTTCCTTTGGCAAAGGGAAAGCTGGATGCTGGTGCCAAAGATTCACATCCTACTTGAAGTAAAGCTACATTAGATTCCAAAAATATAATAGAATTTAACATGAAATCTTTTTAATCTCTGAGAAATTGGGGATCACGGAACTCTGTGATGGAACCAATTGTCTGAACCTGAGCTTGGCAGATTACAGGTGACTGTAGATTGCCAGTCTTCCACTGAGATGCCAGTTAACCACCTACCCATGCATGGCCTTAATAGTTCATAAAATCCTTCCATATGCATCATTTTATTAGTTTCTCATCTACAAGGGTAAACGTTTTTTCTTTACTACAAATAAGTAAACTGAAGCTCACAAAAGTGAAGTGATGAAGTAAGTTGATATGGCTGGTAAGTAATGACCTGGAAAGCCAAGGGGCTTTCCATCAAAGCAACCAACCTCTTCCTGCAGGGCCATACTTACGTGGTTCAGTTCTCTTCTGCCAAATCCCTGCTAGGTATTGCAAAGGAAAACCATGCAGTGACATAGCTCCAGAGACCCTGACTTATGAAACATGAGTATTTCTCCTAGCCAAATTACTATTTTTGACAACTATTACCATATGTGTCCACTGGCAGAGTATAAAATTAAAAGTTAGATTATTAATAAAAAGCAAAGTCAGTCAATGACAGACCCTAATTTTACTAATATTTCACAGAATATATGATGTTGAAATTACACTAATATAAACACTGATATTAATATCATCATTGATTAGGGAGCCATTTCATAGTTAAGTCAATATATCATTTTGGCAAAAAGGTAATTAAATGGTAAGATCTTCTACTAGAGAAATTTCTTACTTTATATCTTTTAAGTTTCTTCAAGGCTGCAAAGGCATATTAGCATTACCATTTTCTTCTAGCTGTTTTCAAACCTTAATGTGCATGTCTATCAACAAGGGATCTTGTTGAAATACAGAATCTGATGAGTAGATCTGAGGTGGGACCTGAGAGGCTACATTTCTTTCTTTTTTAAATTTTAATTTAAAACATTATTTTAGATTTAATTTTTATTTTATATTGGAGTATAGTTGATTTACAATATTGTGTTAGTTTCAGGTGTACAGCAAAGTGATTCAGTTATTTATATATATACATATATCTATTCTTTTTCAGATTTTTTCCCATAGAGGTTATTACAGAATATTGAGTAGAGTTCCTTGTGCTATACAGTAGGTCCTTGTTTATCTATTTTACATATAGTAGTGTGTATAAGTTAATCCCAAGCTCGTAATTTATTTCTCCCCCCCAGCTTTCCCCTTTGGTAACCATAAGTTCGTTTTCAAAGTCTATGATTCTATTTCTGTTTTGTAAATACGTTCATTTGTACCATTTTTTTTTTTAGATTCCACATATAAGTGATATCATATGATATTTGTCTTTCTCTGTCTGACTTACTTCACTCAGCATGATAATCTCTAGGTCCATCCATGTTGCCGCAAATGGCATTATTTCATTCTTTTTTATGGCTGACTAATATTCCATTGTATATACGTACTGCATCTTCTTTATCCATTCCTCTGTCGGTAGACATTTAGGTTGCTTCCATGCCTTGGCTGTCGTAAATCATGATACAATGAACATTGGGATACATGTGTCTTTTCGTAGTATGGTTTTCTCTGGATATATGCTCAGGAGTGCGATTGCTGGGTCATATATTAGCTCTTTTTTAGTTTTTTGATGAACCTCCATACTGTTCTCCATAGTGGTTGTACCAATTTACATTACCACCAACATATAGGAGGGTTCCCTTTTGAGAGGCTTCATTTGTAATAAGCCTCTGGGTATTGCTACTGCTGCCACTGGAAAGACCATGCCAGGAATGACAGAGTGTCATAGCTTTCTAGGACAGGCTAATAACTTTTGAGGCACGCTCTCTCACGTTACATGTGGAAATTTACCATCTCTTTTAAGTAAATGGTTGAACATGAAGTCCTCTCAAGAGTTTTTGTTTTGTTTGCATGTGTATTGTAATAATGCATAACTTCAATCAAGATGTGTTTGTAGTATTTATACTTGTTATACACCAAATCAGCTGACAGCTCATCTCACCATTTCTATGAATGTCTTAAGCGGCATGTGACTCACATTCTCTAATTTCTTACCTTCAAAAATGTTTTTCGTTGTTGTTTTGAACTGTTCATTCCAAAACTTCAGGCCATTTTGCCTTGCCTTAGCATTTTCTCCCAGGGTAAGGAAGTCCCTGTTTCATGTATATGGTTACTTGAAAACCTTGGACGGCATGCAATCATGTTGCCTGCTGGGTCTCCTCTTTTCTAGGCCATGTAAAGATTGAGCTGCAGTCCCCTCTCCTGCTTTATCCTCTGAGTCCTTGTTACATGTTTTCAGTCCTTTTTGTATTTTTATACCAGTTCCCTGTTTCCTCCCTAACTGGGGAGTGGGAAAAGTGAAGAGAATGTTGTGTGTAATTGAAACTGTGCCGATGTAGTCCTTGGAAGGACTTTTCCTCAGGGAACTGAGGCATGGTGGGAAATGAAGCAGTAATTGAGCAGAGAGAGCTCTGTCTTTGTGTAGCCTAGCTACACAAAGTACTACCCACATTGAGTACCACATTGACTGTCCACATTCCCAGAAAGCATGCACTTGACTCTTTGTACATAAAGACATCTATTTTATTGACTACTTTTCCACTAAGATTCTTTAGGACCTTAAAATCTCTCTCAGCCTATTTTGAATAAGAAGTAAACACAAGTTTCAATGTTTGTATGTCCTTTACTTGTACATATATAAGATAAAACCTAGTACGAAATGTCATATATATTAGTCAAGGGTCAACTAGAGAAACAGAACTAGTAGGAGATACATGTAAGGACATTTTTGGCAAGCAGTTGGCTTACATGATTGTGATGGCTGGCTCGGCAAGTCTGGAATCTATAGGTCAGGATGTCTGGAAGGGCAGTTTGAAAACTCTTAGGCATGAACTGAGGCTACAGTTCACAGGTGGAATTTCTTCTACAGGGAAGCCTCAGTTCTACTCTTAAAGCTTTTCACCAATTGGATCAGGTCCAGCCAGATGATCTAAAGTAATCTTCCTTACCTACAGTCAACTGATTATAAATTTGAATCATATTTACAAAATACCTTCACAGCAGCACCCAGATTAGTGTTTGATTGAATAACTGGATACTATTGTCTCACCAGGCTGACACAGAAAACTGGCAATCACATGATACATACAACTTTTTGCTAAGTTTCTGTAATCTAATGTGTCAAGTCACTTATCTGCCTATGGGGAGAAACTAAAATACTCTGATATAGAGTAAGGACACCTTTCCTTTTGCTAAATGGTGATTATGGTTCTCTTTCTGTAGTTGAACTCATTCACATGTAAGTACCCCTGCCCATTTGTTCAGAGAATTCCAACCTATGCACAGTGGTGGGGTTACTGGCTTCTTAGTGGCCAGAGGTATAGGTCATGGCAACAGGTAAAACCATGAAACAGGAGATGTTTCTCAGACTTTAGTCACCTTTGTATAATCGTCATGATTTTTAAAAGTCTACATGCCATTACTGTTTATTTCCAAATACCTTATCTGTTTTTCCAGTTTGGGCAACATGGCAGATTGAGGTATTGTTGAACATCATCTCACTAAAAAAGCCCAAAATTACATTGAAAAATAACCAGATTTGAAAGAAACAAAGGGTTTCATGGCCTGAGCATCAAGCATGTGACTTGATGCTGGGGAAGTTCAGAGTATATTAACTCTAAATATGAGTTCTAAGAGCAAGAGACTGAGGACTTATCCTTAGAGGGATAGCAGATGTGGTTTTGGATTGGCAGGAGGCAGAAAGCTTGACTGAGACCCTTTTCTAAAGATGGAATCCTAGAAGAGCTGCCCATTTAGTATAAGAAAAAGGTCTCCAACAGGCTAAGGGAAGGAACAAGAAGGCTGGAGGAAAAAAAGATGGAGAAAAAAATCTCCCATGGGAAATCAAAATTCAAGCTTTTTGTTACACATAGCATGGAATTCAAACGTATATTTTTTACTCGATATGACCAGTGTCAAATCTGGTCCCACATTGATGAAATGTGGAACATGGTGAAAGCAAACACAGAACTGCTCTGGAAGGACACTTTCACAACACAGGGCACACAGGGATTTTCTGGGGGGAGTGTGAGTCCAGGAGCACATAACAGTGAAGATGACCTCACAATGGGAACAAAAGGTACATACAAACCATGTGAGGAATGCATGCCATGAAGAAGATTCAGAAGACGAAACATCCCAAGAGCTTGAGTAAAGCAATCTAACACTTCAAAATAAGTTAAATTGATTAAAGAGATAAAAGTAGGAATACAAACCACAATGAAAGAACTATAGACTGTTGGGGGGAAAACAGGTTTGTGAAAGATATGTAAAGAACTCCCAGAAACTAAAAAGGGGCATTAAAATTTTAAAAATTAGTGGATAATTAAAAGTTGCCAAGATTTTAATGTTCCAGCGGTTTTCCTGTGTAGAGTGGGGGTATTTACTACTACTTTTTTGTTGTCTAATGTTCAAAATATGAAGATTTTAAATCGATCAAGCACAGAAACCTAAATATTTAGACTCTGCTAATGATTGAAATGGGGGCATTTGAAAAATTCTTAGGTGTGCAAACATCCGTTTCAATCAAATTTTCCAAACCTTAAAAAAAATTCACAAATGAAATATGTCACGTTCCCTTCAGTGCTTCAGACATTTTATAAACAACACATAGACATACTCTTTTTTTTTTTTTAACATCTTTATTGGAGTATAATTGCTTTACAATGGTGTGTTAGTTTCTGCTTTATAACAAAGTGAATCAGCTATACATATGTTCCCATATCTCTTCCCTCTAGCATCTCCCTCCCTCCCACCCTCCCTATCCCACCCCTCTAGGTGGTCACAAAGCACAGAGCTGATCTCCCTGTGCTATGCAGTTGCTTCCCACTGGCTATCTATTTTACGTTTGGTAGTGTATATATGTCCATGCCACTCTCTCACTTTGTCACATCTTACCCTTCCCCCTCCCCATATCCTCAAGTCCATTCTCTAGTAGTTCTGTGTCTTTATTCCCGTCTTGCCCCTAGGTTCTTCATGACCTTTTTTTTTTTTTTTTTTTTTCCTTAGAGAAAGAGAAAAACAAATACAGTAGACATACTCTTGACTAATGATTACAGAACATAGTGAGTATCTTGGAACTTTACTCGTGTGATTAAATTATGTTATATAACAAAGGTGAAGGGCTTTTGCAGTTGTAATTGGGCCCTAAATCAGTTGCTTTTGAGTTAATGAAAAAAGAGTTTATCCTGGTTGGGCTAGACTTAATTAAGTGAAAGCCCATAAAAGAGGAACAGTGCCCTTCCTGAAGAGCGAGAAATTTTCCTGCTAGAGGCAAATGGCTAAGTTGTGAACTCTCTCCATTTGTCACGGAGCTATGAACAGCCTTGGGACCTACGGGTGGACTCCAGCTGAAAGCTAGTAAGAAAATGAGGACTCAGCTCTGTAGCTGTATGGAGAGGAATTCCAGCAACCAACTGAGGGAGCTTGGGAGTAGATCTTCCCATCAAGCCTTTAAGGAGACCTGAGTCAGTCACACCTGGATTGCAGCCTGGAAAGAACCTGGAACAGAGAACCCAATAAAGCCATGCCTGGACTCCTGAACCAGAGAAACTGTAAGATAATAAAAATAGGCTGTTTTAAGCCACTAAACTTGTGACAGTGTGTTACACAACAGTGGTAAACTAATACACTCTCATTGATAGTGTTTATGCCAGCCATATGGGCACAGTGGGACATCCCCTCTCAAGTAAACAACAAGTTGTTAGATCTTCTACCTTTTGGACCTCTTTGGGTGATGGAGTCAGCCTATGCCATACTTGAGATTGCTGCTCTAATCCATTCCTGTGTGACTCTCAAGGCTAACAGATTAGAGTAGGGCTGGATCAAGAGGTTTCTGCAGCAGGTGCAAGTTGTTGCTCTGCTGCTCAGTTTGTATCACCCAGCAGATCTAATGGCATTGAAGTTCAAGGTATGCGCTATGCATAAAAATGCCATGACACGTCTCTGGAAAATGTCTAAAGGAAAATTCTGGAGCAAGTTCGTGCCTTCTGCAGAAAATAAGTACTCTGGGTTAAAAACACTGTTCCTGGTATGCTTCACCCTAGTAGAGACTGAGGGCCTGACTAGAGGCTACCCATTGTCTGTGCAACCAGAACTACCCATCAGGAACTGTGTATTATCAGATGCACCAAGTCATGAGATCAGGCAAGGCAATGGCAATCCAATGAATGATGAAAATGGCATACTTGGGATCAAGCCTGGGTAGAATCAGAAGACACTAACAAATCACATAAATAGCTGAGCCAGAGCTGTATGTTCCCCACTTCTATTAGACCAACCCCTCTTTATCAGCCCACAGTATGGCTTTATAAGGGTTTTTCTATAACCAACTCATAAAGGGGAAAACTCAGGACTGGTGCCAGCCTGGAATGAACCACTGCTGCACCACAGTTCCCCCTTAAGGCCAGTGCCGTAGGACAGTGTAAATGAAAACCTTCGTATCAGGCAGAGATGTGAACAAACACTTGGTCATTCACTTTATTTGGAGAGAGAATTGACTGGAGATGTAAACATATACTGAAATCCTGGGAAATGGCAAATAGTTTGTCCAGCTGGTTAAGGAATTCTAGAAAAGCAGCCTGAGGTTGGGCTGATTGGATTGGCATGAAATATATGAATCTTTGTGTTTCATCTTAGAGGATACTCTCAGAGAACAAGTGTGCAGGATGGCTCATTCTATGGATGTCAAACATCTTCTCTCTTCATTCACTCCTGTACCACAGTGGGCACAGAGACAGTGGCCATGATGGTAGGAATGGAGACTATTCATGTACTGAACAATAAGGGTTTCCTCTCACCGAGGTTGATGTAGCTATTGCCACTGCTAAATGTCCTAGTGGCCAACAGCAGATATATACTGTATCCTTCATCTGTCACCAATCTTTGGGTAGACCAGACAGCTACCTGGAGTAGGGTTGCCAGAGATAGCAAATAAAAATACAGGATGCCTAGTTAAATTTGAATTTCAGATAAATAATGTTATTTTTTAGTATAAGCATTTGGGGACATACTCATACCAAAAATTATTCATGTTTATCTGATATTTCCATTTAAATTGGGGTCTTATTTTATCTGGCAAACCTAACCAAGAGGCTAATCAATTAAACCAGATTCCTTCCATTTACAAGCAAGAGGGAAAACAAAGAATGGCTTTACTGGAATCAGTATCTGTTCTGGATATTAGTTGGATTTTCCTGCAAAGAGTGTGTACAGAATACCTCATTTATCAGCAGGTATCCCACACAATGTTGTCTTGGATTGATAAACACATTTTATAGCAGAGGAGGTATGAGAATAACTATGGGATACACTGGCCTTATCTGTACTCTATCTCCAGTAAGCAGCCAGACTAATAGAATGGCTTATTAATATCTTATCTAAGGTACTAGTTGGGTAATAATAATCTGGAGAGTTGAGGCCCTGTCTTGTCAGAATTTGGATATTCATTAAACCTGCCATCTTAGCTGTGGGAAAAAAATTATTTAATAAAATTTCATCTCTCTTCCCTCCCTCCCTCCCTCCCTCCCTTCCTTCCTTCCTTTCTTTTTTCTACTAAATTCCATTTATTACTTATTGATTTACTTTTATATTAAAAATTTTAAGTATAGTTGATTTACAATGTTATATTAGTTTCAGGTGTACAACATAGTGATTTGATATTTTTTAGGTTGTACTCCATTTAAAGTTATTATAAAATATTGGTTATATTCTCTGTGCTGTACATATTATCCTTGTATCTTATTTATTTTCTACCTTGTAGTTTGTACCTCTTAATCCCTTTGCCCTATCTTGCCCCTTCCCCCACTCCTCTCCTCAGTGTAACCACTAGTTTGTTCTATGTATGAGACTATTTCTATTTATTTATTCATTTCTTTTATTTCTCAGATTCCACATATAAATGAAAGCATATGGTATGTCTTTCTCTGTCTGACTTATTTCACTAAGCATGATACCCTTCAAGTCTATCCATGTTGTTGCAAGTGACAAAATTTTATTCCTTTTTGTGACTGGGTAATATTTCATTGTGTGTGTGTGTGTGTGTGTGTGTGTGTGTATACATATACATACACACACACACCACAGCTTTTTAAAATTTTTTGGGGGCTTCCCTGGTGGCGCAGTGGTTGGGAGTCTGCCTGCCAATGTAGGGCACACGGGTTCGAGCCCTGGTCTGGGAAGATCCCACGTGCCATGGAGCAACTAGGCCCGTGAGCCACAATTACTGAGCCTGCGCGTCTGGAGCGTGTGCTCCGCAACAAGAGAGGCCGCAATAATGAGAGGCCCGCGCACCGCGATGAAGACTGGCCCCCACTTGCCACAACTAGAGAAAGCCCTCGCACAGAAACGAAGACCCAACACAGCCATAAATAAATAAATTAATTAATTAATTAAAAATAAAGAGTTTGGTAACTCTTGTTAACTCCCATTTAAAAAAATTTTTTTTTAATTTTTAAAATTTAATTTTTTATAATAGCTTTACAATGGTGTGTTACTTTCTGCTTTATAACAAAGTGAATCAGCTGTACATATACATATATCCCCATATCTCCTCCCTCTTGCATCTCTATCCCTTCCACCCTCCCTATCCCACCACTCTAGGTGGTCACAAGGCACCAAGCTGATCTCCTAGTGCTATGCGGCTGCTTCCCACTAGCTATCTCTTTTACATTTGGTAGTGTATATATGTCCATGCAACTCTCTCACTTTGTCCCAGCTTACCCTTCCCCCTCCCTGTGTCCAAGTCCATTCTCTAGTAGGTCTGTGTCTTTATTCCCTTTCTGTCCCTAGGTTCTTCATGATCTTTTTTTTTTTTTATTCCATATATATGTGTTAGCATACGGTATTTGTTTTTCTCTTTCTGACTTACTTCACTCTGTATGACAGATTCTAGGTCCATCCACCTCACTACAAATAACTCAATTTCATTTCTTTTTATGGCTGAGTAATATTCCATTGTATATATGTGCCACATCTTCTTTATCCATTCATCTATCAGTGGACACTTAGGTTGTTTCCATGTCCTGGCTATTGTAAATACAGCTGCAGTGAACATTGTGGTACATGACTCTTTTTGAATTATGATTTTCTCAGGGTATATGACCAGTAGTGGGATTGCCGGGTCGTATGGTAGTTCTATTTGTAGTTTTTTAAGGAACCTCCATACTGTTCTCCATAGTGGCTGTATCAATTTACATTCCCGCAAACAGTGCAAGAGGGTTCCCTTTTCTCCACATGCTCTCCAGCATTTATTGTTTGTAGAGTTTTTGATGATGGCCATTCTGACTAGTGTGAGAGGATATTTCATTGTAGTTTTTTTTTTTTTTAAAGGATTTTCTTATTTATTTATTTATTTATTTATTTATTTTTGGCTGTGTTGGGTCTTCGGTTCGTGCGAGGGCTTTCTCCAGTTGCGGCAAGCGGGGGCCACTCTTCATCGCGGTGCGGGGACCGCTCTTCATCGCGGTGCACGGGCCTTTCTCTATCGCGGCCCCTCCCGTCGCGGGGCACAGGCTCCAGACGCGCAGGCTCAGCAATTGTGGCTCACGGGCCCAGCTGCTCCGTGGCATGTGGGATCTTCCCAGACCAGGGCTCGAACCCGCGTCCCCTGCATTAGCAGGCAGATTCTCAACCACTGCGCCACCAGGGAAGCCCTTCATTGTAGTTTTGATTTGCATTTCTCTAATGATTAATGATGTTGAGCATCCTTCTTGTGTTTATTGGCAATCTGTATACCTTCTTTGGAAAAATGTCTATTTAGGTCTTCTGCCCATTTTTGGATTGGGTTTGTTTTTTTGATATTGAGCTGCATGAGCTCCTTGTAAATTTTGGAGATTAATCCTTTGTCAGCTGCTTCATTTGCAAATATTTTCTCCCATTCTGAGAGTCGTCTTTTCATCTTCTTTATGGTTTCCTTTGCTGTGCAAAAGCTTTTAAGTTTCATTAGGTCCTATTTATTTTTGTTTTTATTTCCGTTACTCTAGGAGGTGGGTCAAAACGGATCTTGCTGTGATTTATGTCATAGAGGGTTCTGCATATGTTTTCCTCTTAGAGTTTGATAGTGTCTGGCCTTACATTTAGGTCTTTAATCCATTTTGGGTTTATTTTTGTGTATGGTGTTAGGGAGTATTCTAATTTCATTCTTTTACATGTAGCTGTCCAGTTTTCCCAGCACCACTTATTGAAGAGGCTGCCTTTTCTCCACTGTATATTCTTGCTTCCTTTATCAAAAATAAGGTGACCATATGTGCGTGGGTTTATCTCTGGGCTTTGATTCCTGTTCCATTGATCTATATTTCTGTTTTTGTGCCACTACCATACTTTCTTGTTTACTGTAGCTTTGTAGTATAATCTGAAGTCAGGGAGCCTGATTCCTCCACCTCCATTTTTCTTTCTCAAGATTGCTTTGGCTATTCGGGGTCTTTTGTGTTTCCGTACAAATTGTGAAGGTTTTTTTTCTAGTTCTGTGAAAAATGCCTGTGGTAGTTTGATAGGGATTGCATTGAATCTGTAGATTGCTTTGGGTAGTAGAGTCATTTTCACAGTGTTGATTCTTCCAATCCAAGAACATGGTATATCTCTCCATCTATATATATCATCTTTAATTTCTTTCATCAGTGTCTTATAGTTTTCTGCATACAGGTCTTTTGTCTCCTTAGGTAGGTTTATTCCTAGGTATTATATTCTTTTTGTTGCTGTGGTAAATGGGAGTGTTTCCTTAATTTCTCTTTCAGATTTTTCATCATTAGTGTATAGGAATGCAAGAGATTTCTGTGCATTAATTTTGTATCTTGCTACTTTACCAAATCCACTGATTAGCTCTCATAGTTTTCTGGTAGCATCTTTAGGATTATCTATGTATAGTATCGTGTCATCTGCAAACAGTGACAGCTTTACTTCTTCTTTTCCAATTAGGATTCCTTTTATTTCTTTTTCTTCTCTGATTGCTGGGGCTAAAACTTCCAAAACTATGTTGAATAATAATTCTGAGAATGGGCAACCTTGTCTTGTTCCTGATCTTCGTGGGAATGGTTTCAGTGTTTCACAATTGAGGGTGATGCTGGCTGTGGGTTTGTCATATGGCCTTTGTTATGTTGAGATAAGTTCCCTCTATGCCTACTTTCTGGAGGGTATTTATCATAAATGGTTGTTGAATTTTGTCGAAAGATTTTCTGCATCTGTTGAGATGATCATACGGTTTTTATGCTTCAGTTTGTTATTATGGTGTATCACATTGATTGATTTGCGTATATTGAAGAATCCCTGCGTTCCTGGGATAAACCCCACTTAACCGTGGTGTATGATCCTTTTAATGTGCTTTTGGATTCTGTTTGCTAGTATTTTGTTGAGGATTTTTGCGCCTATGTTCATCAGTGATATTGCCTGTAGTTTTCTTTCTTTGTGACATCTTTGTCTGGTTTTGGTATCAGGGTGATGGTGGCCTCGTAAAATGAATTTGGGAGTCTTCCTCCCTCTGCTATATTTTGGAAGAGTTTGAAAAGGATACGTGTTAACTCTTCTCTAAATGTTTGATAGAATTCGGCTGAGAAGCCATCTGGTCCTGGGCTTTTGTTTGTTGGAAGATTTTTAATCAGTGTCAATTTCACTGCTTGTGATTGTTCTGTTTATATTTTCTATTTCTTCCTGGTTCAGTCTCGGAAGGTTGTGCTTTTCTATTAATTTGTCCATTTCTTCCAGGTTGTCCATTTTATTGGCATAGAGTTGCTTGTAATAATGTCTCATGATCCTTTGTATTTCTGCAGTGTCAGTTGTTATTTCTTTTTCATTTCTAATTCTGTTGATTTGAGTCTTCTCTCTTTTTTTCTTGATGAGTCTGGCTAATGGTTTATCAATTTTGTTTCTCTTCTCAAAGAACCAGCTTTTAGTTTTATTGATCTTTGCTATCATTTCCTTCGTTTCTTTTTCATTTATTTCTGATCTGATCTTTATGATTTCTTTCCTTTTGCTAACTTTGGGGGTTTTTTGTTCTTCTTTCTCTAATTGCTTTAAGTGTAAGGTTACATTGTTTATTTGAGATGTTTCTTGTTTCATGAGGTAGGATTGTATTGCTATAAACTTCCCTCTTAGAACTGCTTTTGCTGCATCCCATAGGTTTTGGGGTGTCATGTTTTCATTGTCATTTGTTTCTAGGTATTTTTTCATTTCCTCTTTGATTTCTTCAGTGATCTCTTGGTTATTAAGTAGTGTATTGTTTAGCCTCCATGTGTTTGTATTTTTTACAGATTTTTTCCTGTAATTGATATCTAGTCTCATAGCATTGTGGTCGGAAGAGATGCTCGATATGATTTCAGTTTTCTTAAATTTACCAAGGCTTGATTTGTGGCCCAAGATATGATCAATGCTGGAGAATGTTCCATGAGCACTTGAGAAGAAAGTATATTCTGTTGTTTTTGGATGGCATGTCCTATAAATATCAATTAAATCCATCTGGTTTAATGTATCATTTAAAGCTTCTGTTTCCTTACTTATTTTCATTCTGGATGACCTGTCCATTGGTGAAAGTGGGGTGTTAAAGTCCCCTACAATGATTGTGTTACTGTCGATTTCCCCTTTGATGGCTGTTAATATTTGCTTTATGTAGTGAGGTGCTCCTATGTTGGGTGCATAAATATTTACAGTTGTTATATCTTTTTCTTGGATTGATCCCGTGATCATTATGTAGTGTCCTTCTTTGTCTCTTGTAATAGTCTTTGTTTTAAAGTCTGTTTTGTCTGTTATGGAGAATTGCTCCAGCTTTCTTTTGATTTCCATTTGCATGGAATATCTTTTCCATCCCCTCACTTTCAGTCTGTTTGTGTCCCTAGGTCTGAAGTGGGTGTCTTGTAGACAGCATATATACAGGTCTTGTTTTTGTATCCATTCAGCCAGTCTATGTCTTTTGGTTGAAGCATTGAATCCATTTACATTTAAGGTAATTATTGATATGTATGTTCCTATGACCATTTTCTTAATTGTTTTTGGTTTGTTATTGTAGGTCTTTTCCTTCTCTTGTGTTTCCTGCCTAGAGAAATTCCTTTAGCATTTGTTGTAAAGCTGGTTTGGTGGTGCTGAATTCTCTTAGCTTTTGCTTGTCTGTAAAACTTTTAATTTCTCTGTCAAATCTGAATGAGATCCTTGCTGGGTAAAGTAATGTTGGTTGTAGGTGTTTCCCTTTCTTCACTTTAAATATGTCATGTCCCTCCCTTCTGGCTTGCAGAGTTTCTGCTGAAAGATCTGCTGTTAACCTTATGGGGATTCCCTTGTATATTTTTTGTTGTTTTTCTCTTGCTGCTTTTAATATATTTTGTTTGTATTTAATTTTTGATATTTTGATTAATATGTGTCTTGGCATGTTTCTCCTTTGATTTATCCTGTATGGGACTCGCTGCACTTCCTGGACTTGATTATCTATATCCTTTCCCATATTAGGGAAGTTTTCAACTATAATCTCTTCAAATATTTTCTCAGTCCCTTTCTTTTTCTCTTCTTCTTCGGGGACCCATATATTTCAAGTGTTGGTGTGTTTAATGTTGTCCCAGAGGTCTCTGAGACTGTCCTCAATTCTTTAAATTCTTTTTCCTTTATTCTGCTCTATGGTATTTATTTCCACTCTTTTATCTTCTGGGTCACTTATCCGTTCTTCTGCCTCAGTTATCCTGCTATTGATTCCTTGTAGAGAATTTTTAATTTCATTTATTGTGTTGTTCATCATTGTTTGTTTGCTCTTTAGTTCTTCTAGGTCCTTGTTAGACGTTTCTTGTGTTTTCTCCATTCTGTCGCCAAGATTTTGGATCATCTTTACTAACATTATTCTGAATTCTTTTTCAGGTCGACTTCCTGTTTCCTCTTCATTTCTTTGGTCTGGTGGGTTTTTACTTTGCTCCTTCATCTGCTGTGTGTTTCTCTGTCCTCTTATTTTGCTTAACTTACTGTGTTTGAGGTCTCCTTTCCACAGGCTGCAGGTTTGTACTTCCCATTGTTTTTGGTGACTTCCCCCAGTGGCTAAGGTTGGCTCAGTGGGTTGTGTAGGCTTCCTGGTGGTGGGGACTAGTGCCTGTGTTCTGGTGGATTAAGCTGGATCTTGTCTTTCTGTTGGGCAGGACCATGTCCAGTGGTGTGTTTTGGGGTGTCTGTGACCTTATTATGATTTTAGGCAGCCTCTCTGCTAATGGGTGGGGTTGTGTTCCTGTCTTGCTAGTTGTTTGGCATAGGGTGTCCAGCACTGTAGCTTGCTGGTAGTTGAGTGAAGCTGGGTCTTGGTATTGGGATGGAGATCTCTGGGAGATTTTCACCATTTGATATTATGTGGACCTGGGAGGTCTCTGGTAGACCAATGTCCTGAACTTGGCTCTCCCACCTCAGAGGTACAGGCCTGACACCTGGGTGGAGCACCAAGACCCTTTCATCCACATGGCTCAGAATGAAAGGGAGAGAAAAAGAAAGAAAAAAATGAAATAGAATCAAGTTATTAAAATAAAAAATAAAAAATAACTATTAAAATTTTAAAAATTTAAAAAGTATTAAAAAAAAACAACGAAAGAAAGAAAGAAGAGAGCAACCAAACCAAAAAACAAATCCACCAATGATAACAAGAACCAAAAACTATACTAAAAACAAAAGAAAACAAAACAAAACCAGACGGAGAGGACCCTAGGACAAATGGTAAAAGCAAAGCTATACAGACAAAATCACACACAGAAGCATATACATACACACTCACAAAAAGAGAAAAAGGAGAAAAATATATATATATTGTTGCTCCCAAAGTCCACTGCCTCAGTTTGGGATGATTCATTGTCTATTCAGGTATTCCACAGATGCAGGGTACATCAAGTTGATTGTGGAGATTTAATCTGCTGCTCCTGAGGCTGCTGGGAGAGATTTCCCCTTCTCTTCTTTGTTTGCACAGCTCCTGGGGTTCAGCTTTGGATTTGGCCCCACCTCTGCATGTAGGTTGCCCGAGGGCATCTATTCTTCGCCCAGACAGGACGGGGTTAAAGTAGCAGCTGATTCAGGGGCTCTGGCTCACTCAGGCTATGGAGAGGGAGGGGTAGAGAATGAGGGGTGAGCCTGTAGAGGCTGGCGTGACGTTGCACCAGCCTGAGGTGCGCTGTGTTCTCCTGGGGAAGTTGTCCCTGGATCAGGGGACCCTGGCAGTGGTGGGCTGCACAGGCTCCCAGGAGGGGAGGTGTGGCTAGTGACCTGTGGTTGCACACAGGCTTCTTGGTGGCGGCAGCAGCAGCCTTAGCATCTCATGCCCATCTCTGGGGTCCGCACTGATAGCCACAGCTCATGCCCATCTCTGGAGCTCATTTAGGCAGCGCTCTAAATCCCCTCTCCTCACGTACCGTGAAACAAAGAGGCAAGGAAAAGTCTCTTCCCTCTTCGGCAGCCCCAGACCTTTTCCCGGACTCCCTTGCGGCTAGCTGTGGCGCACTAGCCCCCTTCAGGCTGTGCTCACGCAGCCAACCCCAGTCCTCTCCCTGGGTTCTGACCTCTGAAGCCCAAGCCTCAGCTCCAAGCCCCCACCTGCCCTGGCGGGTGAGCAGACAAGCCTCTCAGGCTGGTGAGTGCTGTTCGGCACCGATCCTCCATGTGGGAATCTCTCCGCTTTGCCCTCCGCACCCCTGTTGCTGCGCTCTCCTCTGTGGCTCTGAAGCTTCCCCCCTCCGCCACCCGCAGTCTCTGCCCACGAAGGGCCTTCCTAATGTGTGGAAACCTTTCCTCCTTCACAGCTCCCTCCCAGTGGTGCAGGTCCTGTCCCTATTCTTTTGTCTCTGTTTTTTCTATTTTCTTTTGCCCTACTCAGGTATGTGGGGAGTTTCTTGCCTTTTGGGCGGTCTGAGTTCTTCTGCTAGCATTCAGTAGGTGTTCTGTAGGGGTTGTTCCACATGTAGATGTATTTCTGATGTATTTGTGGGGAGGAAGGTGATCTCCACGTCTTACTCTTTTGCCATCTTACCACAGCTTCTTTATTCATTCATCTATTCACGGGGACTTAGGTTGCTTCCATACCTTGACTATTGTAAATAATGCTGCTATGCACATTGGAATGCATATATCTTTTCAAATTACTGTTTTCCTTTTTTTTAGATATGTACCCAGTAGTAGACTTGCTGGATCATATGGTAGTTTTATTTTAACTTTTTTGAGAAACCTCCATATTGTTTTCCATAGTAGGGTATAAAAATTTATATTCATAAGAACAGTATACTAGGATTTTCATTTCTCCACATCCTGGCCACCATTTATTATTTGTTGTCTTTTGATGATAGCACCTTACACCTGTCAGAATGGCTATCTCATTGCAGTTTTGATTTGCATTTCCCTGATGATTAGTGATGGATAGCATTTTTCTTAGGCCTGTTGGTCATCTGTATGTCTTCTTTGGAAAAACGTCTATTCAGATTTTTTCTCCATTTTTTAATCATGTTGTTGGTTTTTTTCTCTATTGACTTGTATCAGCTCTGTATATATTTTGGATATTAATGCTTTATCATTTTCAAATGTCTTCTTCCATTCAGTAGGTTGACTTTTCGTTTTGTCTGTGTTTTCCGTTGCTGTGTAAAAGCTTTTAAGTTTAATTAAGTCCCATTTGTTTATTTTTCCTTTTGTTTTCATTGCCTGAGGAGATAGACAAAAAAAATATATTGCTAAGATTTAAGTCAAAGAGTGTACTGCTTATGTTTTCATCTAGAAATTTTGTGGTTTCAGGTCTTATATGTAAGTCTGTAATCCAATTTGAGTTTTTTTTAAATATGGTGTAAAAAATGTTCTAATTTCATTCCCTTACATGTAGCTGTCCACTTTTCCCACCACTACTTATTGAGGAGACTGTCTTTTCCCCATTGTATTTTTTTGCCCTGTTATCTTAGATTACTTGACCATTTGTGCCTAGGTTTATTTCTGGGTTCTCCATTCTGTTCTGTTGACCTATGTGTCTATTTTTGTGCCAGTACGCTAGTGTTTTGATGACTGTAGTATAGTCTGATGTCAGGGAGCATAATGCCTCCAGCTTTCTTCTTTTTTTCTTAGTATTTCTTTGGCTATTCAGAATCTTTTATGGTTCATACAGATTTTAGGATTACTTGTTCTAGTTCCTGGAAAATGTCATGGGTAGTTGATAGGGCTTCCATTAAATCTGTACATTGCTTTGGGAAGTATGGCCATTTTAACAGTATTAATTCTTCCAATTCATGAACATGAGATATCTTTCCATTTCTTTGTATTATTTTCAGTTTCCTTCATCAATGTCTATAGTTTTCAGAGTATAGGTCTTTTACTTCCTTGGTTAAGCTTATTCCTAGATATTTTATACTTTCTGATATGATTGTAAATGGGATTTTTTTCTTTCCCTTTGTGATAGTTCATTATTAATATATAGAAAAGCAACAGATTTCTATATATTATTCTTGTTCACTGCAACTTTACTGAATTAAGTTATTCTAATAATTTTTTTATGGAGACTTTGGGGTTTACTATATAGAATATATCACCTGCAAACAGTGACAGTTTTACTTCTTCCTTTCTAATTTGGATGTCTTTTATTTCTATTTCTTGTCAGATTGCTGTAGCTAGGACTTTGAATACTATGTTAAATAGAAATGACGAGAGTGCCTCCTTGTCTTGTTCTTGATTTTAGAGGACAAACTAAGTTTTTCACCACTGAATATTATGTTGGCTGTTGGTTTGTCATAAATGGCCTTTGTTATGTTGTGCTATACCTCATTGTTGAGAGTTATTAACATGAATGGGTGTTGAATTTTGTCAAATGCTTTTTCTTGTGTCTATTGAAATGATCATGTGATTTTTATCCTTCATTTTATTAATATGGTATATCACATTGATTGATTTGCATATACTGAACCATCTTTGCACCCTGGAATAAATCCCACTTTATCATGGTGTCTGATCCTTTAGATGTATTATTGAATTCAGTTTGATAATATTTTATCAGGACTTTGTGTCTGTATTCATTAGATTTATTTTTTTGTATAGTGTCTTTGTCTGGTTTTGTTATCAGACTAATGGTGACCTCATACCATGAATATGGCAATGTTCCCTCCTCTTAAATTTTTTGGAATAGTTTGAGAAGCATAGGTATTAACTCTTCTTTATATATTTGGTAGAATTCCCCCATGAAGCCATCTGGTACTGAACTTTGGTTTATTGGAAGTTCCTTGATTACTGATTCAATTTCAATAGTAATAATCAGTCTGTTCAATTTATTTCTTCCCGATTCCATTTTGGAAGATGGTATCTTTCTAGGAATTTATCCATTTTTTTCTAGCTTGTCCAATTTGTTTTCATATAACTGTTCATAGTATTCTCTTATCATTGTTTGTACTTTTGTGATATTGATTGTAATTTTCCTTTTTCATTTCTTAGTTGGTTTATTTGGGTCCTGTCTCTTATTTTCTTGACGAGGTTGGCTAAAGGCTTAGAAATTTTGTGTATCTTTTCAAAAAACCAGCTCTTGGTTTTGTTGATCTTTTCTATAGTTTTTTTTTTTTTTTGACTCTGTTTTATTTTTTCCTCTCTGATCTTTATTTTTGCCTTCCTTTTCCTGATTTTGGACTTCTTTTTTTCTTCTTTTTCTACTTCCTATAGATGTAAGTTAGGCTGTTTGAGATTTTTCTTATTTCTTGAGGTAGGCCTGTATTGCTATTAACGTCCCTCTTAGAACTGCTTTTGCTTCATCCCATACATTTTGGAAAGGTGTGTTTTTATTTTCATTTGTCTTGAGTTATTTTCTGATTTCTTCTTTGATTTCTTTGTTGACCCATTGGTTTTTTAGTAGCATGTTGTCTAATCTCCCCTTGTTTGGGTTTTTCCCATTTTTCTTCCTGTAATTGATGTCTAGTTTTGTACTGTCCTGGTCAGAAAAAATTCTTGATATAATTCCTGTCCTCTTGAATATGCTGAGACTTGTTTTGTGTCCTAGCACGTGATCTATACTGGAGAATGTTCCATGTGCACTTGAAAAGATTGTTCATTCTACTCTTTTGGGATGGAAAGTCCTGTAGATATCTAATAAGTCCAACTGATCTAATGTGTCATTTAAGATTACTGTTTCCGTACTGATTTTCTGTCTAGATGATCTGTCTGTTGATGTAAGTGGGATGTACTATTATTATTGTACTACTATCCTGTACTATTATTGTAATTCTGTCAATTGTTCCCTTTATGTCTGTTAGTATTTGCTTTATATATTTAGGCAATCATATATTAGGTGCATATATGTTTACAAATGTTATATCCTCTTCTTCTATTGATCCCTTTATCATTATATGATGTCCTTCTTTGTCTTTTATTATATACTCTGTTTTAAAGCCCACTGTGTCTGATATGAGTATTTCTACCCCTGCTTTCTTTTCATTTCCTTTTGTGTGGAATATCTTTTGCCATCCCTTTACTTTCAGTCTGTCTGTATATTTAGCTCTGAAGTGAATATCTTGCAGGCAACATACAGATGGGTCTTCTTTTCTTATCCAATCAGCTACCTATGTATTTTGATTGGAACATTATTCCATTGACATTTGAAGTGATTATTGATAGGTATTGCCATTTTATTGTTGGTTTTCTGGTTGTTTTGTAGTTTGTCTCTGTTCTTCATGTTTTAGTTTTTTCCTGTGTAGTTTGATGATTTTCCTTGGTGTTATGTTTGTGTTCCTTACTCTCTAGTTTTTGTATATCTATTGTAGGTTTTTGATTTGTGGTTACCATTGAGTTCATACATGTTGATTTATAACTATATCTACTTATTTTAAACTGTATTCATTTTACTTCTGACTCAGTCTTAAAGCTCTACATTTTTTATTCCATCCCCCCGACGTATCTCTGTCTTCTTATTTTATCCTTCTTTCTCTCTATGAAATTAGGTGAAAAAGTTACCTATCTTTGTCTTGAAGGCATGTCCTTGTGTGGGAGCATCCCTGTGCAGTCTGTGTGTGCCCAGTGCCTTTGGTAGGAGAGCTGGATCTGAAGTGAGCATGGGCTGTTTCTTCCTCCAGGGAGTGCTGGCATTAACTGCCTTGGTGGGAAGTAGGGCTAGAGTTGGAGGGACTAGAACCAGAACTAGGTGCATAGGGTTTCTCCTATGTTTAATGTCCATCACTGCCCAACTGCAAGTGGTGGGGGGCCAAAGGGCTAGAGCAGAAGCCCTGAGGGAATTGGGTTTTCCTGGGTGTGATGGCGGTCTCCACCTTGGAGACTGGTTTGGGACATGGCCAGGTCCTGAGGGCTTGGGACTACATTTCTATGGTGATTTCACTTTTCCCCCGATGTGTGTACCTTGATTAAAGGTTGCTTCAGGGCTGAAGTGTTGGTGACATATCACTGAGCTGGCCTCATTCCGTCCCAAGTGTGCACCAGGATGCATGCTCAGGCAGTGGTCATCTCCACCCTGGATCTAGCCTCACTCCCTTCTAAGTGTGTGCCTACACACTGGCCAGAGGCTGGGGTCTGAGCCTGCTCCACTCCCTCCATGTGTGCACACTCTTATTGGCAATGACAGACTCTGCCTTTGTGGGGAGCAGTGACAGAGCAAGAGGGGTTGGAGCAGAAACATGGTGTGGGCTGGGGGCTGTGCTATGGTGGTCCTGGCAAGTCGCCCAGAGCCTCAGGCACTTTTAAATCTGATGTCTCTGCTGTGACCAGGAGTAAGCAATTCTGGGTGCTTGCTCTTTGAAAGCAGAGTCTCAGTTTCTTATGGCCCTCAGGTAAGCTCCACTTGTTTTCAAACCAGCTAAAGGGGCTCATCTTCCTGGTGTCAGACCCCAGGGCTGGGGTAACTAATATGTAGCTTGAACCCCTCACTCCTCAGGGAGGATCTCTGAGCCTGTGCTAGCCCCCTCCTCTTCTGTGTCCCCTGCTAAGGATGTGGGTTCCAACCAGATTGCTTTCCATCCCTTCCTACCAGACTCCATGTGGATCATTTTTACAGCCTTGGTTGTAGAGGAGTCGTTCTGCTAGTTCCCAGTCAATTTGAGTGAGAGTTACTCTATATGTAGCTGTGGTTTGATGTGTTCACAAGGGGAGGTGAGCCCAGCATCCTCCTAGTTCAGCATCTTCATCTCCTCCTCTTTATCCATTATTCAAAAAGAGTCTTGAGTAAGTAAAAACAGAATAGAACTTCTTTAGCCTGAGGTAAGATATCTACCAACAATGTCTAGTTAACATCATTTGAATGGTAAAAAAAAAAAAAAAAATAGAAGTATTCTCTTTTCAGTTGGAAACACTCTAAGAATGCCTGCTCTTCCAATTCCTATTCAACATTGTCTTATAGGTCCTCTCTAGCACAGGAAGAAAAGTCAAATGAGGTAAGGAGTAAATGTCAGGAATTCCTGTGAGATGGGGTGGTTTCAGCAGAATGATGGGGAAGGAAGTGAAATTTCAGTGGCCTAAGGGTGTGGAGTGTCAGAGTGGAAAGTCAAGAGTGTAGATGACTCTTTCAAGAAATCTGGCTTTGATGAAGAAAGAAGGGCCTGCCTTGAGATGGGCATGGAGTTTACGGAGATTTAAACATTAAGGTAGGAAAGACTAAAATATGTTCAAATATGGATAAGAAAAAGCCAGGAAAACAATGCTATATGCTCAGGACCCAGGAAGAGGGATATATTGCTTTTCTGATTTTTCAGCAGAGTCAAAAGTCTCATCTGTTTCAATATGCAATAAGATTTTGCTTATTTGGATTTACTAATTTATAATTAGACTTCATCAGAATTTGGGATTATTCAAATAGGGACAGAGCTAAAGTTTATCTTTGACAGGTCTTATTATTATATTTTAATTGGTTTTCCCAATGAAATCAATAGTGTAAAGAGAATTAGAGAGGGATGTTTATCCCACTGAAGAAGTCTTAAAAGATAAAAGAAAAGCATTCTATTTGAATACTAGCAGTGATGTGCTAATTACAACTTGCTCTTTTGGACTATGGATATTAAATAGGCTCTTTGGTTGGTAACAATTGTTAGCCTGACTCTATCAAGTAATACAATGGCAGTGGTCCAAAAATATTATATAATTCCTTATTTTAACTTGGAGAGCCTAGTACTTTCCTTCTCCCAATTATTCCAAATGAATGAGGTTTTGCTGTAATGCAGAGAGTGAACCCAGAGAACATTGCCCAATTTGCTGACCAGGACTTGAAACTTTAAGCTGTTTTTTTCTTTTTCTTTCTTTATTTTAACCCAAAGCACTTTTCCAGAGAGAATTCAAGCTGAGCTCCTTTCACTCACACCTGGTGTAAGTGTTGGTTTCTGCTCTGCGTTAAGTAGAAGTCGCCTGACAGTGCAATGTCCTCCCAGACTTAGGGCCTCTGGATGCAGGAAGCCAATTTACTTCTTGCTGCTTTGTCTTGGGCACCTCACAATGTGCTCTAATGACAGCTCAGCAGTTTTAATAGCCCTTTTTAATGGCTAAAAACAGACCCAGTCTGTCCAAACATAGCCTATTCACCAACTCTCGTCAAAACAATTCAGTTTTGCTATATGATGATGCAGCAGACCATGGAAACCAACCACACAGACTCTATTCAAGTCCAGAGTTGGACCCTGGGGCTAAAGCAAGTCAACCCAAGCTGTGGTCATATTAAATACTTTTTTTTTTTTTTTTTTTAAACTGTCTGTTTCTGAAACAGGGCTTCTGTTTCAGTGGGACAAAGCAGACTCCATTTGCAAAAGCAACTCAGCGCAATTAAAAAAAACCATTAGAGAAACTTCTTCCTTGAAGGGGTGAGGGATTTTCCTTTTGAGTATAGTGTATTATTTATACTTAAACACCTTTGTTTCACAGCACAGAAAAGAGAATCTGAAGCTTGCTTGTGGGTAATTTACTTCTCACCCAAGTTAAATATCTCTGTCCTTCCTGGAACTTTTTGACTTTTATATCTTTGTCATCAGGTGGTTTGCATCTCAAGTTCTTTATGGTGTCCTGACCTACAAAGGGATAGCAATAAAGGGAATACCAAATGGCACTCAAAATAAAAAATAACTAGTTTCTTCAGCTCCCTCAGGGATGTAATTTTAAAATGTAAATGTGTTAGTGATCCTTCAGTAAAAAAGCATCTTTCCCTGCAGTCTTCATTTTTTTTTAAAGGTGGATTTCTAGGCAGTATTTAACAAAGGCACATTTAATGATGTGGCCATAAACTGATTCATTCAACTGTTCTTTTCATGTACACAAAAATTATAAAACTCTTTGCCTGATGCTGATTGTTTATCACGGTCAATGTGCAGGGCTAGAATTTTTGTTTCAGAATGAACTGTATATGTGATAAAAACATGTGACTACGTAGTTAGTGGAACCATATTTCAAATCGCTGCCTCCTCCATTGGGACTTTGTGTAGCAGGAACAAAGACCTTCAGACCCAGAGGACAGTGTGTGAACTCAGGACCACTCCCAATGTGACCTTCAGGGAAATGATGGAACAGTGGTTCAAAGTCTTGGGAAAGGTTGTAGAAGGAGCATCCATTAATTTTTAAGAGTACAATCGTCTTAGGTGACCTAAAGCTGTTCCTTTGCCTCTAAAAATATGGGAATGATTGTTGAGGTCAGGGAAAAAGAAAGAATCCCTTCGGCGGGAGTAGATAATAAATGAAATCCGGAGGAAACATTAAGCCCTGTGAACAGAAAGGTGTGGCAAATGGGATAGTTGAGTATAAGCCAGTGCTGGTAATGGGCCCTGACTGAGCATGGCTGCTCAAGGGGAATGTGTTCCAGGAATAGTCAGCGGTGGGTCCTTGACCTCAAGTCACATGCTCATGTGATCATGCTCTTCTGTGGGGTCTCCTTGTTGGACCAGGATGCCTGAGACTTGTAGGGACAGGCAGTACAAGGCAAAGAATAACTGTGATAGCCAAGAGAGGAGCACAGACCACTGCTTCCCTAGTGAAGCAGAGGGAAATGGCCCAGAGTTCAAATACGAAGGTTTGAGACAGCGTAGCAGATGGACACAGCAGTTAAAGCTAAATTCCTTGTATAGCCTGAGTACACATAGAAGAGAGTTCTAGCCTGTGGCACAATCAGTGGACCCTCACAACTACAAAGTAAGCCCACCTAATGGGGCCTAAACCCCAAATATGAAGGACCTGACCCATGTCTAGTAACCCAACTTGAGCACATGCGCCTGATTTAAAATCTACAGATCCAACATGTCCTGAGTTTCTGGGTGTCTGGATCATTTCTGCCCTTTCTGGAATCTGAAGAGGTCTAATTTGGATATGTGAACCCATGATTTCATACCCAAGCTGGACATGGCCTGCACTGGCTTCAAGGAATAAAGATGCAAATATTTCCCCTATATCTTGTTGCAGTTATGCATGTGTCTAGTTTAGAAACAGCTAGAGGCCAGCGCATTAATATGTTAGGTTATTTTGGGAGGAGGGCAGTGGAGTGGAGGCAGGTTATTCTACTTTGTCTTGCCTTGAGTCTGCTGTCTTTTGCTCTGAAAGGGGGATGGCTCTCAGTTTCCCCAGCATTGTGATACCTCAGGCAATATATCAAGTTCACCTAGAGTTGGTGGCAAAGAAAATCACTTATAATACCTCTACTTTGTCCTTGGTGGTGAGTTTCACTTCACACTAGTTATAAAATCCAAACAAGAGTGTCCCAAATAGTGCCTAATGGGGAGAGAGCAAGTGGGAGGGATCTGGAGCGTATTTTGTGTTTTAGCACCTTTAATGAGGTAGTCAGTCTGTCACTCATGTGATTGACTGGCTGCCTTCAAAATGCTTTCCAAGGCATTTAAGAAGTGCAGTATTTTCTTTTCTCTGCTGCCTATATTACTGACACGAAATATTTAATCACGAACTAGGACTACAGTAGCTGCTCCTCAGAAGTGATGAATAATGAGCCCCTGTACACTTGTGAACTCCCTGTTGTGGGCTGATTAGGCTGACTTTGCATGAAGAGATTGAACGCAGATGACTTATCGCTCAGAGTGAAAGAGGAGAATGTAATGCCGAGAACACTGACACAACTGAACATGGAAAGGCTGCTTTGTCATTGCTGTGAAATTATAACAGTGGCTTGAATAATAATAGTTTTTTCAGTTCACCTAATTTTTTTTTTCAGTTTCATCCAAGTGTCTTTTAAATGTGTTCTGAAATTTACCCTCTTTTATTCCTATGGTTTATTCCTGTCCTGATAGATATGAGTTTTTTATTTTTACAAAAGAAGAGACTACATCATGGAGAAATGAAGCTATTAACCTTTGATTGTACATCAGTAATAGTATAAGGATTGCAGTCTAAGTTGCAATCTCATTGCCTTGCTCTTTTATAGAAGCAGTGGGACTCTGGCAAGTTATCTGTCCTCCTAAAGTTCTTGTTTTCTCATTAGTAAAATGGGGACAGTCACACCTCTCTGAAATATAAATTTGCTACCATGACTATAAATAATACATGTAACTTGCCCAGCCTCACTGCTGACACACAATAGTTACTTTATATATGATAGTTTCTTTATTGTTATTATTATTGTGTATATTTAACTGGTGCTTCTAATACAATGATAATATCTGAATATAATCAGTTTCTGACTATATTAGTTTGCTTAGGGCTGCCATAACAAAGTATCACAGACTTAGTGTTTTAAACAGACGCTTACTTTCTCACAATTCTGGAGGCTAGAAATTCGAGATCAAGGTGTTGGCTCAGGACTTCTGCTCCTTGGCTTGTGAATGGCCATCCTCTCCTTCATATGACCTTGAAGGAGGAGACCTTCATATGACCTTGCCTCCACACGTTTGTATCCAACTTTCTTCTTAGAAGGACATCAGTCATATAGTGTTAGGACCCACCCTAATGACTTCATTTCAACTTAATGACCTCTTTAAAGATCCTGTCTTCAAATATGGTCACATTCAGAGGTACTGGGGCTTAGGGCTTCAACATAGGAATTTTGGTGTGGGGAGGGAAGCAGGGGGGACACAATTCAGCCCATAATGTTGGCTTACAATAATAAGTAACAGTCTAGTTTACTTCATTATCTTTGGGGGATATATTTACTCTAAGGGAGGAGAGGCAAAGAATATATTTTTGTGGAATATGAAAATGCAGTTGCTGCCTCTTTTTGATGTGTAAAACTATGTCTGATTCCCAAATAGATGACTTCATCTTGTGGAGCAGCTAAACCTAAGTATTTTTTGGGAGAAAGGTGAGCCCCAGAAATGCTAGTAAGGAAGTGAAGAAGAGGAAGCAACCAATTCAAGGAGCATTGATGGGCAGGTTCTGCTGTGGGCAGCTGGAGCTTGTTCCCACTGGGACCCTGGGGGCACAGCTTAGAATATGCCCCAGAATTCTCTTGCACCAGCGATGAGGAAGCTGGGTATTTAGACACGAAGTCCTGTCTCATTTGCTAAGGGCTGCTCCGAGGGGCATGAACCACCCTGGGAGTTCTTTTGGCCTGCCTTTTGACTCGGCACAAGGAGTACCAAGTGATTGCAGTGAAAATAATGAATAATGATGAATGCACAGGTGATATGGGCGGAGCATTGTCTCAGTATTTTTTTCTGGATTGACTCTGTGTTATGCTGTGGCTTTATGACTGTGCTCTTTTTGGTCTTAGTTGAGTATAACTTGGAGATTGATCAAAATATCACAATTTTAACAGTCATAGTACGATAGTAAAACCTCTTCAATTGTAAAGTACAATGACCTATATTGTCATGAATGACAGTACAGGGTACGAGCCATATTGGGTTGAAAGTGAAATGAACTGGTTAACCACAGTATAACATAGTAGTTAAGGATACCAGCTTTGAAACCAAAGCTACCTAGATTCAAATTTTAGATTTGATGCTTATTAGTAGTGAGAACTTGAACAAGACACTCTGTGAGTTTTCTCTTAAGTAAAGGGAGAACACTGATAGTTGACTCATTGAATTATGTGAGGGTAAATGAAGGTCTTGTTATAGTAATTTTCAGATTGTCAATGTTCAGTAGAGTAGCTGTCATAAATATTAAGATGGTAAGAGCAACAAACAGGAGGGTTTAAGGGTTTATCTCCAGTATGTTTCGGTAGCCATGACACATGTGATCAGGAACTTGATTTCCTTATTTAGTGTCAGATAATCTAGTCTGGAGTCCTCAATAACACAGTCATTAGTCAACTCATGTGCCTTCTTCCTTTGTTGAAAGCAAACAAACAGATAAAAATCTGTGGGTATTCGCCCTCTCTATTCAAGAGATTTTGTGAGGCTCATCCTGTTAATGAAATTTTTATACTGCAGGGTGATGTACAAATATAAGCATTTTGAAATTCATAGCAGTGGTATGGCAGATTTTTCCTCTTCTTTCATTTTTCAATCAGAATTCAGATATAACATTGAAGTCTTTTCCCCTTTCTAAGAGTGTTTGCCTTCTTTGTCACGGATCCTGAACACATTTCACTCCTAGTTACCCACTTAGGGAGCAAAAGCACTGTTTTTAAATGTGGGAAGAATGGGTGTTGAAATATGTCCAGGTAGATAATGTATAAGTTCAGAAATTTTCCATTGACTCTGATTTGATAAATCTTACATATCAGTCTGGTTCCCTACATTCATCATCTGTGTTATCTTCCATCTCTGTGGAACCCTATCCTTTTCTCTCTGTCTTCCAGGTGTAACCTTGTGATATCAGATGAAAACTTTGTTCTCTTGCAGACGCCAGACTCTAAGCAAGTGTTGGTCATTTGTGAACTGCACCTAGCATTGCTTTAAGAAAACTCCTACTCCAGCCTGCTGCTGTTGCTTTCTCTCTCTTCCTTTTTCTTTTTTCCTGGATGCATTTCCTTCTTGCTTGGATAAAAATCATTGTTCTTTTTTGATCTACTTTTATTACACAGCACATTCTTTTTTTTAAATTTTTTATGACCACCCTCTCTGACCCACATCTTCCCACAAAATTCAGTTTCTTCACAAAAAAACTGTCAGTTCAGACACTAAATTAACCTTTCTAAAACTTTCTTTCCTTGTGCTGACTTTGTCTGGTTTGAATATCAAAATAACACTGGATCTTGGCTCAAGTATCACAGATGCTGCCTGTTCTAAGATTAACTAAATTTTCTTATTTGCTGTATATTTGTTTCCCGTTGCAGATGTAACAAATTACCACAAACCCGGTGGCTTAAAGCAACAGAAATTAATTTTGTTACAGTTATGGAGGCCAAAAGTCTTAAACTAGTGTCATTGGGCTGAAATCAAGGCATTGGCAGTTTTGGTGTTTCTGAGTTCTCTAGGGAAGAATCCATTCATTGGATTTTCCAGCTTCAGGTGGTTACCAGCTTTCCTTGGTTTGTGGCCACGTCACTTTAATCTCTGTGCCAATGGTCATATTATCTTCTCTGCCTTTGTCATTATTAAATATCCTTCTGGATATATTTATATCCTTCTGGATATATCCTCTGGAAATATCCTTCTGGATATTAAATATTAAGTATTTAAATATTAAATATTCCCACCTGGATAATCCAGTTAAACTCCCCATTTTAACACAGTCACATCTGGAAGGACACTTTTTCCTTATGAGGTAATAGTTACAGGTTCCAGGATTTAGGACCTGATCTCTTTTGGTAGCCATTATCCAGCCTACCACATGCTGTATGCTCTTAGGACAGCTTCCAGCGACTTCGGATGGTTTTATACTTTTAGTAATTTTTACACTAATAATTTTAATTACAATTGTTTCTGAGGAATAGGTCTGCAGATCTCCTCCCCCTGCCATTACAGAAGCACATCAATACGTCTTCTTAATCTAGTACATCAGGATGTTTTTAGCAGATGAGTTTTCAGTTTATGTTCTCTGTTACATCTGGGAAACTGGAATTCTATAATTTTATAAAACCTCAGAGTCATGCAAACCCAAATTGATATAAAAGAGTCCCCGGTAAATGGTTATTAGACCTCAATGGCTATTCATTTATTCATCTCCAGATATGTTATTACAACTTCTGGTTGTAAAAATTGGTGTTATTTTATCATAGTGGTTCATACAAACATCTTACAGAAGAAACTTTTAAAAATGGAGTAAGGTGTTTCATTATAGATAGGATTTTATAATGGTATTAGGGGGGAACATCCCTGAAGTATGCTGTGATGATCAGAAGCTTGAAATCTGAGTTGCGAGAGATCTTAGTTTTTGCATCCCCAATATCCATTCTCCTTTCTTCAGGTAATTGCACCTTGATTTTCCTTTGGGAAGTGACTCCACCCCCATTCTATGGTCATGTGGTGCAAGTGGCCTTCTCTCTCTTCTACTTCAAGTTCTAGATGTTGGCACATGAACCAGATAAGCCAATTAGAGCATGCCACCCTTGGCACAGTGACAGGCATATGACTGTCACCATCATATGTGGACGGTGACTGTTGTTATTGTTGGTGGTGGTGCTTTGTGGTTTACCTGTGTGTGTGTGTGCAGGCACATGTGTGTTCACCCCTGAGATCTAAACTTGGGTATTTTTATTGGAACTATGTGAGAAGAGATGCTCTTTTGCTTTCATGATTGCTCAGGTAAGAGGATGTAAATCTGGAAATTTGAGAGGACATTTTCCTATTATTTGAGGAAATCTGTGTGAGAATAAAGTCAACCAAGAACAAGGTGGACCTAAGAGATAGAGAAGATTCTAGATAACACCATTTGATATGACAGGGCAATGTCTAATAACAGCAAAAGTGTGGGTCTATCATTTACATGAGGTCATACATTTCTCCCCATTTCCAGCCCACTCCTCTCCACATGGCTCTTCTTCTCTTGCAACTCATCCAGTTTGGGTTGAACTTCTATCATTTGCAACTAAAAAGTTTCTGGGAAATACATGCATTAATATTAATTTTCCAAAACTAAGTCATATGTCTCATTCAACTTAGGCATTAGGCAATAAAATTAATCATTGGTTACAAGTGGATCTAGCTGCCTTTGACCTCTTAAAACTATCAGTTACTAGTTTTCCTGAGAGCTTTAGAGATTGTTGAATTAGGAATTTGAGAAGAGTAGGATGTGATGTTAGCTTCACCAGTATTTAGAGGCCAATGATTACGTGTGTGTGTATTTTTTTTTGATAGTATCTAGTTCTTCCAGGCAGAACCCCTCAGATTCATACTCAGGCAGGGAAAGCATGCACTTCATAAAACTAGGTACTTAGGGAATTCCTAGGGACACCCAATTACAAAGACCCTTTGTCAGCAAGTCTGTTGCCCTATAACAGCGAAAGCCAAGAATAACCTAAGCCTTCTCTTGAGCCTTCATTATCACCAAGAACTCCAAACGTGTATACCTGAGGGAACAGAAAGAAAGGAACTGAGTCAGAACTCACACAGAGCGTGAGCATATTTTTGAACAAGCTCCAGAGTTATTCCTATAAGGGACCACTGGGGAAATGAGACAAACTGCAGGCTTAGAGGCTACAACGGAATTATTTTAAGGCATCTTGATTTTGTGTGTTGTACTTGCCTGTGGTTCTGAAGCCTTGGGAGCATAGTGTAGGGGGTGGGCTGTTGGGATTTGCGGGGACTCTCACGCATCAGTGCAAGCTCCACAGTTGCAAGTCCTTGTTAGGGGACTGCCAGGGAACTGGGCCACAGGAACATAAGGCCGGGCCCAGCTGGAACGACTTACTCTCTCCCCCAAGGAAGTATATGAAGTGGGAAGGCTCAGGGGAGTCTGGGCACCTAAAAGAGCTGGCTGTGGGCAAGGGCTCATTTTTGGAGAGAGGAGGGAATGGTTTTGCTAAATTAGGAAACTGGAGGGGAAAAAGGACAAAACAACCCTTTGGTAACTTTGAAATTTTTTTTCCAGTGGGATACTTCTTTTCTAGTTTGGTGTAAAATCTTGGATGGAGGCCATTTGTCTTTACTGTTCAAGGTTTTCTTTTTTCAGTGTCCCTCTCTCATTTCTAGAAAACTTCCCTCAGACCTCGGTTATTACTTGTGTATGAGGAACATTTTCTCCTATTATTTAGAAAGGACGGGGCCCAGCTTTTCCTCATACAGATCCCCACACTGTTGGCTACCCTCCCACCATCCCACAAATCCCCATGGATATTTGCATGTTGAGTTGCCTACGCTTAACCTGGGGCAGGTAGACTCCTTAGAGGCAGATGGGCAAGAGAAAGAAGTTCCAGTTGGTTCACAAAGATTTTATTGCTTTGTGACTTTGAGCTCTCTAAGGACTGGCAATAGGGACAATAAAAGAAAAAACTGAGATTTTAAACAGTGAGATTTAAACTTCATCAGTGAGATTTAAACACCTTTAAAAATAAATGAAAGCTTAGCTTTTAATAGGTCAGCAGCAAAGTTTGAGTCTTACTCTGTAACATTATTACCTTCCCTTTCGGGTCATACTTAGTCTCCAAAAAAGCTTTTTAAATAGTTCTTTATTTAGTTTATATGAATCTGCTTAACAAAATATTCCTTTGATTTAGTGTAAAGGTAAACTTCAACCTAATCTATGGTAAATGATCGCCAATTCCACTACTTGAGCTGAAATTAATGAGCTTTTATGATGATAGAGTCCATTTTTAATCCCTTTTCTCCCTAATCTTTTCAAACTTCATTATTTTAGGACCTTTTGTTACTTACAGTTATTTCTGAAACCTCTAAATTCTTGGTCACTTGCCTCTTTCAAGCCTTTTTTGGTTCTTTATATCTGTCTTTACTCTGTGGCCTAGATCTTGAAATGTAATCTAGAAAAAATCACACCAGTCCTAAACACAGGAAGAGGGTGGTTTGAGTTTCTTCTTCTTATTCCACTAATTCTCCAAGAATATGGATCATTATGCTACCTACAGTGTGATTGCTCTTGTCTTAAGTTCTTCCTTTGGTTTAACCCACACAATTTCTATTATTTTTGTATCTGGATTATTTTTGTTGTTTCCTAAACACTAAATATTACAATATTTCCTAAATATTTTTGTATTTGGATTTTTAATTTTTGTTTCCTAAGTACTGTTTTGTCACTTGTATTCTCCTGTTAGTGCTTTTCTGACAATATTTCTGATGTCTATATCACCCCTCATTACAAACCTCCACTCTGCCTCTAAGGAAGGAGGAAGGAGGACCCCAGAGAGAAAGCATCCCAGAAGTAGCAACAGAAATATTGACAAGGGCTGCCTTCAAATTCCTCAGTCGGCTACTGTCCTAAAGGGGATTAGATTCATTTGACAGGAAGAGTCTATATAAGTGGATTCAATCCTGCATTTTCCTGCCAGACAAATGGTCATTCAACAGTGCTTTCATAACATCACTCTTCAGCTCAAAACCCTATGCAGGTTCCGTTCTGTATCAGCGTGAGATTCCTGGCTGGCTTCCCTATTCCAGCAGCACGTATATATGCTCCTGTGTGCCCTCCTGCTACTTGCAACACAGACCTGTCAGCTGGGTTCTGCTCCCTCCATCTCGCCTTTGTTCACACCTGTCCTTTATGTGGCAAGGAAACCCTTTCCTTATCCATCTTGTCTGACCCGACCATTTTTGCCCTTGAATTTTATTCACAATTATTTTATTTTGAAATACTTTTAGACTTGAAAAATTGGAAAAATAGTACACTGAATCCCTGAATACCCTTCCCCAGCTTCCCCTAATGATAACATCTTATGTAGCTATAGTACAACCGTCCAAACCAGGGCATAAACTAATCTAAAGACATCCTTTAAATTTTGCAAATCGTCCTTACTGATGTCTTTTCCCACCAGTTCAGAGTCCAGGATACCACATTCTATTCAGTTGTCACATCTTTTTAGTCTCCTCAAATCTGGGACAGTTCCCTCATTTTAGTCATTTTTTGTCTTTGACAACCTTGACACTTCAAAAGGTACTGGCCAGTCATTTCATAGAATGCTTCTCAACTTCAATTTGTCTGATTTTCTTCTTACTAGATTGATGTTATATATTTTTGTCAAGAGTACTGCAAAAGTGTAATTGTGCCCTTCTCAGTACATTGTGTCAGGAGGTACATGCTGTTGACATGTCTTTTTACTAGTGATGTTCCTTTCAATCACTTAAGGTGGTGTCTGCCAGGTCTTTCTACTCTAAAGTTACTATTGTTTTCCTAGGGCTGCCATAACAAAGTGCCATAGGCTGGGTGCCTTAAAACAGCAAATATTTATTCTCTCACAGTTCTAGAGGCTAGATATCTGAAACCAAGTTTTGCTTAGGGACATGCCCCATGGAAGCCTCTTGGGGAGGATCCTTCCTTGCCTCTTCTAGATTCTGGTAGCCACAGGCATTTTTTGGCTTTTGGCAGTATAAGTCCAATCTCTGCCTCCATGGACATGTGGCATCCTTGTGTCTGTCTCTGTGTCTTTCTCTTCTTCTAAAATACCAGTCAAATTGGATTAAGGGCCCATCCTACTCTAGGGTAACCTCATTGTGATTTCACTAACTGGATCTACACTGACCCTAAATCAGGCTGCCTTCTGAGGTCAGGAAGGACATAGATTTTGGGGAGGGATACTATCCAGTTCAATGGAGTTCCTATTTTTCTTTTTGTATCTTTGCTACTTTCGGGGGAGTTACTTTGAGATTACGCAAAATATCTTGTTTCTCCTTACACTTTTGCCCACTAATTTTAGGATCCGAAAATGATTCTCACCTGCCACAATTACTCCTGTGGGGCAGCAAAATGATGAGATTCAATTTCCACCATTTCTCCTGCATTTGTCAATTAGAAGTCTGCCATAAAGGACTTCCCTGGTAGTGCAGTGGTTAAGAATCTGCCTGCCAATGCAGGGGACATGGTTTCGATCCCTGGTCCAGGAAGATCCTACATGCCGCGGAGCAACTAAGCCCGTGCGCCGTAACTACTGAGCCCGTGCACCACAACTACTGGAGCCCACGTGCCATAGCTACCGAAGCCCGCACGCCTAGAGCCTATGCTCCGCAACAAGAGAAACCACTGCAATGAGAAGCCCGCGCACCGCAACGTAAGTGTAGCCCTCGCTCGCCACAACTAGAGAAAGCTCCCGCGCAGCAGTGAAGATCCAATGCAGCCAAAAATAAATAAATAAAATAAATTTATATAAAAAAAAGTCTGCCATAAAAAATTTGTCCTTGCTCTCTTACACAGTTTTTAAACATTATTTATATTATCATGAACTCATGGATTCCCATTTTGTTCTAGGGGTTAAAATCCATTATTATCATCATTATTATTTTTGCTCAAAGTGTCCAAGATTTGGTCCCTGGGGCCCCTTCATCTTGGCTCCCATTCTTGAAGCCTTGCCGTGTGCTGATTGATGAAACTTTTTCTTGATGACTCTGCTCCTAAGTTTCTTGTCCCTTCTGAATTCTTATTGTACTTTGAAGTTAGTAGCACATTATAGCACTAGTTTTAATACTTTTACTTTCACTTAACTATTTTTTATTCTTTAGTATCATCTCCCAGTAAGAAATAACTTCTTGTATTTCTTCAATTTCTCCTTACTTTCAAGATTAAACACTGAATCTCAGGATTAAGCCCATAGTAGTTACTCAAATGATTCCAGCTTGGTTGATTAGTCTGTTGAGTTACAAAATTATAGTTCTATTCACTCAAAATTCAAGATTCTATAGTTCTTCTTAAGAAATTTGAAAACTGAGAGCATGTTGTTTCTTTCTGAATATAGCAAGTCTCTTCTTTCTTCTGGTGTACATTTCTAAACACCTGGGTTTCTTTGCATTAAATACTAAGTACTACTGACAATGCTTGCTTGGTTTTAAATTTTCTACTAATTTTAATAAAATACACCAAGCAGCTTTTTACCCACATCCCCAAAGCCTTCATATTAAGAGCATATCAGTACACAGAAACAATTCCTAGTTCCTTCCTGCGACAGGGTGGAGTAAGTGCATCTGGATAAATGTTTGCTGGAGGATTAAACCAAAGAGAGCCAATTCTCATCTAAATGTTTGAGTAAATGCATTTGTGAACAGCTTTTGCCAACTTTATTTTAGGTTCAATTTGTGAATATGCATATACCAGCAATAACTTGATGAAGGACAGGGGATTGTTTGTAAACCTATTGCATCCCTTTCATGAAGCTGATTAAGAATGGAATAGTAGCATCAATTAATACTGCATATATTATGAAAAGTTAAGTTAAAGCCTGATGTGCTTTTTATTGCATTTTTGGAATACAGTCCACCTCAGTTAAGGATAAAAAGTGTGCACTAAAAAATGTAGAACATTTTCTTTTACGTCCTCACTCTCTGCGAAGAAGTAATAGCATATGGCATCAATAGAATTAAAGAGGATTACTTGTCACACATGACAACCTGTTTATCTACATGGATGCACAATTTCATAAACTCTTGAATATGGAGCTAACATACTGTGCCTCACTAGCTGGGACCTGTTTGTGGGCAGTAGACTATTCAGCTTTCGATATCCAACCTTACCATTTTCTATATAGCTACCATAAAGTATGTGTTCAATGTGTGACAAACATTTTACTAAAAATTATCTGAAAATGCTCCTTGTAATGATGTTTGTTTTCTGAAGAAGAAGGCTCTCGTTGCATGGGAAGACATTTATATGTTTAGTATATGATAAATTAGGTTATGTGAGTTTGGGAGTCACAGTGCTAAGTTTCTGCTGAATTTGGTGTTTGGAGGGTAATCTGGAAGGAAAGAGTCATCAACTGTGCACTGTGAGACTGAAATCTGGTTGGGGCAAGAAGTGTCAGGAGAGGACCAATGGGAGTGAAAACCAACCAACCAAGAAACCAACAAGCCAAAACCCAAACAAACAAGGAATTGAGAGGACAAGGGTGTATGATGTGGAATTTGAATTTGCTTGCTTCGAGGTATGCCTCATAGGCCCCATCTGAAAACCAGCAGCTTTTTGCAAATTCTAAGATTCAAACACTGCACAGAGTTCTGCTCATTTTTAATGCAACTGTAACCACTCATATTTAGAAACGGTTGTTCAAGAGGTAGAAGAGACCATGAGAAAGAAAATTTTCTTATCAGTTTCCTGTCATCTTGGAAATTGTTTTCAACTCTGAGGGTATGGAAATGGGCTATTGAGGTCATCTTACTTAGTTCCTGAGGGTTAGGGAGAATATGCAATAGCTGATATTTCATTTAACACAAACAATAAAGAGTTAGGCATTATTTTCCCTATTTTACATGTATAAGGATTGAAACTTGCAAAAATTATGTATAGCAAGTGGCCAAGTCAGGATTTGAATCCGGACTGTCAGACTCCAAAGCCACGCTATCATCCTAATTTCTAGAATTTTGAATTCAGTAAGTTCTCAATAAATGTGAATAGAGTTGTATGAAAAGTATGTTGAAGGCCTCTTTTACACCAAACATTTTACTGCCGGTAATAGGGGAATGGGGGAGAGAGGCACAAAGTCACAGCTATTAACTCTTTGTACATATTAACTCATTTATGCCTCAGGAGAGTCCTATGTGGTGGTTGATACAGAGGGATGGAGTAATGTGCCAAGGTTATAGAACTTGAAGTGGTAGACCAGGCAGCCTGGCTCTAGAATCTGTGCTCTAGACTATGTCATATATATTCTGTCCTGGAGACACATAGTTCCATTTGACTGAGGGGCACTAAATCAATAGATGAGTTGCTCTAGTTAGTAGTCAAATGGAACTATTAAATAAGAAAGTCTATATATCTTTGTTTGGAGGGGCATAAAAGTAAGTTCCCTGCAGCTCAGGTAGACTCAGAGGAAGTACTCCTTTCTCTGTCGCTCTCTGTGTATAGGTCACCTCTACCCTGCCATGCTGGCTTCATTCTCATTAAGATTATGAATCATGGTGGTATTAACTCCAGCTAGGAGAATTACTCTCCACCTGATTACATTTCAAAAAAGGTTCTGTGTTTAGCAGAAACACAGAGCAGCCCCCCTCGAAGGCTAATTTTCTGCCTTTCCAGCATGCTCCTGTAAATTTGAGAAGTGAGGAAGCAACGCTAAGTACCCCACCCTAGTTACTGAAGTGGGTAAATCCCGGCTGTCAGGGAGTCAACCTCTTTTACTCTGGATTCTAACCTTCCTGTGAGTGTGTATCCCAGCTGGTCTTTTTTCCATCCTCAGCCTCATTTCCTTATGAGTGCACCAGCCAACACAAAGATTCTCTTTCGAATGAGCTGGCAGGGCCCTGAATCCACTGCTGGCTTTTCTCAATGACAACTTGCACAATTGAGATTTTGGCAAGATCGACTGCTCCTCCTTAATTCCAACCTAGACAGACTGTGCGGGGACTTTTTTGCAGAGAATAATAGACAGTCACCTCTACTAAAAATGATGGGTGCCTTTTAAGGAGTTGATTAACACCAAATGTTATTGTTCAAAACAATGGTGGGAAGGGTCTTGGTAATGGTAAAAACATAAGCCGCTGGTTCTTGGTCTCTTATTTTACTTGGCTGCTGTCATAAGCCATAAAACTTTTCTTTTGTGTGACTGCTTGGCATTGTCATAGGTGAGAACTAGAAAGCTTGTGTCCTCTTCCCGGCTCTGCCCTTGATTTATCACAGAAGCTTTTGCTTTTTCCACTGTGTGCCTCTTTTCCTTTTCTTCTCTAAGAGGGCAAACATGTTGTCCTTACTTGGACACTTGTGTCCTATGTTTCCTCTTGTGACCTTAACTGCCTTGCAAATATGGGCTCTAAATTGTGACCTAAAACTGGAAGCTAGTGAGAAACTGGCACTGATGAGGGAGTTCTCTAAATAACTGACTGAATTTAGTATCTCAACTGGGCTATTAGGATTGAATTTGGCCATTCCCAACAGATGGAGGCCTGGATCCTTTGAGAACAGGGTGAGCTCTGAAATCATCTCTTCCATTCACAGCACACATGGTATCAGCACACCATTGTGTGGTCCATCTGGTCAACTCTTAGTCCCAAACAACCCTTCCTGCTCAGGGAGAAAGAGAAATACTTAAAAGAACAAGCCGTTTGGACTAGATCATTCATTCATATAGCTTATAAATACATATGTGAAACTGCCTACACAGATTCTGGTTGGATTAGAAGATGTTCATTGTGGAATGCAGCCACTTGAGAAATGCTGCTACATCTGCTCCTTTCCATTTGAGGATGTGGTCCTTAGAATGGTTCACCTCAACCCCAGTCTGTGCTATGCAGGAATGATGCTGGGTGTTGGCGGGGACAGAGGCAGGAGTATGGTACATAATAGACTATACAAAGGTCATACAAAGTGACTCCTCCCTGTACCTTTTCATCTGGTCTGCAAGTGGCCAGCTCGATAGGGCACTCACACGTAGAATTGGAAGGGTTTAATGACTGGAGTAACTTGAGCCGTGGAAAATGTCAGAATAGAGTGGCTACTCAGGCTACAACAAGCTTGTCCCATTAAGTCCCCCTGCTCATTTCATAGAAGTGCTGTAAGCCTCTCATTATGCATAATGCTACAGATGTGGATGTTGGTACTAAAGTTGATGAGATAGTAAAACATAAAGTTAATGAAAAGTTTATATATATACACACACATACATTTATATGTAATCAAATCCTTCTATATGTTCACTTTTTTTAAAATAACTTTATTTATTTATTTTTGGGTGTGTTGGGTCTTCGTTTCTGTGCGAGGGCTTTCTCTAGTTGTGGCGAGTGGGGGCCACTCTTCATCGCGGTGCGCGGGCCTCTCACTGTCGCAGCCTCTCTTGTTGCGGAGCACAGGCTCCAGACGCGCAGGCTCAGTAGTTGTGGCTCACGGGCTTAGTTGCTCCGTGGCATGTGGGATCTTCCCAGACCAGGGCTCGAACCCGTGTCCCCTGCATTGGCAGGCAGATTCTCAACCACTGCGCCACCAGGGAAGCCCTATATGTTCACTTTTAATATGTATTATATAGTATATTGAATTAAGTCAGTTATATATGTGATAATGGTGTTTCCTCGTTATCTATGAAACACATTATAAAACAAAAGAAAGCTTTAAAAATGGACATTGTTCGTAGGGAAACCATTGATTGTGCTTCAAGACTGAAAAAGCTGATAGCGTTAACCTGCTTGTTGTGTGATTTTCTTATGTTTTCATGGTCTAAAAACTCTAAGAAAAACATTCATACCATTTATCAGGATTCCTTCATTAGGAAAGTGATTCTCCTTCAAAAAAAATTTTTTTTTTTTTTAAGAAATAATGCTTCAGAGTTAGATTATCTTCTGGCTCTAAGTGTGGGACCTAGTTAAGGTAACATCTCTCAATTCCTATACAAGCATCATGGCCCTCTGCAAAGTCCCTCTGCCACTGGCAGGAATCAGGACAGACTGTTTACGATGTGATATGAAGAACTACTAATGGAACATGTTCAAATCTCTAAAACTTTCTATAATCTTTTGTCTACCTCTGTTTTGTTTTGGTATTGGTTCCATATTCTATGAGAGGGGGAGACGATCAATATTTTCTCCTGTTTTGCTTATTCACATGAGTGTTTGGAATCTTGAATGGTTTTCTTTTTCTCTTGACCTTTCTAGAAGCTCACTGATTCAAACCCAAGCTTTTGTACGTGATGAGATCAATAAGTATTACTAGCGCGATGAGGTGTACAATCACTATGCCACCTATTTAAACTCCCATTAGTTACAATTTTAGTTGTTAAGCATCATTAAATAAGCATTCTCTGGCCTGAGCATCTAACACCTCAAAGTCATGCAAATGCTGGTCCATGAATTCTGATAAATATATTTGAACAGTTTTGGGCACAGGACACCAAGTTTTTCAATGAGTCTGAAAACCTCTCAAAGATAGCTTATTGAAGTCAGGCATAAGTATTTAAAACAATGCTGTTTTCATTGACAACTGGGAAAAGAAAATATGCCAAATGAAGCTATTGGCAAGCCCTGTTTTAACTATTACGAAGATGTATCTAGGTGATAGTCAGCACATAAAGTTCTGTTGTTAGTCCTTTGGAGCTATTGCTCAAAGATAATAAACACTTGACAAATAACACACAGTGGCCCCTATCTATTGAGTTAGGTAATCAAGGTGGAGGAGACCAAGAGGTTGAAGATAGAGCTCTTTCCTGTAAGGCATGAATAATCTTAATAGTCCAAGATACAGTGACAATTTTGGATCCAGGAGGGCAGCAGGAGTGGAAGAATTAGGTGTAGAGAAGCAAGGTAACAGAAGAAAGAAGACCATGGCTTGTACCAGCCCAGGCTAAGGACCTTTAGGGCCTCTTTTCAGGATAGGAGGTACCCTCAAGTCCATTTGTCTCAGAGCCTGAGAAAAAGATCATTAATTATAATTCTAGTAATCAGCATCGTTTCTATTTCATTCATAGTAAAGATGGGTGGATTATCTTACTTGGCTCTTACCTCGTCCCTTAGAAACCAATTTACTAAAGTTTTTATTAACTAACATTATTTATAATGTTGCAACATCTTATCTTACAAACTAACTTTTATGTTCATATTTAGACAACTAGGGGCTACCATGTTTACCCTCTCAAAAACAGCCTCAATGTCAGTTTTCAAATAATGTCATGGAGGTGTGGAGCTGGAAGACAATTTAGAGATTTGTTATAAATGACAGACTTTGAGTAATTGTTTGCATAATTCGATATAGAAACATTTTACCATTAATAATCTGAATATTTTAGGTAAAAGTGACATCTTGGGCTTTTATTATGCAAATAAATTTGCCTCAATCCTTTTATTTCACTTTGAATGCAGAGAGTAGCTTACTTATGTAGTCAGGTGGGAGAAGTTTAATTCTTTTAATCAGATATCTTAAATGAATAATTTCTGACTTTTATTAGTTTCTTTTCTTCCTTTTCCTGTAGTATTATCTTTTAGGATTGAGGCAAGTTTTTGAAATTTGTTTTATTAAAAGCATGAAAGGAAAGAAATAAGTGAATAGATAGCAAATATCAGTCTATGTAGGACAATTATCAAGAAAATAAATATAACCAAAGGTGCAGCTGTCCTAGAAATCCCTTCATAAACCACAGTATTGCCTCACATAACTGTAATAAGAACCAATAAATTTACTTTCATTATTTTTTAATGTCCATGCACTGCGAAAGAGTACACATGACTCTAATTGTGATTGTGTCTGAAAATGAATAAAATAGGGCTCATTTAGCATCCAATTCCAAGGAGAATTATTACCCATGGATATATCATAGGTACAATGACCCTTTCCTGGTATATAAGTAAGTGTATGTAGTTGACATGGTGATTTAAAATTTGATAAATGTTTGCCGTCTCTTCAAACGTGTGATCAAGATTTTTATTGGAATTACATAGTTTAACTTAACAAAATTCCAGCACTGGGCAAGTTTCAAATTGAGTTCATCAGATAAGAGATTGCAATCCTTCACTTTGTCAGAACCACACCCCTCCCAGTGATGAACAAAATGTGTAGGTATTTGGATTAAAGGTAACTTCCAAAAGTTACCTATTAAACCGTTAATACTTACTCTCAAAAGTGGTTCAGTGGAGTTGTGATTTAAAAACTAATGGTGAAAATGGAAGAGGGAGGAAGTTTCAACAACTTGAAAAGATGTAGTTGTTCCCCTTTCCTTAATTTAGAGAGTTAATAAAAAGGCTGTAATTAAAGACAGGGTAGAGTTTATTAACAAGCTGAAAGTGGCAGAGACATGATGCTCACTGGAAAATTATTTTCAAGATGTTGAGAATAACAAACTCTTCAACTTGAATGACTACTTACATTTATAAAAATCAAAAGATCTTGAGAGCTCATTTTTTTCTAATTCTTTCTCATCAGGGAAGATTCAAGTTAAACCAGGAAAAGAATCTGTCCTTTCAAATTAAAGCTGAGAAGGAGATGTCACAGAGCCCTTCAGAACCAACTGAAGCATCTAACACCTCATACTGTTGAAGACAGAAAACTCTTACTTACTCAGGATATGGAAGGAGAGAGGTTTTGAAAGAGGCCTCTCAAATTCGACTTGCTAGAAATTTAGCAGTGTCAAGTTAACCACGTAGATGAAGAAAATTAAAAAAAAAAATTCCAGCAGTAATAGTGAATAAAAAAGAAATGTACTGGTGAAGATTTTTCTTTTTAAGTCCAGGCCCGCAGGTTCTGAAACAGAAAAGTGTTTCCTTATGCACAGGTCCCCTTTCCTTCTTTCTCTATCAGGTATCTTCTCTGTGAAGCTCTTTCTAGGCAGCATGGCTTGAAGGACCAGTTGTAAACATCGTTTTATCCCTCTCTGTTACCATTCTCAGCTAATAATTAGGTTTCAATCCTATATTTTTTCCATGACGTGAATCTATACACGTTATTACATTATGGTTCTATATGAAGAAATTGTGTGTGTGTGTACATAAATCTAAATGATGAAATGACCTCTCTGTAATTAGGCCAACACAGAAGCAGCTCATAGAACCAGTAAATGTAGAGAAAAAAATACTTTGAGGAATTTTTAAAAATCAATGAATTAACTGCTCTGTTTTTCAGAATTAAAACAACAAATGCGTCTTGAAGTTTTATGGAATAAAATCCTCTGATTCTTAAAAGAATATTTAATTCAATGGCAGCTCTATAACATGGGGATTTAAAAACTAGATTATGTATTAATTTACTACTTTGAAACTAAATTAAGGAGTGTAAAATGTAATTTTGGTTTTAGGTACTAAATTGATTATTTTTTCTTTTATTTTTCTGTATACCTGGGCAATATGCAGATGCACTGGACAGAAGGCACCACTTTCTCTTTTCTAATATATGAATACTTTTAACACACGTTTTCCTCTTTTTATTTGAGCTCCTTAGATTTTAATTTGTATAGGCTTCATAGCTCTTTATTCGATTCAGTTGTGTCTAAGTCTTTTCTCATTATTGGTAGCTAGTAAGTCATTGAAAGCTGTGATGACCATTAGATCAAGTTGACTTCCCTTACTCCTCACGTCACTGTGGCAGGGAGTAGATGAGAGGCCAACTTTGGATTGAAGGAGAGAATAACATCCAAAGGAAGGAAAGTCGGCACGTTTAAGGTATTTGCACCTGATATCCACAAGGAGAGTGCCTTAGTCAGTTCAGGCTGTCATAACAAAGTACTACGGACTTGGGTAGCTTATAAACAGAAGATTACTTCTCACAGTTCTGGAGGCTAGAAGTCCAAGGATGAGGATGGTTGGGTTCTGGAAAGAGCCCTCTTCTGGGCTGCAGACGGCCGTCTTCTCATTGTATCCTCACTGGGCAGAGGGAGGGTTAGAGAGCTCTCTGGGTTCCTTTTATAAAGGCATTAATCCTATTCGTGAGGTCTCCACCCTCATGACCTAATTAGCTCCCAAAGGCCCCACCTCCTAATATCATCACATCTGAGGTTAGGAATTTAACATATGCATTTTGAGGGGACACAACATTAGGTCCATTGCCGAGAGATTGCGTGTTGAGAGGGACGGGAATGAAAGTTGAGTTGAGCCTTTGATGTGGGGATATGATAGAGTGGTTAAGAAAATATGTTTGGAGTCAGACAGACCTAAACAATAATTGTCATTTTATGCTTTTATTGGTTGTGAAACATTGGGTGGGCAAGTCACTTAATTTCTGTAAGACTCAGTTGCCTCATCTGTGATATGGGAACAATAATAGGACTAATTAATTTGATTATTGTGAATAATAAATGAGGATACTTTATGCCTGCAAAATGCTTATCACAGTGCCTTGGACATAGTAGGTACTTAGTATTTATTACTAGGCTGCTTTCTCTTAATGCTGTGTCTAAGTGTGAAGTTTTAGCTTTCTCTTTCCAGTTCTGCTTTGTTAGCACACTTTGACCTTGGCATTTCACTTATCTGTGCTTAAGCTCTTGAGAGCAGCCTGCAAAATGGTAAAATAAAGATTTGTAGCTTTGATTCATTTGACCGTGCCTAGCAACAGTTGCAAACTAAATCTGAATAGGTTAATCCAATGAATGCATCCACCTAAGCACGTATCCATCTTTCCTTCCCTGCAGTTTTAAGGCTGGGTGGCCTTCCTCCTGTGTAAGGCAAAATTCCTCTACATGGGCTCTTGAATTGGTTGCCGCTCCTTCTTAATTATCCTTGTTCCTCTGTATCATCAATGTGATTTCTCTACAGGCTCTTTCTCCTCACCTTGTGAACATACTCCATTCCTCCCATTCAAAAACATAACAAAACAAAAAACGTGTGTCCCTTCATGGGAAGGGTAGGTGGGAGTGGAATTTTTTGATTATATAGTCTGACTGTGGAATATATATTTTAGATATCATATATATTTTAAAAATGAGTAATGAGTCTCTGTTTGTCTCTACTTGTACTTACACATTACAGTGCAACAAAAGTGCCTCCTCCATCCACCCCCAAAGATCCCCATGCACCTCTAAATCAGTAAAGGAAAAAGTTCCAGTTTTTATTTCACAGGAGACAGCCACTCCAGTAACAATTTTGCCTACTCTGTTCTTGAAACTCCCACTTTCCTTTGGCTCCAATAACTCTCTCCTTTCTAGTGTCCCTCCTCATCATTGACAGTCTTCCTTGGTATTTTTTAGCCTTGCTACCCTGTAAGTCTCTTTTCTGTGACCATTTCTGGTTTCACTTCTACTCAGCACCCCCTCTTTGATCTCAGTCACACTTTTCATTTTAACTACCTTTCATAACAGACTCCTAATTTAGACTTGCTTCATTCCGCGAGATTTATATTGAGAAATCCAACTTCCTCCTGGGCATCTCTAATATAAAGATGGAGTCATCTTCTTCAAGGCTATGCAGTATTTTTTTAATATTCCCCTTAGTTGATAGGACTGCCATGCATACAATCTTACACACTCTCTTTGCTGTAGAATTAGTCAGTACTGATATATTTTTTTGGTCTTCTAAATTTACATTGACTGTGTCCTCCTCTGTTCATACCTTCTTTAGAACCCTATCCTGTTTGACATGTTATTTACCATCTCCTTCACACTAGCACCTGAAGCGTAGCAGAATATGCAACTCTAAAATATGTCTCTTTGGTATAAGGATTCTTTTGAGCTGAAGGCAATTGAGAAGAAGGAGATACAAGAAAAGTTGTCTACGCTTCTCCTATTTGTCTAAAAGCAGAATATAAATTTGTAAAGGTGGCCCCCCTCCTCTCTCTACCAGGAAGGGCAGCCGTTAATCACAGGGACAACTCCAGAGCCTTCTCAGCCCACAGATGGCACCAGGAAAGAGTCTGCTTCAACAAAACCTTGCAACCAGCCCTTATTTACCATTATTTTCCCCCATATAGTTGCCTCTTCCAGTTTACACTCTTGAAGGGTCAAAGTCCTCTCAGTTGTCTTGTCACTTCCCTATAAATCTTTTTTTCTTTGCTAAGATGCTGTATAAACCCAAGTTCCAACCACCCCTTTGAGTTACCCATCACTGAATACTCCCACATATAGGAACAATGCAATTAATAAGCTTATGTTTCCCTTTTGTTAACCTGTCTTTTGTCAATCTAATTTGCAAGGCCCCAGCCAATAAAACTAAGAGGAGTAGAGAAAAATATAATTTTTCTCCCCTACATATCTTTGCCTTAGATCTTACCCCCCTAAAATTTGTCTTTGTCACTGATATGATCTATCCAAAATGCATATTTTTTAAAAGATTTATTTATTTTTATTTATTTTTGACTGCATCAGTTCTTAGTTGTGGCATGCAGGATCTTCGCTGAGGTACGCGGGATCTTTCGTTGCGGCACGCAGGCTTCTCTCTAGTTGTGGCATGTGGGTTTTCTCTTCTCTAGTGGTGGCACACAGGCTCCAGGGCAGATGGGCTCTGTAGCTGTGGCACATGGGCTCTGTAGTTTGCCACAAGCTGGCTCTCTAGTTGAGGCGCACGAGCTCAGTAGTTGTGGCGTGCGGGCTTAGTTGCCTCGTGGCATGTGGGATCTTAGTTCCTTGACCAGGGATTGAACCCGTGCCCCCTGCATTTTAAGGTGGATTCTTTACCATTGGATCACCAGGGAAGTCCCTGCATATTTGTTTATACGATGATTTCCCTTCATCTACAGCTTAAGGTTCCAATTCCTTAGCATGATGTCCTTGGACCTTTGCTACCAGACCTTGCTCATGTCTTCAGTTCCATTGCCTGCCTGAAATTTATACCCCACAACTCTGAATTCCAGAAATGCTGACCAGCATAGAGTTTTCTATAAATATTATGCTGTTTCAGAGTTTTGTGCCAATTATTTTTCTCTGGGATACTCTTTCCTTGATAAAAGGAAGAGTTTTCTTTACCTTGATAAAATCTATTCATTCTTTAGTGCTCAGGTCAGGAGTTATTTCAGAAGAGAGTTCACTGACCTGCCCTCTCACTGCACATAGCCCAGATTGGAATAAGTCCTTTTCTGTGCCTCTGTAGCACACAGTGGAAACTACAGTTAGAATTATCTGTTGTCACCGGTTTTCTCACGAGAATATTGAGAATGGAAACATTATCTTTTTCTATTTGTATCGATTAGTTCCAGTATAAATCATTGCTGAAGTTATGTGAATTCTAACCAAATAAAGCATATTTGACTTGTCTTAAAGCAGTTGTCCCAGAGTAAAAGTTTTGAAAGTGTCTTCAAAAAAATATGGTAAACATAAACCACTGTGGATATTTTTCCCCAAGGCTTTTTTTTTTTTCTTTTCTTTTCTTTTCCTTACACTTTGTTCTTCCCACTAACTTTTTTTCTACATAGCAGGAACAAAGTACTGATTGGGCAATCCTTAGATTGCTTATGGCATTTTAAGGATATATGGAATAAATTAGCCCACTTTTGAAGACTGCAAATCTTTCTCAAATAAAAATTACTCAATGACAGTAAATGTTCTAATCCCCCAGGTGCACTCTTGGGGCCAGAATAAACTGTCTGTGACTGAATGAAGTGTCTGTCCAACTGGTCAGTCTGAAACGACAGTATAGAAGTTAAAAGAGGGGCTTTTTTTATATAAGACAGATTTCTGTTCTATAAATGAACTGGGGTACAAATGCAAGGGTTAAAAATAGAGTTCTAAAAGTTTAGAGCTAACAGAGATGTTCTGACAAAAAAAATGCTGTGGGAAAACAACTTGAGAGAGAGGAAAGAAATAAAAAGAGAAATCATAAATATGTGGTGTGGAAGTAATGGAGATCTCTAAACATTAGGAATTCTCCGGAGCATATTAAGTTTGTCTAAATATACAGTAATACTGTATGTCCTTAAAAGTTTGGGAGTTGTCATTAGCAGCAGTGTAAATGGATGCCGTTAGAAGTTCATTTCCCTATTTGAATTGAGTAAAGGGAATGTTATTTTATAAACCAAAGTAAGAAGCTAACATGATTTATTTTTTTAAGTATTTGTTAGCATGGGCTAAGAAAATGAGGCTAGGAACATAAAATGCCGTACTTATAATGTGCAAAGTAATAGAAGCATCATTATTTAATACTACTTTCAATTTTTAAAATATAGTAATGTGATAAGGATTATATAAAAAAATGCAGCAACTAGTGTTCCAAACTTTTGTTTAAACACGATTAAATAAGACAATTTAGGTGATACAAACGAACTTGATTTAACACTTCATGAAGTGGACAATCTCATTTTGGAGCACTGTACAGTGGGGCAGTAGGCAGGAAGGTCTTACAGGATGAAGAATAAAGAACAAGGAAGAGAAAAATAGAAACTGATTGGCTGGGGCCACGTAGTCAGCCTTGTTTGAGGTGAGAAGGCCCACAGGTCGTTTGGCTTGGGGATTGGCTGACTGGATATGCTGCTTCCGGTCAAGCAGAGCATTTACAGAGACCTGAGGGTTATCTGAGTCTGGGTTTGCTGAAGTGGCCCCCCAGGCAGGAGCGGCTTCATCTTGGGCCTGGAAAGTTATTTCAACACTTGAATATCTGGGGATGAAAAAGCATTTTCATACACACATGTTTCTTTCTAAGATTTGCAGAAAATGAACTTGCACATTCAAATTAAGAATATGGTAATCATTTTTAAAGAAAGTAGGCTGAGAAAGCAGGAAAACCGTTTAAAAATACGCTTATCAAATTTTTCACAGAAATCGAGAATTGGGAATTGAATCCCCTGTACAAAGGTAATAATGCTCTCAGGCTTCCTACATTATGAATGTCAACAGCCCTACGGAGAAACTGAGGCTCTACTCGCAAATCTCACCCTCATCCTACATAGATTTTTCAAGGTTAATTACTTTGCTATCTAATTTTTTAAAATTTGGCCTGTGTTTATTCTTTCTCATTCCATCACTGTTCAGAACCCATATTCTTTCGCTTAGGGAAAAAAATGTGAAATCAGGTTAATGAAGGTGGAGGTGGGGGAAAGCACAGATATTCAGAGAGGAGTTTCAAATGCTACAATGGAAGTTGCCAGAATCATTAAGCCACCCTTGGCAACTTATGTATAATCTGAGACTCTGCTGCTTCTGACATTATATTTAGTCTCCCTCTTCCTGGTGCCTCCCCTCTCAACCCAACCCCTTCAACTTGGCATTCTGTTTGTTCTTTCTTTTTCTTTCCCCTCTTACATCTTAAAAGTAATAATTAAAAAAAAAGAAAATTGACTCGAGACTAAAGAAATAACTGCATTAATACTCTCTCCCCCATACCACCCCTAAATCATGACTTGTAAGTTAATGAGGTAGCATATAGGAACATCTTTTTCTGACCTTTATTCATTTATTTATTTTTATTGGAGTATAATTGCTTTACAATGTTGCATTAGTTTCTGCTATACAATGAAGTGAATCAGCTATATGTATACCTATATGCCTCCCTCTTGGACATCCCTCCCCCCTGCCATCCCACCCATCTAGGTCGTCACAGAGCAACGAGCTGAGCTCCCTGTGCTATACAGCAGGTTCCCACTAGTTATCTATTTTACACATGGTAGTATATTTATGTCAAACCTAATCTCCCAACTCGTCCCACCCTCCCCTTCCTGCCCTGTGTCCACATGTCCATTCTCTACATCTGTGTCTCTATTCCTGCCCTACAAATAGGTTCATTTGTACCATTTTTCTAGATTCCACATATATGTGTTAATATACGATATTTGTTTTTCTCTTTCTGGCTTACATCACTCTGTAAGACAGACTCTAGGTCCATCCACATCTCTACAAATGACCCAATTTATTCCTTTTTATGGCTGAGTAATATTCCATTGTATACATGTACCACATCTTCTTTATCCATTCATCTATCGTTGGACACTTAGGTTGTTTTCATGTTCTGGCTGTTGTAAATAGTGCTGAAATGAACATTGGGGTATATGTGTCCTTTTGAATTATGGTTTTCTCAGACTATATCCCCCAGTAGTGGGATTGCTGGGTCATATGGTTGTTCTGTTTTTAGTTTTTTAAGGAACCTCCATACTGTTCTCCATAGTGGCTGTATCAATTTACATTGCCACCAACAGTGCAAAAGGGTTCCCTTTTCTACACACCCTCTCCAGCATTTATTGTTTGCCGATTTTTTGATGATGGCCATTCTGACTGGTGTGAGATGATAACTCATTGTAGTTTTGATTTGCATTTCTCTAATAATTAGTGATGTTGAGCATCTTTTCATGTGCCTCTTGGCCATCTGCATGTCTTCTTTGGTGAAATGTCTATTTAGGTCTTCTGCCCATTTTGAAATTGGGTTGTTTGTTTTTTTGATATTGAGCCGCATGAGCTGTTTGAATATTTTGGAGATTAATCCTTTGTCAGTTGCTTCATTTGCAAATATTTTCTCCCATTCTGAGGGTTGTCATTTCGTCTTGTTTATGGTTTCCATTGCTGTGCAAAAGCTTTTAAGTTTCATTTGTTTCATGCCATTTGTTTCTTTTTGTTTTTATTTTCATTACTTTAGGAGGTGGGTCAAAAAAGATCTTGCTGTGGTTTATGTCAAAGAGTGTTTTCCCTATGTTTTCCTCTAAGAGTTTCATTTAGGTCTTTAATCCATTTCAAGTTTGTTTTTGTGTATGGTGTTAGGGAGTGTTTTAATTTCATTCTTTTACATGTAGCTGTCCAGTTTTCCCAGCACCACTTATTGAAGAGGCTGTCTTTTCTCCATTGTATGTTCCTGCCTCCTTTGTCATAAAGTAGGTGACGATATGTGTGTGGGTTTATCTTTGGGTTTTCTATCCTATATCATTGATCTTTATTTCTGTTTTTGTACCAGTACCATATTGTCTTGATTACTACAGCTTTGTAGTATAGTTTGAAGTCAGGGAGCCTGATTCCTCCAGCTCTGTTTTTCTTTCTCAAGGTTGCTTTGGCTATTCGAGGTCTTTTGTGTTTCCATACAAATTGTAAAATTTTTTGTTCTAATTCTGTGAAGAATGCCATTGGTAGTTTGACAGGGATTGCATTGAATCTGTAGATTGCTTTGGGTAGTAGAGTCATTTTGACAATATTGATTCTTCCAATCGAAGAACAGGGTATATCTCTACATCTGTTTGTGTCATCTTTGATTTCTTTCATCAGTGTCTTATAGTTTTCTGAGTACAAGTATTTTGCCTCCTTCAGTAGGTTTATTCCTAGGTATTTTATTCTTTTTGTTGCAGTGGTAAATGGGATTGTTTCCTTAATTTCTCTTTTTGATTTTTTATTGTTAGTGTATAGGAATGCAGGAGATTTCTGTGCATTAATTTTGTATCCCGCAACCTTACCAAATTCCTTGATTAGTTCTAGTAGTTTTCTGGTGCCATCTTTAGGATTCTCTATGAATAGTATTGTGTCATCTGCAAACAGTGACAGTTTTACTTCTTCTTCTCCAATTTGTATTCCTGTTATTTCTTTTTCTTCTCTGATTGCCATGGCTAGGACTTCCAAAACTATGTTGAATAAGAGTGGTGAAAAAAAAAAAAAAAAAAAAGAGTGGTGAGAGTGGACATCCTTGTCTTGTTCCTGATCATAGTGGAAATGCTTTCAGTTTGTCACCATTGAGATTGATGGTTGCTGTGGGTTTGTCATATATGGCTTTATTATGCTGAGGTAGGTTCCCTCTGTGCCCATTTTCTGGAGAGTTTTTATCATAAATCGGTGTTGAATTTTGTCAAAAGCTTTTTCTGCATCTATTGAGATGATTATATGGTTTTTATTCCTTAATTTGTTAATATAGTGTATCACATTGATTGATTTGCATATATTGAAGAATCCTTGCATTCCTGGTATGAATCCCAGTTGATCATGGTGTATGATCCTTTTAATGTGTTGTTGGATTCTGTTTGCTAGTATTTTGTTGAGGATTTTTGCATCTGTGTTCATTAGCGATATTGGTCTGTAATTTTCTTTTTCCGTGATATCTTTGTCTGGTTTTGGTATCAGGGTGATGGTGGCCTCATAGAACAAATTTGGGAGTGTTCCTCCCTCTGCAATTTTGGAAGAGTTTGAGAGGACGGGTGTTAGCTCGTCTCTAAATGTTTGATAAAATTCACCTGTGAAGCCATCTGGTCCAGGCCTTTTGTTTGTTGGAAGATTTTTAATTCAGTTTCAATTTCATTACTTGTGATAGGTCTGTTTATATTTTCTAATTCTTCCTGGTTCAGTCTTGGAAAATTGTACCGTTCTAAGAATTTGTCCATTTGTTGATAGTTGTCCATTTGATTGGCATATAGTTGTTGTTGGTAATCTCTTATAATCTTTTGTATTTCTGCGGCCTCAGTTGTGATTTCTCCTTTTTCATTTCTAATTTTATTGATTTACGTCCTCCCCCTTTTTTTTCTTGATGCGTCTGGCTAAAGGTTTATCGATTTTGTTTATCATCTTAAAGAACCAACTTTTAGCTTTATTGATCTGTGCGATTGTTTTCTTCATTTTTATTTCATTTATTTCTGCTCTGATCTTTATAATTTCTTTCCTTCTATTGACTTTGGGTTTTCTTTGTTCTTCTTTCTCTAGTTGCTTTAGGTGTAACGTTAGATTTTTTATTTGTGATCTTTCTTGTTTCTTGAGGTGAGATTGAATTGCTATAAACTTCCCTCTAAGAACTGCTTTTGCTGTGTCCCATAGGTTTTGGGTTGTCGTGTTTTTGTTGTCATTGTTTCTATGTATTTTTTTATTTCTTCTTTAATTTCTCCAGTGATCTCCTGGTTATTTAGTAGTGAACTGTTTAGCCTCCATATATTTGGGTTTTTTACAGTTTTTTTCATGTAATTGATTTCCAATCTCATAGTGTTGTGGTCAGAAAAGATGCTTGATATGATTTCAGTTTTCTTAAATTTTCTGAGCCTTGATTTGTGACCCAAGATGTGATCTATCCTGGAGAATGTTCCATGTGCAGTTGAGAAGACAGTGTATTCTGCCACTTTCTGGTGGAATGTCTTGTAAATATCAATTAAATTTATCTGGTCTGTTGTGTCATTTAAAGCTTGTGTTTCCTTGTTTATTTTCTGTTTGGCTGATCTGTCCATTCGTGTAGGTGGGGTGTTACAGTCCCCTACTATTGTTGTGTTACTGTCGCTTTCCCCTTTTATGGTTGTTAGCATTTGCCTTATATATTGAGGTGCTCCTATGTTGGGTGCATATATATTTATAGTTGTTATATCTTCTTCTTGGATTGATCCGTTGATCATTATGTAGTGTGCTTCTTTGTGTCTTGTAACAGTCTTTATTTTAAAGTCTATTTTATCTGATACAAGTATTGCTACTCCAGCTTTCTTTTGCTTTCCATTTGCATGGAATATCTTTTTCTATCCCTTCACTTTTAGTCTGTATGTGTCCCTAGGTCTGAAGTGGGTCTCTTGTAGACAGCATATATATGGGTCTTGTTTTTGTATCCATTCAGTGAGGCTGTGTCTTTTGGTTGGAGCATTTAATCCATTTACATTCAAGGTTATTATTGATATGTATGTTCCTATTACCATTTTCTTAATTGTTTTGGGTTTGTTTTTGTAGGTGTTTTTCTTCTCTTGTGTTTCCACTTAGAGAAGTTCCTTTAGCATTTGTTGTAAAGCTGGTTTGGTGCTGCTGAATTGTCCTAACTTTTGCTTGTCTGTAAAGCTTTTGATTTCTCCATCGAATCTGAATGAGATCCTTGATGGGTAGAGTAATCTTGGTTGTGGGTTTTGCTCTTTCATCACTTTAAGTATATCCTGCCATTCCCTTCTGGCATGCAGAGTTTCTGCTGAAAAATCAGCTGATAACCTTATGGGGATTCCTTTGTATGTTTTATTTTGCTTTTCCCTTGCTGCTTTTAATATTTTTTCCTTGAATTTAATTTTTGTTAGTTTGATTAGTATGAGTCTTGTTGTGTTTCTCCTAGGATTTATCCTATATGGGACTCTCTGTGCTTCCTGGACTTGGGTGACTATTTCCTTTCCCATGTTAGGGAAGTTTTCCACTATAATCTCTTCAAATATTTTCTCAGACCCTTTCTTTTTCTCTTCTGGGACCCCTATAATTTGAATGTTGGTGCTTTTAGTGTTGTCCCAGTGGTCTCTGAGATTGTCTTCAATTCTTTTCATTCTTTGTTCTTCATTCTGCTCCTTGGCAGCTATTCCCACCATTCTGTCTTTCAACACATTTGTTCATTCTTCTGCCTCAGTTATTCTATTATTGATTCCTTCTAGTGTATTTTTCATCTCATTTATTGTGTTGTTCGTCTCTGTTTGTTTGTTCCTTAGTTCTTCTAGGTCTATGTTGAACATTTGTTGTATTTTCTCCATCCATGCTTCCATTCTATTCTCGCAATTGTGGATCATCTTTACTATCCTTACTCTGAATTCTTTTTCAGGTAGGTTGCCTATTTCCTCTTCATTTATTTGGTCTTGTAGGTTTTTACCTTGCTTCTTCATCTGTGACATAATTTTTTGTCATCTCATTTTTTTTTTTCATCGGTGGGATTCTGTTCCTGTCTTACTGGTTGTTTGGCCTGAGGCCTCCAGCACTGGAGTTTGTAGGTTGTTGGGTAGAGCTGGGTCTTATTGCTGAGATGAGGACCTCTGGGAGACCCCACTCCTATGAATATTCCCTGGGTTCTGAGGTTCTCTGTTAGTCCAGTGGTTTGGACTTGGAGCTCCCACCACAGGAGCTCAGGCCTGACCCCTGACTCATGAACCAAGATCCTGCATAGGGCGGCAAGAAAGAACAAAATTAGCAGGACAATAGCAAAGAGTAAAAAATAAATAAGATTAGAAAACTAACAGATATATTAGAAAAAATTAAAAAAATAATAATATAGATGAAACAATCAGAGGGTAAAACAGAGCTATAATAGCAAAAAAAGAGGAAAAAAAAAATAAAGGCCAGAAAAGGCCTTGGCTGTGGGGGCCGGGTCTTAGGCAGGGGCTGGGTTTAGGCCTTGGGTGGGGACTATGCTTAGGACCCACAGGGCTGGAAAAGGCCCTGGGGGAGTGGGGGGTGGGGCTTAGGCTCAATGCAGCAGGTGGGGCCCAGGAGTGCCTCTGGCCTTGGAGGGTGGAGGATCAGGTCCGGTGCCCAGTCAGGCTCCCTGGGTCTGAGTGGGTGGGGGAAACGCTAGGCAGGTTTCCCTCCAATCATCCATTCCTGGAGGGTCCCTTCCCATTGGCCTCTCTTTTTCTTCTCCCCGAATCCCTCCTATGGCCCTAGGACTCATGTGGCCAGAGGGGGCCCCGGAGGGCATGGGACCAGACCTGGAAGCCCAACAGGCTTCCTGGAGCCGAGTGCATGGGGGAAATGCCCAGAGTGCTTCCCCTGATTCCCTGGTCCCGGAGGGTCTCCGCCATCCACCTCTCCTCCTCCCTCCCATGCCCCTAGGATGCACGAGGCCAGAGGGGGCCCCAGAGGATGGAAGACCAGGCCCAGGAGCCCAGCAGCCATCCTGGGGCCCAAGTGGGCTGGGGAAATACTGGGTGCACTCCCCTCTGATCCTCTGAGCCCCCAGGGTCCCTCCAGGTGTGGGAACCCCACCCCTCTCCCAGCCACCCCTCAGGTGTGCCAGTCCTGTCTAGCCTCCACTTCTCCTCCCCCCTCACTCCCCCCCGCCATATCCTACCCTGTCATTTGGGGGTTCCTCCCATCTCCCTGGTCTTCAAGTTCCCCCACCAGCATCCAGCAGGTGCCCTAGTTGTGGGGAGACTCGAACTCCATGTCTTCCTTGGCCGCCATCTTGACTCCACCTCTGACCTTTAAAGACACATGATTTAGCATACATTTTTCTTATCTGACTCTCTTCATTCAAATTCAAGCATCCATTTCATATCTATTGTCAATACTGTATGATGAGAGTTTAATGATTATTCTTTATGGTATGAGGCTACGATAACCTTTCCTGGAGGATAAATGTGACATTGAATAAGTCATGCTTTGACACTTGTACCCCCCTCAGCATCCTTTCTTTTTGCTTGCTCACTCTCATTTAGATCTTCATGAAACTCATGAAGTCTAAATGCCGATTTACTCAGACTTGCTTTTCCTGGAACCTTGACTCTGCCAAACCAATCTTTGTCTTTGTCTTCTAATACTGTCCCCCACCTCCCCCGCCCAGAAAACTGCCCTGTACCTCATTCTTATTCATTTTGCAAGAAACTGAGTTGATAAAGTATTTTAGGAGTTAGACTTTTCAGAACATGGTATTTGTCCTGTGATAGTACATTCTTAAAAGTCTACAAAGTCTGTAACAAAAGGACTCTTAAATGATAGAAATTCAGACAGTTTCAGGGATGGAGGTGATGAGAATGAGGGAAGGGTAGAAAATCTGGTGTAGAGACATCTTTTCTGATCTCATTTTCTGCCTAGGCTTTGGGAGACATGTTTAGGGGTCATGAAGTGTATAAATACTAGGAATATCAGATAAACGTGAGTTACGTAAAGTTGGTCATAAATTTTCCCTAACCAGCCTTTGGAAACTTGTTGCATTTTAAAGTCTTGTTTGCATTCAACCTTCTTAATCCTCTGTTACCCTCTAAAGTATTGATCTTTTATTGGTTTATGCATTTGTCTGTCTCCTGGCAGTCTTCAATTTATCATTTTCATTTTTTTCTGTACATAGAGAACCTGAAAAGTGATAAACTACCTGCGTAAACTGGATAGCCATCATGTTCTCTGTGAAATAAAACTATTGATTTATTTTAGTGAGGCAGTGAGGGTTCCAAGTCCATATTTGCAACATTAACAATACTGACTTCTTTAGGGAAAAGAAGTTTAATAATAATACCATTCTAGCAGAGAATACAGGGAATAAATATGGTGAAACCTATAAAAAAAATCATATATTTTCTGTTTCTACAGCTAAAACTGAACTGTGGCAGAGTCGTACGCAAAGTATAGGTGTCAAGATAGTTTTTGCCTTTTAATAAAAAGAGAGAAAATTTTAAGGGATCTACTGCTGTGGTACATTCCTCTCTCATATTTTACCGCAGTTTTACCCCAGTTTTCCTCTTCTTCATTTTACGAAGTTCTAAATCACAATTTCTATGCCACAATGTTTTCTCTAAGCGACACATCTCTCTCTTCCCTACTCCTCTGGATAACTGTCATTCAGTTGTCTCTTCTTTCAGTGTTTCCCTTACGTTTCAATTTGCTTCTTTTCCTATGTCTTCTTTATTAGAAGCATGCTTTGGGCTTCCAGTTCTCTGCAAATCATAGAAAAAGTACAAGGATTTTTATCTTCCTTTCAAGGAAAAATAATGCTGAAGTTTCTATTAAGATCTTTGTCTTGTTTAATAATTTAAAATGTTCAAATCATCTTTACAACATTGTCTAAATTATCATCCTCAGTTACAGCAATTTGTTAGGCGGATGTTGTAATCCTATCTCTTCATAAGTGGAGAAACTTGGGGCTCTGAGACATTAGGACCTGATTTAAGATCATACACTTAGTCAGTGACAGCATGAAGACAAGAGCTGGGACCTCCCAACTCTCTGTGTGATGTTCAGCACATGAGCCTAGGCTGGGAGTGGTCATAGAATATACCATTCTAATCTATTTTGAAAATACACTTTGGACAAAGATTTCAGTGTCAAAGTCAATGGACAATGAGTTTAATACTCTCCAGAGGTTTACAAGTGACAAAGTGTTGATCAGTAGAGCTTAAAAACTTGTCACAAAATATATTACTCTCCCACTGACAGCTGATGTCATGAATTTTTCACATTTATACCAGTGAATTCTGCTGCATCTATGATCTAGAAATTTAGACTGGACAAGGACATATTTTCAAGTCAAGAATATTAGAACAAGATGTAAACTTACCCTCTTAGTTAAGCTTGTGACTCATTATTCATAGTGAATTTCCTGCTGTACAACAAGCTCACTCAAGCCTAAGGACCTTTGTCCCTGCTATTAACTCAACTGAAATTCTCTTCCTCTAGATTTTGTGAGCTCTGTTTTGTCATGAAACACTCAGTTTGGTTGTCAAGTGTCATTCAGAGAAGACTTTCTTGAACAACTGTCTAAGGTAGTTCCCTACCCTTGGTCATACTCTGTCATATCACCATTTGTAGGGTTGTCTCATAAATTAAGTTATTCATTATTTGCTTAATTGTTTATTTTTTCACCCTCTCTCCAGAATGGAACTTTATGAGAGAAGGGTCCTGCCTCTTGTTCAACACTGTGTTTTTAATTTTATAATTCCATATCTCTTGTTCAACATTGCATCCTCAGCATTTAGAAGAGTGCCTGGGTCATAGTAGATGCTCAGTTCATCTCTCTTAAAGAAACAAATTAATCCATGACACATATTTCTTCTACAGATTCCCAAAAGTTGACAATCCAGCCACTGTTTGAGATGGAATTCAAAGAAGCCAGGAATATTTTTGAATAGTTTAAATTACGATGTTTGTTTAAATATTAATGAAAATCAGCCTCCCATAGTTTCCATTTATTCTCCCAGTGGGAGAATACACTTTCTGTTTACAGCATGAAAACGTTGAATCTCCTTTGGCTTTCCATCCCCTGAAATGATGGGTAAAGTGTCCTTGTCCTTTCTGTGTCTCCTCCTTTCAGAGTAAACCTTTTTTACCTCCTTTTGCTGGTGCTCATATTGCATAGTTCTCAAATCCCCAACACCCTCGCCCCACCTCTCCCCACTTCCTTCTTTGGCTACACTTCAGCTGGTCCATGTTTCTCTTAAAAAGAGTTCTATCAAGTGTGGGAAGGACCCTAATCTCCCTCCTCCTGGAAGGCTGGAGAAATGTGGTTAATGGTAAGGGCTTTGGAGTAGATCAGATCCAGGCTCAAGTCCTTCTTTTACTTAGGGGCTGACTTGAGGTAAGTAGGCACGTTTTCTAAGCCTCAGTGTTCTCATCTGTAAAATGAGAATGAGAGGGGAAAAAGGTAATCAGGTATATAAACCACTCATTTGAGTTTGAAAATACCTCTCTCCCCCGTGATTTTTGATGCAATTGAGAAATTGATGCAGGTATAAACCAGGAACAAAAATATCAGCTTTACTGCTGACGAAGCTGAACTAGAGAGCACAGATGGTGCTGATCCTAAATGGGCTTCCTAGCACTTCCTTCACTTGTCTAGACGGTAAGCTAATAGTTAACTAAGTCCTCTAGTTATTTTTTATCCTAACTGCTCTCAAACCAAGTTACCCTAGCTTTTTCCCGTTCGTCTATTAAGCAAATAATTTTATAAATATTTGTATATATATGTGTATGTTTGTATAAATATACACCTATATATACATATATATGTGTTTCCATTTAAAAATATAGTCTCATTATTCCAGCCTGATTATCTTATTGAAATGAGTCTTCTATAATTGAATAAACTGGGCATCCCACCAAGAGTTCTGTCATGTATTAACTCAGTGAGCTGACTTTCCAAGGTTCCTTTTCTGCCATTTAACAGAAATGTTGAGCAAGAGATGGTCAGTAGCAGAATTCCATGGCACGTCCCTGGCGTTCTGCTTTACAGTGACTCCTTGAGTAAGACTGAGGGTACGACTGACCCTGCTTTCATCTCAGCAATGTCTCCTCACCCTGTGAACAAGAATATTGTTGGAGATATTCTCAGATTTCTGTTTTGAATTATAATTCACTGTGTCTGCAGCTTTGCCTTGCTATGTCAGTATATTATTTTTATTTTTAAAGTCTCATTCCTTATTCATAGCATACTGTGCAGTCCTTTAGTGCTTACTACACCCTTTTCTAAATGCTCAAGAATAATTTTGGAACTTTGCAAGTATCTGTATCAAGTCTGTTTGTAAGTCTGAAATCTGTCCTTTGAACTGTGGAACACTCACCCATGGACACTCACTCACTTGATTCCTCAAAGATAATCAAGAGTAGAACAGCCGATTACAACTTCAAAATTTTCTCCATATGCTTAGAAGTAATTTGTATGGGGCTAGAGACTCAGATTCATTAAACAGTTGGGTGTTTACCTACTATCATTTTCCTTATTGTGGGCTCCAATTTTATTTTACCCCCATCTGTTTTACCCTTTCCAGGGCAAAGATTATCCTCTTTGATAGCCTACCTGGAAAAAAGTAATCTGCTTACTATTAGCCTTTAACTCATTTACCCCAAGCAATGGGCCAAACCCTTTTTATCTTATGTCTAGCCTCTTAACATATAGATGGAAAAGGTCTCTCGTACTTGTGCCTAACTAGTTTAAGAAAAAAAACATCTTTTTCTTTTTATTTGCTTTTGACTTTAATGACAATATCTGTGCTACCCTTGTATTTATTAACATTTGTTCTGGGTGTCCTGTCATAGTCACATAACACCAAACCAAAGCAAGACAAGAAAACAAAATCACAAAAGACTTAGAGCATTTACTGTTTGCCAAATTCCTCTTTTGGTAGATAATTGTTATTATATTGACATTACTTTATTATTATTTTATTCAAATTTCTGTCCCTACTAAGTCATACTGCCTTTCAGAATAATAGCAATCTCTCACTTTGGAGACATCTTGATAGCAAATTCAGCTGGCCAGATTTTAAGGTTTCATGTGTCAGATTAGGGTGTGCATGTATGTTGTATACTGAGAATATGTTTTAAGTTCAAAATGGTAGCCCAAGCTAAATTTAATATAACTATAATACCACTATTTCAAAATAGACCCATAACACCTCAACTGCATGGGACCAACAGACAAATGTGATTGAGTGGATCTGTGCCGACACAGGCAAAATTTTGCCAAACACTTTAAGAATTGCTTAAGTTTTATTCCTAATGATGACCAAAAGTTGTGTTCATATTTATGGTTTGTATTCTAAGGCTGAGTAATACAAAATTTCTTAAATTTCAGAAACGTTGGGACTGGTTTCTTCTCACTGTGAAAATTCATTGTGTGCTAGTTTCCGTGGTATCAGAAATCATTCTACACCATGACAACAGCTCACATTCTGGGGGATAGTACACTCAGATGCATATCCTTTTCTATAAAATATGAAGTCAGCAGTTAAACTTGTTCTGCCGTGTACTTCATGTGGGGTAGTGGTGGTTATAACTACTGAGTTTGGCTTTGGATGGACATTTGTCTGGATGGACCAGGCAGTTCAGGTGAGACAGTACCATCTCCTGCCCACCCTCATTACCTTATGAAAGAAGAAACCTGAGCTGAGAGACCTCAAGTGACTTTTCAGATCATAAGAAACGAGTAAATGGCAGTGTCAAACAAAGTAGGCCTTCTAACTTTAAAAACAGCATCTTTTTGTTTTACCACAGATAGAGACAAGCTAGCATTTCTTAATTCTTGAGAAAGTTCATTCTAATCCAGTAAGACATGTTTAAAAATATTATTCAAATGTAAGGATGGGAGAGAGGAGTTTATATAATATTTAAGAAGATGAGAGACCTTTGTGATCAGACAGACCTAAGTTTAAATTTCATTATCAAGCAGCATGACAAACTTGGGCAAACTACTGAACCTCTCAAAACAAGTGTTCCATCAGTAAAATGAGTGTAAAATGAGATTATGTATATAAAGTTCTAGAATAGTGTTTGGTACACAACATGTGCTCAATAAACAATCTTATTTTTATATTAAATTCATTATTTTAATTTGATGTTTTATTTACTCTTAAAAGAGTAATCTCAAACTAGTTTACATAAATATTATTGTAGCCAGATATTAATATTAATATAATGTATTTTACATAATATTTGTTAGGATTATCACAGTGTTCTAAGAATTACTACTTAGGCTCAGATTTTATTTTCTATTATAATTTAAATGTATAACATCAGATTATTTATATTGTAAAGCTAAGGAGAAATCTTTTAACCTAAGACTGTCTTTCAGTGTCTACTTCAGTGTTGGATGTAGCAAATAATTTTTATGAGGATATTAAGATGGAGGGCTTTAGTCAATCTTTGCTGTCAGGGGTGGGGGTCAGAGCAAAATAAAGATGAGAATTAATGTTTTGTTGAAGAGAATGATGCTAGTGCTAGGGAGGAATTAACAAAACCTGGGACAAAGAGGCTAAAAATATCTAAGGATACAACATTTCAACTATTTACTAGGATTCAGAGCTAATCAGTACAATGAGTAGAAAGTTCTCTTCCATTTTTTGCCGGAATGTGATGTTTAAAGGGAAGGAGAGGCTAGAGGTGAAGTAAATTTAAAATCCGAGGGATTATAAACTGCAGACCTGAAAATCTTCATGCTCCCTGTCTTTTAGTTCATTAATTATAGGTGATGAACTTTAAAAAGAATTAAGCCAGTTAGTTTTTAAGGTGCCAGTCTAAAAAGCTTAAGAGAGTAGCTGACAGCTCTGGAAGAATTTAGAAAACACTGTAATCAATTCTTAGATTATCCAAGTTTTTTTTTTTTTTAATTTCCTTATGCCACATGAGACACCACGCTGGTCACTTCTGGTTTCTTTAAGTCCTTCATCTTCTGTGGCTGCATATTATACGACCAAAGAAATAATTTTCTGTTTATAGTGTTCAACTGGTTTTTGTGGCAAAGGTCAAATAGTAATAAATTGAGAATTTAACTTCTATTGGACTAAAAGGTAAGGAAATGAATTTCTATCTCTATCACCATAAATCTACAGAGGTGCTGGCCACAGAGTCTAAAACAAATGACCACTCTCCATGTCACATGTCAAACATGGATTGTTCACAGGTGGCTGGAGCGAACATTTGGCTCTTGGTTACATTTATAAGCAATCAGGGGTGCAGTTTTTTTCTTAAGTCTACTTGTTCCCATAGGATACTATCTGGCTTCTATACAGATTTCTTAAAGGTGATCGAACGACAGTTTGATACACAATTTAAAAAATCTCTTAGTGAACGTTTTACATGTGTATTGCAATAGATCCCATGGCACAATATTTCTTTGTCATATATCACTCAAAATGGGAAAACAAAATCACACATGATTTATTCTGTAAGGATTGCTCCTTATTGCACTGGTTCTTAAACATAACTGAATTTAGAATCATCTGGGACCTTTAGTAAAAAGTCAAATTTCCCTTCACCCTAGATTCAAAATGATTAATTCTTGAACAGCACTAAGAATCTGAACTTTTAACAAGAAGCCCAGGGATTCCTTTGGTTGGACAAGTTTGAGCCGTATCTTCAATTGGCAGGCAAGGAGGTCCGGAAGGTGGATAGCTGATGAAAGTTAGTCACTTTTTCAGATCAGAAAACATACCACTGATCTCCTGAGCTCAGCCCTGCTCACATTGCTTTTGGGGATGATGACAGAGTTAAAAACCATCCTGTAACTACAAAGCTTAAGGAAAGTGACACCAGCATGTTTAGCACCTCATTCTTTGTTTTTGTCTGAGTAAGAAAACCAACAGACTCTGAAACAATTACTTTAAAAAATGTATGGACTTTTTGGTTGCACTAGGAAATACTCACTTTTTCTTTTTAAAAATACCTATGTGTAGGGACTTTCCTGGTGGCACAGTGGTTAAGAATCCACCTGCCAATGCAGGGGACATGGGTTTGAGCCCTGGTCTGGGAAGATCCCGCATGCCGCGGATCAACTAAGCCTGTGCACTGTAACTATAGAGCCTGCACTCTAGAGCCTGCGAGCCACAACTACTGAGCCCACGTGCTACAACCACTGAAGCCTACGTGCCTAGAGCCCATGCTCCACAACAAGAGAAGCCACTGCAATGAGAAGCTCGCGCACCACAAGAATATTAGCCCCCGCTCACCGCAACTAGAGAAAGCCCGCACGCGCCAATGAAGACCCAACGCAGCCAAAAATTATAAATAAATAAATTTATTTTTAAAAAAAACCTATGTGTAAATGAAGCTTGGATTTCCATTGTGCTTTTCCTTAAGCTCTAAAGCAGTATAGATAAAAATTGAGTAATTCCCCAACCCAGGAGAAGACTATGAAATAGTAATGGGATCAGGTGAGAATAGGAGAAGTGGTTTTAGACATTTCTTTTCATTAAATATTTGAGATTAGACTAAATTAGATTAATGTTACAAATGACTAAAGATGACATTTCTTTTTAACTTGCTTTATTTTAAGAAAAAGTTTTAAATTTTCTCATATTTTTAGTTTCTCTTTGAAACTAAATTTGGACTGTATTATACTCCATCTTTCATCCTTATTTCTCTCTTCGTTCTTTTTTTCTTTACTATTTCTTATACTTCCCCTCTTGCTTCATACTTTCCTCTTCTTCCTCACCTAGGCACTCTTTCCATGTGTTCCTTCATCAACTTTGTCTTCTCTTTCAGTTTACTTAAGCATATGGCACTAACCAGCTAATCAGCTAGAGACCACCATTCATTCTGAAGATCAGTCTGTGTTCATAGGGATATGGTTATAAAAACTATTCAGGAAACCTGACCTTGAGGATGCTTTCTTTTAACTATGTTCGCTTGAATTGTTATTGAATGGATTGAAAGTATCTATCACAGCTCTCTTTTTATCTCCTCTAAGTTCAAGTCTGGGTCACTGCAACAGAAATCTCTTCTTAGCTCCTAATCGTCCATGGGCTTTGTGTCACCCTCAGAGGGTGCTTTATTCTTGGTGGATGGAGTGGGTGGTGGGAGGTCCAGGGGTATTTGGGAGTTAAATTCCCATCCCCATACTTTCCAGTGTTCAGGCAGTAACTCTGTCATCACTCACCTTCCTCTTTCCTCAGTATCTTATTTTTCAGGTGTACATTAAAAATATCCTTTTATGGAAGAATTAGCTAATCCTTTGTAAACTAAATGCTAAGCCATCTTCTGCCATTGATGTTTCTACCTTGGAGCTTTCATGCCAGATGTCGTCTCCTTTTTTCTCTGGGCGTTTCAGTGTTGGTAATTCTAAGATTCGTAGATAAACATTGGGTTGTTAGCTGACCTGATTTAATTTCTTTATTATAAGCTCTGGAGTGCTCCCTTTATTTTGCAGAATCTCATGCCAAACAGTCTGTCCTACAGAGGAAAGAAAATATTTGTGAGCAAAGCAGATGGCTCTAAAATAGAGCAGGGAGGAGCACACAAACTTCAGAAATCGTCCATCAGGAAATGTACTATGACCCAGTCAGAATTATTTTCAAAGGGAAAGAATGAAAAGCAAAGTCTTTAGTGGCGTTTACTTCATTGGTGAAAAGATGGCTAGAAAACAAAGAATTTCAAGGAACTAAACAGTATTTGGAGGATGAAATTATTCAACAGGTAGTAACAATTTAAGATTTATTTTGAGGTTTAAATACTACATGGACCTTAACTGAAACTTTGAAGCTTCAAGGCCAGAATATTGGAGTATTTTAGAGCTTTCAGCTAGTTGCTTTCAGCTAGTATCTAAGAGCCTGGATGAGCCTAAACTGTTTACATGGATCATAAAGTGTTTTATGGATGAATGGTCTGATCTGCTGCGAGATGAGGCCATATTCACTATTGTATATTTTGCCTGCTTATCGTTTTTTGTAAGTCTTCAGACACAAAGTGTTGGTGTTAAAAGATGTGAATTACAGAGGGCTATAAAGTTACCCAGCTGTTCTGAGAAATGCTTCCTGTTGAGTGGATATTTGTTTCTTTAATCATGTAGAAAAAGTTGACATCATCGTGGTCAACCAACTTTCCTTTGTCTTTCTTATGACTGACTACTGACCTGTTGAAGAGTGTAAGATGCATGAGTATTTATTTTTATTATTTGGTGAGCAATACTCGAGTTGAGTGTCTAAAAAATATAGTCATATAGCTTTAACATATCCCGTTGCAACAATTTTACTACCAACTTTTCCTTTTGTGGGCCGCTTCACATTTTTTCCGGTAAATTCCAAGATACAAAATATTAATCCATTTTTTTTCTCACCCTTAGGATGAACTAGCATTTGCTATCATACTCTGTAGAACAAAGATGCCATGATGCTCTTATTTTCTCCATTTACAAACTGTGGGCTACCTTTCTTTCCTCTTCCCAAAATCTTTTATTTTTTTAATCTTCCTTTAAATAAGCACTATTCTCTAACTTTTGCTTTTCATTACCACTTTTTTAAACCAGAAATTCAACAAAAGCTATATTAAAGAGAGGAGCAAATATATGATGTGTTATCCATTAGTAAACTGAGTCCACCAAATCTAAATTATATTGGATCATCTTAAACATAGCCCAACAAATTTCTGTAGCTAGCATTTATATTTCCTGTCTTTAAATACACAGGTTATATAAAAAGTAGAATAATTAAATTACAAATTCTTTAGAGGAAGGGAGAAAAACCTAAATACTGTCATCAGTGAAACCATAAAACTGCAAGGAGCAAAGACTATATAGAGGTCAAGGGAAATGGAGCGTGGGTCATGGAGAGAAAATTCCCCAAAGGATCATATTTCAGACAACTGCTGTTTGAATAAAACCACTTCTGGGCACATGCTTAAAGTTTACCTCTACTTACGATTTCGTACAAGAGCCAGTATTGAGAAGGCTGCAGCACATAATAATAATAATAATAGTAATAATAACAATAATGCTATTATCTCCATTTTACAGAATCAAAAATTTCAGTATCTTCTGTATCTATTAATCCTGTGATATCAAGTCTTTCAAGAATGCTCAGGAAAATACAGTGCAGATCCATACACATTCCCAGAAGGGGATGTTTCTCTTAATTTTCTCATTTTACAAATAGGGAAATCAAGGCACAATAAGATGAAAAGGAGCTGAAAGGGGAAGCCAGTGAGATGAGGGCTCCCCTTCCTGGCAGTGTCTGAACACGCATGTGCCTCAAGCCCTGTTGCTTTCCTGAGGTATGCTTTGCAGGTTAGATTCATTCTAATTCAAATGATTTTGCCAGACGTTCTGGTCTGTCGGCAAAATTACAGGGGGAATTTGTAATAAGACAATTGCCCAAATGGTCATTACAATATTGCTTTTCTGACCTCAGAGGGGTATTATACACAGAGGAATCTTTACCAAAAATACTGTGTGAGGTTGAATGAAACCGAGAGGCACTGGAAAGGAATGTGGCATTAAAACAAAAGGACTTTCAGTGACTCTCACTGCTTTCTGACTTGTAATCGCTTTTCTGTGGCTTCCAGACAGCTGCAAGAGGCCCCAGTAGCTTTACTGTGTGGCTGCGACGTGTGTGAATGGATTTCATGTCGTTCTGTGCATGAAATTTGTGTTTGCTGTGTGCCCATGGAAAGCTACACTTCTCGTATAATATCGGTGATTTTGTAAGTTTGGCTTCATGTTTTGTAACTTTAGAAAAAACTGCTAATAGAGTTTACGCCTTTTGGGAGAGTTTGCATTCTTACAGAACTCTGTACCGTAAGGTTATTTACTGAACATTCTTTATTACTAACTGAAATAAACATCTGTAACCACAGTTTGGCATCATGGCAATATTTTAAAATGGCATCAAGTTTTAAGAGGTGGAATGGGGGCTTCCCTGGTGGCGCAGTGGTTGGGAGTCTGCCTGCCAATGCAGGGGACAAGGGTTCGAGCCCTGGTCTGGGAAGATCCCGCATGCCGCGGAGCAACTGGGCCCGTGAGCCACAATTGCTGAGCCTGCGCGTCTGGAGCCTGTGCTCCGCAACAAGAGAGGCCGCGACAGTGAGAGGCCCGCGCACCGCGATGAAGAGTGGCCCCCGCTTGCCACAACTAGAGAATGCCCTCGCACAGAAACGAAGACCCAACACAGCCAAAAATAAATAAATGAATAAAAATTAAAAAAAAAAAAAAAAAAGAGGTGGAATGGAAGTTATAAACTCTCAAACAATTGAAAATCACTCAGCTGCCCTTTAAAATCTTCCTTATTAGATTAAGTTTCTTGTTTTATAAACATCTAACTTTTAAAACTTTTGGGCTATTTTTAGTAATTTCAAAATCAGCTAAATCGGTAAAATTCCTATACAATTTGTATAAAATGTATAGTAGAATAGCAGAACTTTCCCCCCCCAAATCTCTGAGATTTTTTTGTAATTATAAAGACAAGATCATTTCAGGGAATTTGTAAAACATATAATGTAAACAAGCAGAAAAAACTGAACCATAACTCATTTCCTACTCCACTTCCCATTGTCAAACATTTGGACATAATGGTGTAGTTCCTTCAATTGTATGTTTTTTTAATGCTTGATATTATGGTATATATTTCTTTTCTTTTTTGCAACATATATATTTTCAAATCAGATAAAAAATTCTTTGTAAATATTCTCTGGTGTTTGCAAAGTAGTGCATAATTGAGCTCAAATACTGTGAACACAGCTAAAATGGAAAACAGTTTGAGGTGTGTGGTGTTAACCTGCCAAACAGTATAGCATAATGGTTTGCAGCAGAGCGTGTAGTTAGAAAGTCCCAAGTTTGAATCTAGGTTCTGTCACTTATTGTTAATTTGCCAAGTTCTTCTACATCTCTGAATGCCACCTATCCAGCCTGAAAAGTGGCAAAAACACTGTACCCACTTCACTTTTTTTCTGAGGATTCAATAATTATAAAGGGTCCTGTAGAAGCAGGTTTTCTGAGTACAAATATAAGGTTTAATTTTTCCCCATTCTCTATTCCCAGCTATGCTAGGCTGAATCTTTCTTTATTTCTTTTCAATATATGAGGCAGTTTTAACTCCTCTGTGGTTATTTTTAGCTATTGAAATGTCCATATAGTTCAGTTGAAAACTTCAGTCTACTTTTTCCGCCCAAGTTCAGGCTTGCCAATGATGGGGAATGTTCTACATTTCCACTAATCTAGTCTGGGAGCAAGGAGAAAGGACTAGGGCAAAGAACACAAGTCATTTTACTTAGCTTGGCTTTGAAATAGTCTTCTCATGCTCTTTCTCTGGCTAAAACTGGTTGACCACCATCAATGCCTTCACTGTGACAGTAATTCACACACTCGCTTCCTCACTGGGTACTCATTCACCGTTCTGACTATGTCTGCAGATTTTCCCACTGCACAGTTTCTCTAACTGCATTTCAACTTCCTTCCTTCCCTTTCAGCTCCTACCAATAGCTGACTGTTGAAAGTTTTTGGCTACTGGGATTCCCTTGCCTGGTAGACAAGACTCTTCGTGGGGTTGGAAGGGAAGGTGTTGAGGAGACACTAGCAGATAACTTCTTTGGTGTTTCTTGATCAGTGTTACCCCCAAATAATAGTGCTGGCTGCTCCTCTGCTTGATAGCAACGTCACACAAACTTGCAGAGATGTGCCTATGTGGTTCTGCAAATTAGACAGAATTCTTCACACTTTCATTTGCAAATGGAAACATCCCAAGGAAGATAGACTGAAAATGTTTGGGGCTTGGAATCTATCAGATCTGACCCTCAGCCTTGGTCCTTCCACTTCCTACTTTCTAGGGATGTGACCTCTGGCATATTGCACAAACACTGTGGTAATCAATTTCCTAAATTCCTCAACTGTAACAAGTAAATAAGAAAGGCCAGAGGGTTGGTATAAGGATTAAAGGATACATAGTATTCTAATTCCATTACGATGTCTGTAGTTTACTTCTTGCATCTCCGTGTTCATTCTACAAAAAGGTGTGCAACCTAAGTTTTTCTTGTCTTTTTTTCTTCTCTCCTCTCCTCATTTTTCCTTTCTTTCCCTTTTCCTTTCTTTCTTTTCCCTCCCTCCCTTCTTTCCTTCTCTCTCTCTCTCTCTCTCTATTTCATCTGTTGTTGGGAAGTAGAAATAGAAAGGTGCTTGGGTATATGTATAAATGAAATGAGTTGGGGGATGCCGGGAGGGCAGTGAGAATACCATTACACTATGATAGTCAGTTGTCTACACTTGATGGGCCCCAGTCATAAAAATTTCCATGCCTTGACTGGAGTCAGGAGCTTTATGGTTTTCTTTCTTTGACGAAGTGTAATGATTGTAGAGCTGTACAGAAAGAGGAGTTCTGTCTCATTTAATTTGTAAGGGCATAACTTCAAGATCAAAGAACATGGTGGCACAGGCTAAAAATGTATTTCAAGTGAGGAGTATAAAATTCATATGAATAAATTCATAGACAGTCATATATAGTTTTCAAATAATTCTTGAAGTTTACAATTTCTCTGGTTATACACAATTCAGAATCCTATGTTCATTCACATTAATTTTTATAAGAAATATGTATGGAAGAAGTTTGGAAATTAAGAGTGAGATTAAGTCCCCAGTATTTCTAGATACACATTAAGACTTGTATTAATTAGCTTCAAAATTCATTTTTGACAGAAAAATCCAAGCTGGAAGTTAAGTTGCCAAAATAACTGTACAGGCACTAAAGTTTAGCATTGTTTCCTCTGAGGGAAAATGATGCTTAGTGGGTTTGATATAATTGTGTATTGAGAAATGAGAAAGCAGGGAAGTGGGTGGGCAGAATGCAAAGTGGGAAGGGGCATGATAAAGAGAAGAGAGAATTAACACATAGCAGAAGCATTGAAGCTTTAACTTAAATACAAATGATTTTCAGCCTGTTCTAGAATACAAGGGTGATAGTCATAATTGCCCAGCTGTTGGAGAGTTCAGCAGCTGCACATAAGTGACTACACAGATATGGAGTTTTTTTGTCTTTTCTTATGTGACTCTGGGTAGTGCGTGATATTATCTTACCCCAGAATGGACGGAGGAAGAACGATGTTCTGTGAAAGAGATTTAGATAAATCAAAGGAGCAAGAGAATTGAACTCCTTCTTGACCTCATTTTGTTGAAATGTTTATTCAGAATGCGATTAACTATACCTGTCTCATTAACACCACTTAGAATATTCCAAGTCTTGATTTTTTAATTGCCTTAAGCCATGTACATTTTGAAGGAAATATTCAGTTGTAAGTGGTTATTTTTCCCTCCAGTGACCTAGTGAAAAAAAATGAAAATGTAGTAAGAATTTTTTTCTTTTATTTAAGGTAGTCAGTGCTTTATTTCTTGCAGTCCGCACAGTTTTAAAAATTGAGATGTAGTGAAGGGATGCTTTATTAAGAAAGTACAATGGAAATTGTAAAATAAGCCTCATATCTGAATTTTAGAGCTACATGGCAAGCATATATCATGGGCTAAGTGCTACATGGAGGTATAATAATTAATGTAGAGTGCTGCTCTGGGGCAGAGAGCCTAACTTCTCTGTTGTCCAAGCCTTTAAGATACCATCTAGTTACATTCTGAGGTCCTTTTCCACTGAACTGCTTTTGGATTTTCTCCCTTACAATTTTCTTTAATTCTTTAGTTGGAACCAAACCAATATGATTTTATTTCTTCTAGTAGCTTTCAGTTGCTAAGTAGTAATTTCATACCAACTTAGAATTATTTCTATTTTTTTTCTTTTTCTCAATTTGCATATAACTTTGTTTTCACTGATTATTAAAAAAATTTATTTCTTATAAATAATTTAGGTTGCTTCTACTCCTTTGCTGTTAAATCTATGGGCATCTTTGCCTTGAAACAAAGAATAAGCAATTATTGAGCACTTACTGTGTGTTGGAGATGATGCTATGCACTTCTCTTACAGTTATCTCCATTAATCCTCCAAGAGACCTTGGGAATTTTTATTATGATTATCCCCATTTTACAGATGATGAAACTGAGGAGCAGAGTGGATAATGTGGATAAAATTTTAAAGCTTGGAAGATTGCAGAAGTAGGATTCAGACTCTCTTCTCCTCACCTGGTCAATGCTTAATGTTGGCCTAACATTCACTCTGTCCTCCTCTCCTTGCTTCCTTGGTAATCACATTCTGGTTCTTGGTCTAAAATTAATTATGTTATTCCAAAATACGTTTTTGCCAGAGCTATCTTCTCCTGGAGTCCTAACATCATACATGCACTTGCCTGGTTGATAACTTACTTGGATATGGATTAGGCAGCTACACATAACTAGTCAAAGCAGAAGCATTTTTTACTAGTTCCCTATATCCCACAAAGAACTTCTGTCTTTCCCATCTAAGTCACAGTCTTCCTTCCACTTGCTCAGATCAAAATGATTGGTAATTTTTTTATCCCTGTCTTTTTCTCATCCCCATATTTAATAAATCAGCCAGCACTATCAATTTTACTCCAATATATTCCAAATCCCCTTACTTTCTCCAGATTTGGTATTGCCACTTTAGTCCAAGATTTCATTGTGTTTCACCCGGCCTAGAGCAAGAGTCCTCACATAGGTCTCCTGATTCTACTACTGCCCCCTAATATATCTATTATTTTCAATTAATCAGTTACAGTGATGATTCTAGTACGGAAATTACATTATTAAACATCTCTACAGTGAATTTTCATTACCATTATGATAAAATAAAAATTCGTATTCATGACCTTCTGGTCTGAATTACTCTTGTTATCATTCAGATCTTAGCTTAAATGATACTCGGGAATACTGTTCCTGACCATTCAGGATAAAAGTAGTAAGCCTGTTACTTGCAAATGACTACATTTCCTGATAATTTTTCTTATGCATTTGCTTTTTTTTTGTTTTTTTGCTCAGTGTAATAGAGCTTCCATGAGTCATGAGCCTCTCATCTTGGTTATATCTGCAGCCATATGTACTTAATGAATATTTGTAACAGACACACACATCCAAACAGAAAAAATTTATGTCATCACATTCTAAAATCCAATCATTTAGTCAATATGCCCTATTGTGAACTGTACACATCTCTGCGTATTTTCTTGCAAATATACTTTTAGATGTGGAATTGAAGCAAAAGGTAACCGTATTTTAAGTTTTGGTAGGTATTTAAGAATTGTTCCTCAGAAATTTTTATGAGTGCTTACCAACAGTGGGCGAGTCTTTCCATCGCTCTGTTCGCTCATCAACCTTTGGTATTGTTATTTTTTTTTTCCAATTTGTGCTAATCTGAAAGGTAAAAAATGGCATTTTAGTACTGTATAAATTTGCATTTATTTCATTAGTAGTTAAATTGAACATCATTTTAGAATTTAAATGCCATTAACTTTTCTACTGTTATGAATTCCCTGTCATATTATGATACCTGTTTTTCTATGTTTCTTTTTACTATTGCTGTGTAAGAGCCCTTATATGTATTGCAAATTTAAAGTTTTAACTGCTTTTAATTTTGATTTTACCCTTATTAATGTTGCTTTTGTGCTATATAGAAGTTTTAATTTTTATGTAATGATATTTACAAAGTTTTATTTAATTTTTTGCCTTAGTGTTTGGTCTAGAAAGCTTTTCCCAATGCTTTAAACATATCAACAAAAATTTTGTTTTATTTATTTTAAAGGTATAGTTTTTATGTTTAAAATTTTTATTTGCCTGAAATTTATTTTGGTATAAAAAGTAAGGTAGAGAATTGGCTTCTTTTATTTTAAAAAATTAAAAACAGGGGCTTCCCTGGTGGCGCAGTGGTTGAGAATCTGCCTGCTAATGCAGGGGACACGGGTTCGAGCCCTGGTCTGGGAGGATCCCACATGCCGCGGAGCGGCTGGGCCCGTGAGCCACAGTTGCTGAGCATGCGCGTCTGGAGCCTGTGCTCCGCAACGGGAGAGGCCGCGGTGGTGAGAGGCCCGCGCACCGTGATGAAGAGTGGCCCCCGCTTGCCACAACTGGAGAAAGCCCTAGCACAGAAACGAAGACCCAACATAGCAATCAATCAATCAATCAATTAATCAATAAATAAATAAATAAATAAAATCTTTAAAAAAAAAAAAATTAAAAACAAAGTCAGTTTTTCCAGTATCAGTTTTCTTCCCACCGTCTTTTACTGACAAATTTTTCACTCATTTTTTTTCACATTCTATATTCCCATGCCTACTTGGGTCTATTAGTATATTCCTTATTCCAGCATATTCCAAATAATGTTCTTTGGAAGATAATTTTAGGAATTCTCTTTAGAATGATTTCATGATCATGTAAATTTGGCAAATTTAGGTTATGTAAATTTAAATAGGTTTCTATAGAACAATACTCCTCAGATTCTTTAATATGCTGAAATTCATTGTAAATCTCTAAGAGGTGAATAAAGAAGGTCGCATTGTTGATGGATATTTGTCCAATGAAAACTTTTTGAGAAGCACTTCAGTTGCACATAATTTGGGAAACTTGATCTGTTCTTTTTATTGATCTATGTATAAGCCAGTGCCACAATCTTTTAATTCATGTACCTTTATATTTCACCATTTTATAAGGCATATTTTTGCTCATTAGTATCTTTTTTCAGAATATGAAAGATTTCTTCAAGTGTTTGCATACCTCTCATAGAATGAACATTTTATTTATGCTTCTATAAGATTGACTTTGTCTGATTTTTTTCCTTTCTTTCTTCTTCTTCTTTTTTTCTTTCTCTTTTACCATTTCCTTGTCTTTGCTGAAGTTTAGAGAAAGGAGGATCTCGGGCAACAGTAAGATTTTCCAAAGGCTAACCATGACTAATCTGAGATTAGTTCCGATAATTCTTATTAAGAAGAAATAAACCCCCCTGAGAGAGAAAGCAGCTAATCAGTAAGAAATGAGCAGACTAAGACAATTTGACAATCAGAATCCTGAAGTGTGAGAATAAGTGAGCAGGATTCGGAATTGGATAACAGAAAGTTGTTAATAATAAGTGAGGCATGTGTCTCAAAGTATATCTTAGTCATTTTTTATTTTCCAAGGTATTCTAAAATTATCTTTGAAACCATGCTAAAGTTTCAACTTTTAAAGAAAATTATAATCTTGGTTTAGAAAAAAAGGTAGAAAGTTGATGTTGAGATTAGATAGACTTAGCTGGGCAGAGCATCGCTATCTGATAGCTTAGGGAAATATGTACCTTCATTTTAAAATCTTACTCTATGCACTTGTATGACAGTGGAAGAATTAAGACACCTGAGGTCAATTTGCTAGGGTTCCTGAACTTGAATCAAGAAAACATGGGTTTGAATCCTGACCTGTCACTAGTTGTGTGACTTTGCACAAGTCACTTAGGCTCTCCGATCTTCCCGTCTCTACCGCCATGGTGTGATGCAGCCTGCTCTTAAGACAGAGCTGATTGTGAGCATCTCCTCCAGCTCCACACTTGGTGACTTGATGTTTATGGTAGCTTGATCGACCTTGGTGGGAATTTGTACAACATGGAAAGTGATGCATGCTACAAATCTGGGTACTTTTGTGGTTATTGTTGTCCTTGCTGTTTTCAGAGAGGCTGTATGAGCACACTTCCGTCTGTATTCCATACCAATTTTAAAGATTTGTTGGAAAATTCAAAGTGATTTCATAAATATGGAATAGTATTGTCAATTAATAACCTTGCTCTACTGAAGACATTACATAGAATTTTATCTCTGAATATCTCTTTGAAGACAGAAAGTAAAAGGCTACAGATCTCTAAAAAGAAAAAAAAATTAGAGTATACAACTGTCAGGCATTCAATTTTGGCTAATTTTGGAAATATTATAAGTATTTTCATAAAGTAGGTATTCTATACATGCTTGTTTTTATATCAAAATGAAAAAAAATGAGTTTTGTACAGTGTATTTCTTGAAATTTCCCCTAATTGTTGTGGTTGAGGCATAGAAAACTAATGAGAAGAGTAAGTTTCATGTGTACAAGATTATCAAATGCATTTATTCATAATGAGATTTAAGAAACATTTTTTTTTTACAGCTAGGAAAAGGGATGTATTTATTGTGCTTCCATTAGAAATTTCCAACATGAACATATACATGTATGTGCATGTAAATATAATTAGACTATTTCTGGAAGCATACAGGATAAATTATTAATAGCATTTCTCATTCTGGGTAAAGATATGCCATGAGTACGCGATGAATGGTATTTTTAAACTACATGCGTATATTGCTGTTCAATTCAATACCAGGTTTTGAAAGGATTAGAGGAAAAAAAGCAAAGGAAATACAAAATAGTTTTTTAATTGTGGTAAAAAAAACCATAACATTAAATTTACCATCCTTACCATTTTTAAGTGTACGGTTCAGTGGTGTTAAGTATATTCACATTGTTGTGGAATAGATCTCTAGATCTTTCTCATCTTGTAAAGCAAACTTAAACCCACTAAACACAAATTTCCCTCCCCATCCCCTCAGCCCTTGGCAATCATCTCTCTACTATCTGTTTCAATGATTTTGACTACATTAGATACTTCATATTAGTGAAATCATACAGTATTTGTCCTTTCGTGATGGTTTATTTCAAGTAGCATAATGTCCTTGAGTATCCATATTATAGCACATGACAGAATTTCCTTCTTTTTAGGGCTGCATAATATTCTATTGTATGTATATCCCAGATTTTGTTTATCAGTTGCTATGGTCTGAATGTTTGTATCCCACCAGAATTCATACGTTGAAATCCTAACCCCTTAAGGTGATAGTATTAGTAGGTAGGGGGTTTTGGGAAGTGACTAAGTCTTCCACTAAGAAAGGGCTTAGTGACTCATAAAGAGGCTCCAGAGAGATCCCTACCTGATTCCAACATGAGAGAATGCAACAAAAGTCTGAGACCCAGGGCTCCCCTGGTGGCGCAGTGGATGAGAGTCTGCCTGCCAATGCAGGAGACACGGGTTCGAGCCCTTCTGGGAAGATCCCACATGCCGCGGAGCGACTAGGCCCGTAAGCCACAATTGCTGAGCCTGGGCGTCTGGAGCCTGTGCTCCGCAACAAGAGAGGCCGCGATAGTGAGAGGCCCGCGCACCGCGATGAAGAGTGGCCCCAATTGCCGCAGCTAGAGAAAGCCCTCACACAGAAACGAAGACCCAACACGGCCATAAATAAATAAATTAATTTAATTTAAAAAAAAAAAAAAAGTCTGAGACCCAGAAGAGGGCCCTCACCCAAACTTACTGGCACCCTGACCTCAGACTGTCAGCCTCTAGAACTGTGAGCAATAAATTTCTATTGTTTGTAAACCACCCAGTCTGTGGTATTTTGTTATATCTACTTGAATGGACTAAGAGATCTATTCATCCATCTACGGGCAATTGGGTTGTTTGCACCTGTTGGCTATTGCGAATAATGCTGTGATAAACATGGGTATACAAATATCCCTTCAAGATCCAGATTTCAGTTGATTTGGACATATACCCGACAGAGGAATTGCTGGAGCTTATTATGCTAATTCTATTTTTACTTTTTTTGAGGAACCTTCATATTGTTTTTTATAGTGGCTGCACCACTTTGCATTTCCACAAGTGTTCCAATTTCTCTGCATCCTCCCCTAAATAGTGTTTTTATTTGGTTCCCTTACCCACTGAAATAGCCTCAAGATATGTGGGGAGATGCAATCCACATGGACCCTGAGTGCTTGTGTGCTCTTTCTAGATAGGCTAAGAGTGAAGGCTCTAGCTGCATTTTATCCAGGCCATTCTCAGGGTGTGCTAGAGAAACAGCAGTCCTGAGAGATGAGAGGCCAGCCTCCCCCAGGCAAGGAGCAGGTCTGCATCTTCTCATTACAAGAGCAGTGAATCCCCCGAGCGTGGTGCTTGATCCTCCAAGGCAGCCCACTGCCTGCAGCATCATCCGTCCTGGACCCTTTGCATTACCTGTAGCACATAGGGAGGTTCATGGGAAACCGAGGCAGTGTTCACTAAGCCGTGTCTCTGCCACGTGAACAGCTTCCAAAATGGTGCCATTTCTCAGGTGTCTTTCTGGATGACCATGAACTCTACGACGCTCAGTCTCTCTGTGCTGGTGTTTGGAATGCTTTCAGTTATCGTCTTTTCTCTTTCATGGTGCTTTTGTGCTGATCTTGTTTCCCAGATTATACACTCGACCTAAATTATGTCAAATATAAGATCTGTGTACTAACTGTTAGAAGTCCAACCATTTATATGGCCTTTTTATTAAACATAAAAAATATAAAAATATGCTCATTACTTACTTGAGATTTTCAGCTCAAATTGGGATTTAGACTTAAGTTTCCTTCATGTAAGTAGATTCTAAGTCATTTCCACAGTGAATATATTCCTAATACAGGCTTTTAGATGATATAGATAAGAGTAAGTACTATTTCAACTTAAGAAAAACCTTTTTGGGTGACTTTCTTCTTTTTTAAAAATTAATTTTATTGAAATAGAGTTGATTTACAATGTTGTGTTCATTTCTGCCATGCAGCAAAGTGATTCAGTTATGTATATATACACATTCTTTTTCATATTCTTTTCCATTATGTTTTGTCACAGGATATTGAATATAGTTCCCTGTGCTATACAGTAGGACCTTGTTGTCTATCCATTCTATATATAACAGTTTGCATCTGCTAATCCCAAACTCCCAATCCATCTCTCCCCCACCCCTCCTCACTCTTGGCAACTTCAAGTCTGTTCTCTCTGTCTGTGAGTCTGTTTCTGTTTCCTAGATAAATTCATTTGTGTTGTATTTTAGATTCCACATAGAAGTGATAGCATCTGATATTTCTTTTTCTCTATCTGACTTCACTTAATATGATAATCTCTAGGTCCATCTGTGTTGCTGCAAATGGCATTATTTCATGCTTTTTATGGCTGAGTAGTATTCCATTGCATATGTGTACCACGTCTTCTTTATCCATTCATCTGTCGATAGACATTTAGGTTGTTTCCATGTCTTGACTATTGTAAATAGTGCTGTAATGAACATTGGGGTGCATGTATCTTTTCTAATTATAGTTTTCTCTTGATATATGCCCAGGAGGGGGATTGCAGGATCATATGGCAACTCTATTTTTAGTTTTTTGAGGAACCTCCATACTGTTTTCCAGAGTGGCTGCACCAGTTTACATTCCCAGCAACAGTGTAGGAGGGTTCCCTTTTCTCCATACCCTCTCCAGAATTTGTTATTTGTAGACTTTTTAATGATGGCCATTCTGACTGGTGTGAGGTGGTACCTCATTGTAGTTTTGATTTGCATTTCTCTAACAATTAGCAGTGTTGAACATCTTTTCATGTGCATGTTGGCCATTTGTTTGTCTTCTTTGGAGAATGTCTATTTAGGTTTTCTGCCCATTTTTCAAGTGGGTTTTGTTGTTGTTGTTGTTATTGAGTTGTATGAGCTGTTTGTATATTTGGGAAATCAAGCCCTTGTTGGTTGCATCATTTGCAAATATTTTCTCCCAGTCCGTATGTTGTCTTTTCATTTTATTTATAGTTTCCTTTACTGTACAAAAGCTTGTATGTTTGATTAGGTCCCATTTGTTTATTTTTGCTTTTATTTCTATTGCCTTGGGACACTGACCTAAGAAAACATTGGTACTATTTACGTCAGAGATTGTTTTGCCTATGTTCTCTTCTAAGAGTTTTAGGGTGAGGTGGCTTTCTTCTGGCATATATAAGGGTAAGCTAGGGCTTCCCTGGTGGCGCAGTGGTTGAGAATCTGCCTGCCAATGCAGGGGACACGGGTTCGAGCCCTGGTCTGGGAGGATCCCACATGCTGCGGGGCAACTGGGCCCGTGAGCCACAACTACTGAGCCTGTGCGTCTGGAGCCTGTGCTCCGCGATGGTGAGAGGCCCACGCACCGTGATGAAGAGTGGCCCCAGCTCACCGCAACTGGAGAGAGCCCTCGCACAGAAACGAAGACCCAACACAGCCAAAAATAAATAAATAAATTTATTTTTTAAAAAAAGGATAAAATCAATCAGTTCAATTTAAAAAAAAATAAATAAAATAAAAATGAAAGGATAAGCTGTCTCTGAGATTATATTACATTGGTTTGGATGCATGGACAGGAGTGCATCTGTCTGCCATGCACCCTAAATACCTATAGGGTGAGCTCCGGACCTGAAGCACATGACTCATCTTCCAGTCATTTTCCCAATTACCCTGTGGTATGCTTGAAAACCTCTGCTTATTTTATTGGCATACTCTACCTTTCACTTTGTCCTTGAGGAGGGATCAGTTAAGAGCTAAGGAAGAGCAGTTTTGAAGAAGAGTCGAAGGTCAGGGCATTTTTCTAGAAGGAGCTGTGCATAAGAAAGAAGAAGGGCAGGTGGTGGAAATACCAGAACTTAGCCTCACACTACAGCTATGGCCAAGGGAGAGAAGTTCAAAATAAATAATGTTTGATGTGCATTAGACAAATGAAGTTTATTTGGATTTGAACTCCTGTCTTCTCTTTTGTGTTTTTTAATGTTCTTAATCATTCAACCTGAATGGCTTATCTTCCTCTCAGAGCTTTGAACATTTTAATGATTCAGTATCCTTCTTTTTTAGAAGAGAGAGAAGAGAAAAATCACTTGAGCAGTGGAAAGAGATCCCTGGGGAGCTCTTGTGTATGCTGCAGCAAATGCTTTATTAGCTAAAGTTCCCACTGATGGAAAATTCAGACATAGGAAAAGCTCCTACATATTGGAAGAAAATTTGAGAGTTACCAAAAAATATCGTCAGAATGGAATGCAAAATGACTGTGGCAACACTTTTTCATCCATATATACCCAAGTAATAATAAGTAAAATGGTCAGTGAATTACATCGCCAATAAGTTTTCTATCCTTAGATGAAATAAATAATAAATACATGAGTCACTTATTACAGGAACCTGACTGTGATATCTAGGGTCTTTTGAAAACCCTCCCCTGTCAAACAGTACAGGGCACCTTTAAACTGAAAGGAATTAAATCTCTCCCTGTATTAGTTTCCTAGGGCTGCTGTAACAAAGTACTGGAAATTGAGGGGCTTAAAACAACAGAAATTTATTCTCTCATAATTCTGGAGGCTGGAAGTCCAAAATCAGTGTCTTGGCAGGG